>NC_056740.1:156814278-157144278 GCF_019279795.1 Protopterus annectens
TGGATTGATACTCAACTGTACTCACCATCATTATAAATCTTGAGTGATGAAGGGTGGTACCAATACCCGAGATTCCAAGGAGTGTAGGTGTTGGGGCCAACAATTCAGCAAATATCATTCAATTTTTCTCATGTGGAGGTGGGCCAATGGCATCATAAGAATCATGGGTGCCACAAGTCCTAAAGTTTTTAGGAATTCCCTTGCTGGGGCAAAGTTTTTCCTGAAGAATTCCTGAAATGGTAAGACAGGATGTTATATTTGGTAAGAAAGGACATTCTTTTTTCATAGTCAATTAAGCACCCCAGGAAAATGAGTCTTTGTGAAGGTGTCAGGTATGACCTCCAAAGATTCAACTTGAACCCTAGGAGGGGTAGTAAAGTTGAGACCTTCCATAGTGATTCCAAACACCTGCATACAGAATCTATACATATCAGCAATCATACAAATAAGGAAAGTTATGAGTGCCAACAGTCCAAAAGTAAGCCATTACCAATGCAAAGGCATTTGGTAAACACTGGAGATGCAATGGGTAGCCCAAAGGGCAATGTAGAGAACTCAGAGGGGGAATCAAACAAAAAATTTCAGATATCTCCTGAAGTGATGAGCAATGGAGATATGATAATAAATATTCTTCAAGTCCAGGTTCACCATGAAGCAGCAGTCTGGCAAAAGTGGAAGTACTGTCTTCAGGGTGAGCATCTTGAACTTGGGGACCTTGACAAAGGTATTTAGAAAATATAGGTCTAGTACCAGTCTCCATGATAGCTCTAATTTGGGAAAAATGAAAACTCTGGAGTCGAAACTTGTCATTCCTTCCAAAGGAGGGGCAGTTTTTTTGACTACTGAGACCAGCATCTGCTGCAGTATAGGTAGGAATAACAAATCCTCATCCAGCAGGTGAGGGGCCACCCACTTGAAATGAACTGTATGTTCCTTCCACTGCTACCTGTAACCTCTATCAACAATATTCTGCACCCATTTGTAGGAAACTATTGATGTCCAAGCCATCCTGTTTAGTAGTAATTTTTGAGTCAGGCACCCAGAGGGGAGCTGCACCTTGACATAGTCATACGATGGAAAGGAACCTCCCTTGTTAAGTTCCCATCCTGCAGTTTCCTTTTGGTGCCTTGGCTATTGTTCAACTGGGACTTCTGTTTGTTGAGCCACTGAAAATTATCCTGCTTAATGGAAGAAAACTTGCAAATATGGAACATTTCAGACCCCCTGCCTTGACCCAGTTTTCCTCTTTCATCCCAGTGTCTAAGGATCTGATTAGCTGCTGTACCAAACACTCAATCCAAACCAAGTGGAGCCGTCATAATCTCATTGTTTAACTCATTAGAAAGGCTTCGACTGTGCAAGCAGCAGTATCTCCTTATATCCACAGATGACACTGCATTTCTACAAATAGTATCGGCCCCTTCCACGGCACACTTTAAAACTGTTTAGACACTTGAGAAACATTAGACACAGTACCTTTGATATAGACCTTCTGCTCAGCCAGTAAAAATGCAGTAAATTTGTCTAAACTACTATATATAATATATATATATATATATATATACACACACACACACACACACACACACACACACACACACACACACACACACACACACACACACACATATACACACACCGTAACACAAACTTGCACATAAAACTCTGGTAGTTAAACATGTTTAAGTTTGCCATTTTCTTTTCCTGAGATTCTAGCTACTTGCCTAGCTTATCTGATTGGAATAGGTTTGATGAAGACATAGTTTTTGTTGCATTTTTCTGGGGAAATTTTGTGACATGTATTTTGTGCTTGCATACCAAGCATGATTGAGTACACCCTGAGTCTTTTTAGGCAAAGACTCATTTAATAGATGAGAATTGCAAGCTTTCTTAAAAGCATCCTCTAACACTGGGATTAATGGAGGGAAGGTTGCCATGTCCGGGTCCTCATCCTCCAAAAGATCATATATCTTGCTAACCTTGGGAGTAGCCAAAGATTTCTCACAGCTCAATACATTGCTAAATCTAGCCAGCATTAGGAAAAAAAAACATTCATTTGGTTTTCTGCACCTGCTTATCCTCAGAGGAAGCTGACTGATCAGACTCTGACACTTCCGAAACATCAGATTCCAAATCCATTTCAAAATCAGGATACCTGGATGGTTTAATGGGGGTGTGAGCCCTGGCATTACTCAAAACTTGGGTTTGCATCCCATTAAACTTCCTGAACACTGGATCTAGCCATAGCCACCGCCTAAGGTGATAACACAGTAAGACACTGTTGTCTTGTGGTGTGGTGTGGTGGGTCTTCTTTCTCATTTTTGCATGCATTACACAAATAGGAGAATCCCTGGGTGGAAGGCACATATTCTGCACTCTTGACTTCCCCTGCACCTGAAGAGTTTGTTTTTCCTGTACCCGAACCATGCTCTGTTACAGCCCCAGAGGACATGTTTGTGTCACTCACAGCTGTGGTACTAATACCACACTAGGGGACCTGAAGGCAAAAGAAGGTGAGTGGTCCAATAGACTGCTTAAAGCTACTGTGGAGTCACAAGCTATAGGTTGAGGCATATTTCTTGACTTACTCCTGTGTTTTTTTAGGTGCACAAGGAGTAGATTGGGGGGGGGGGACCATATCTGAATCGCTCAAGTCAGGCAACAAGAAACTATCCAGCTCAATGCCAAATATTAGCTGCACAGTGATAAGTACTGGTATGGGCAAATTCCAGTATTCTACCTATAAATAGCAAACCAAAGACTATTTCTGCAGGGATACTATTATGAACACACTACACTGAGTAAATGGCAGTATTTTCAGTTACATATTTCAAAGCACAAAATACATCTCACAAAATTACCTCAGTTTTAATAAATAAAGGCTAGTTTCAGCACCAAATGATTAAAAACAGTCTAAAACAATATTAGACAAGAAATAAATCCTAAATTAGTGAAAAACTCCCATCATAAATATTTAACATACAGATTGGAGCCAAAAGAAATCTAAAGACTATTTCTGTAGGGGTTACTATTCTAAAGACTGCACTGAAGAAAATGATAGTTTCAGTAACAAAGTTCCAAGCACAAAATATATGCACAAAAGTCCTTTAATTTTGTAAAAAAGAGTTAATTTCAGTCAAAATGAATGTATATAATTTAAAACACTATTAGACAAGAAATAGATCATAAACTGATGAAAAAATCCTGAAAGAAATGCTTAACATACAAAATGGCAACAAAATCAAAATTTGGGCCGGTATTCTTAGTTGTTTGCATCAATGTGGTCTAGGTATCCGGGATGTTTACAAGTAAGCATAGCTAAGGACAGTTCATAGAAGCCATTTACACTAATGCACAATGCATTAACTCAAAATATGTGAATGAGACATTTTGTAAAGCAGTGTATGCTAATGAAGTGTTTTGTGATTCACAAGTTCATAGGTTCATAGGTGTATACTAGGCTAAAGATTATATGGGCCATCATAAGCCTAGCTATGCAACTCAAATGTGACCCACAAATTTGATTTATATTGAGGATGATTTACTATTGCAATCTGTCCATCAGAACATAGATGCCAGACCAAGCGAGAATTTCCAATTACCCATCCATTGGTCTAAGTTTTGCTTAAATAGGGATGAGGAATAACTCTGCTTCACATGAATAGGGAGCCTGTTCCAGAGAATGGGAATTCTCTGAAAAACATATCTGTCTCTCCAACATGTCCTATTTATGTCGCAAGCAAAATGTAAGTCTTTTAATATAGTGGTTTTGATGCTGTTTGTTTTGTATATGTGCAAAAGGTTCATCAGAACAGGGTCCAGTGATGCCTTGTATGTCAGGCAGAGATCACCTCTCAGAAGTCTAAATGATACCAGGTAAAGAGACAGGACTTTGAGGTCATCAACACAGGACATTGTGTTTACTCCCTGTGTTATTTCTGTAAGGAGCCTTTGTGGACTTTCCAGCTGCTGTATATGCCTGAGCAGGTAAATACTGAAGGGGTCATTATACTCTGTGATGGGTCTGATGAGGGCCGAGTGCAGTGCTATGATGACATCTCTGGATCTAGATGCCATTCCCTTGAACAACATAGAAGGATTTTCTTACTGCCTTGGACACATGTTGATTGAAGGCTAGATCACTATCTACATAATTTCTCAGATACCTGACCAGTGAATCAATTTTAGGGGTGTTATATTGATGTTGTAGTTACCCAGGGTGGCCAAGTTTCCAAAAGAGAGTATAAAGCATTTCTTGGAACTGAGTTTTAAGCCATAGCTTTAGCACTAAACGGTGGTCTTTTTTGACCTTCCTGAAGGGTGTTCTCTTCTTGCAGATTCATTAACTGCTCCCAACTTGCAGTCATCTGCAACCTTGTTTAGCCAGAGGCTTTTGGCATTGGCTTTGACATCTAAGAAGTAGATGCGAAAAAAGGGTGGGCCTAGCACGAGCCCTTGGGAAACCTACTTCTGACTGGCTTCTTTGTGGTGGTGGACTCACTTATTCTAACCAGTAATTCAGTGAGCCAGCTAGCTATACAGCCCATTACAAAGTTTTTTATACCTAGTTCTGTAAGTTGGTTCACAATGCTCGAGTGGGTTATAGTATAAAATGCTTTAGCCAGATCTAAGTAGGCAGTATGCATAGTCAGACATCCATGCATATATGCAACCTGTTAAAATAATTATTGCACCTCTGCTGTCTGCTTTGCAATCCATGAACTTAGCCCCAGATATTCCTTCAGTAGTTTACCTAACTATACATAAGCACTAAAAAGAAACCAGAATTAACTATTTTCTCCAGTGCTACCTTCAGAAGTTTGTCCAAGTATGCACAAGCACTAAAATGACACTAAATAAATTATCTTCCTCAGCAATCACTTCATCTGTCTGACCATGTATGTATAAGCACTAAAATACAATAAAACAAATATTCCTTGAAGTAAAGTGAATATTATACCATGACCCCCCATTAATATTCCAAAACGTGCACGCTGATTGGCCAGCGTGCACGTTGTAAATCGACCGGACTTTTTCCATTAGTATAATTCTCTTTTAAAACACTGTCTCGCTATGTTAAAAGAGTTTAACATAGCGACACGGGTTTAAAAAAAGCAACGGAGATCTCTGTTGCTTTTTTTAAAGCTGTCTCGCTATGTTAAACTCCTTTAACATAGCGACACAGTGTGTAAAAAGCAACGGAGATCTTGCTATCTCTGTTGCTTTTTTTAAACCTGTCTCGCTATGTTAAATGGGTTTAACATAGCGAGACAGCTTTAAAATAAGCAACGGAGATCTGCATTGCTTATTTTAAAGCTGTCTCGCTATGTTAAACCCATTTAACATAGCAAAACAGTAAAAAGCAATGGAGATCTTGCTTTCTCCGTTGCTTTTAGCCACAGCTCTGATGTACTGCGTAGGCATGCGCAGTACATCAGAACTGCCTCGGATACCAGCCAGCTGCGGAAGGGCAGCAAAGAGGCATTATACAATGCCATTATTTAAGAAAAGTAATTATTTATTTTCTTAAATAATGTCATAGTATAATAGCAATAACCCACTTCTGGGTGTGGGTAATGCGGGATTTACCCTCGGTTGTCTTTGTTTGGTCCCTTGGGCTTCGCCCTCAGGACCAAACCACGCCAACCGTGGGTAAATCCCACATTACCCACACCCAGGCATGGGTTATTGCTATAATAGTACCTCCTTTTAAAAGTATGACAGTACATATTCATTTTTTCCCTTCCCCTCAGCTAATTAGTTTGATGCCCAACTCCTGTAATTCCCTGGTAAATAAGTACTCACTGGCAAAAATTACAGTCCTTTTACATTTTTGTATGTAAATGAGGCCCTTTTACTTTTATCTCTATGAATTGTAGCAATACACAAATGTGTAATACCCTTTACCATGTAATAGCACTCCCCCTGATGCTTATTTCTTAACCACTTTACACTTTTGCTTTATGGAAGTGTGTTTAACAAAGTGCCTGTGCATTTCTGTAGTCAACCTGAATAACCTTATTTACACAAGGCTATAGCACCACTGTTCAAGGATTACTGCTATGAACAGACTGACGGCCCTGTCACTGTACTCTGTATCTTACAGGCTGCTGAAAGGTGACTTGTGCCTGGCCTACAGAGCAGTCTTGGACCATGTCCTAATGGAAATGGTGCTCATCCGCAAGTCAAATGGGAGAAGATTCAGTCACTCTAGGGATTTTAACCCCTGCAACATTAACAGGATATGCTGGAGAGACAGATATGTCTCACAGAGATTGCCATTCCTCTGGAACAAGCTCCCAATTCATGTAAAACAGAGCCCCTCTATGACCCTATTTAAGTGTAACTTAGACAACTGGATGGGAGACTGTAAATGTATCCTGGGGGGTGTCACCTATGTCCAGCTTGGATAAGGAGAGTTGGTGCTGATCATAGATTCACACTGCAAATATAGATCATACAGCTTGGTCAATAATTGAACAAGGGTATAACATGGCTAGGCTCATAAAGGCCCTAGGGCCAATAGCCTAGTAACCTCTTATGAACCTATGAACCTATGAACAAATGGAGCCGGATCTATGAATACTGGCTTTAAATGAAAAAAGTATGCTATAATCCTGCTCATTCACCTTAAATAATCATAACCACAAAGAAAAAAATGCAATACCAGCAAGTTTTCCTTTCAAAATGTCCAAATAAAGCTTTTAATCAACAATGCAGGCCATACTGTGCTAGTCAAAGTAAAAACATCAGCATATACAAAATTTCTAATACAAAAAAAACAGTCAAAGCAGTACAATATGTTAACTGGTCATTCCACAGACGCTTACCCATAAATGAAGCTGTACTGGCATTTAACAACATATTCCTAAACATACTCAACTCCTTAGTCCCCAAAAGTAATGTAAGAATAAAAGCAGCCATATCTTCTTGGTTAACAAATTCCACCTGCTCCCTGATGGCTCAGAGAGAGAAAACCTGGAAGCTGCGGACTAAAACTAAACTCCCCTCCCACTTCCAACAGTGCAGGCACCTATGCAACCTTACTAAAAAAGCCATCAGCAATGATAAGAGAAACTACTATACTAACCCTCTTACGTCACACCTTAATAACCCTAAGAAGTTCTGGCATACAATTAACCAAATCCTCTATCCTGGCAACCCCTCCTCTCCCCAACCTAATTCATCAAGCACTCCTCATGAGACTGCAACTAACTTTTACACCTATTTCATAGACTCCATCAGCAAACTAACCAACCATCCTAATACCAATACTGACAATACCCTACCCAAAAATCCTCACAAACCCTCTAACTCCACCTCACCCTTCTCCCTAAAAACTGTATCCACCAACTACATTAAATCCCTGCTTCTTAAACTTAAACCTTGCTCTCCCTCAAAAGACAGTCTCACTCCACTCTTCCAAATCCATTGCCCTACCCATCTCTATCCTCATCAACCGATCCATTACTGAGGCTGAAGTCCCTACAATTTGGAAAACATTCTACACCTTACCTATCCATAAAGGAGGCAGCTGTATCGAACTGCCCAACTTTCAGCCCATAGTAATCGTATCACCCCTCTCAAAGTTCTTGGAAAAATGTGTACACAAACAAGTCCTAGAATACCTCATACAAGAGAAGCTAATCACCCCCACCCAACATGGCTTTCACCCTGGACACAGTACCTCTACAGCCCTTATTTCTTTCATCAACACTATCTCACAAGCTAGAGACCAAAATTAAATGGTATCTTGTCTCTTTCTTGACCTTTCAAAAGCTTTTGACACTGTATCTCACCCACTCCTCTTAAACTCTCTGAACTCAACATATCTACCTCTACTATCTTCTGGTTCTCTAACTACCTCAGCAACCATCTCCAATCAGTTAAATGGTTTTCTACTATCTCCCCTGAACTTCCCATAAAGATGGGGGTCTCCAAGGTTCAATTTTGGGCCCCCTACTCTTTTACATATTCACCAACCAGTTATCTACAGCCACACCACAGTCATCCCTGGTACAATATCCTTTTGTTCTATCAAAAACTGGTTCAACAAGAACTACCTAATCTTGAACCCTAAGAAGACTAAACTCTTGCTCTTCATTCCAAAAACTATGAACCATCTTAAACCTTCTTTCTCTGTCACTTCCCTCAATAACACATCCATCAATGTTGAAACTCATACCAAATTACTCGGGGTCATTATCGGTGACCAGTTCAAATTTGACCTACATGTACTCAGTAACATTAAAAAAGACACCAAAACCTTAGACTCCTCTACAGGAATAAAACCTTTTTATCCAGTAAAGCTAAGACAGCCCTATCCTATGCCTACCTACTACCAACCCTACTATATGGCTCTCAAATCCTCACCAACTTACAAACCACACTTCTCTCTAAACTGGAATCCACTTACAACAAGGTAGCCAAATTTGCTGCTGAACACCCATACTATTCTCACCACTGCTTAGCACTCAGGAAACTAAACTGTTTACAACTCCCTAACTACCTTCATCTCTCTCAGCTTCAGATAATTCATTCCATTCTACACCAGCCCTCTTTCTGTCCCAGTATTCACTCTCATCTCCTTCTATACCCCACCTAGAACTCTTCAGAGCTCAGAACAACATCTCCTTTATATATACAAGCCAAAGATTAACATTGGCAAGAACCTCTACAGCTATTCCCCAGAAAACAAGTGGAATAAACTTCCATTACACATTCGAAACACTAATCCTAAACAACAGTTCAAAAATGCAGTAAAAAAACACCTAAGCAATACAAGACTGTCAGTGTATCTATCCCTGACTGACCTGGCTCCTCCCTTCCAACTTGCCCACCCCTCTTCCCTTTGGCACTCCTGTGTCACTTAACTTCCTTTCTCTACAACTGTATTACTGTATAATACTCCTTCTTCATATAGCCTCTCCACCATGCACCTATATATTTGTACTATAGACTCAAATAATAATTATTGTGCCTTTTCTATGTCTTTGCAAAACACAAAGTGATAAATGTAAATATTGCAATTATATCATTTGTACCCTGTGACTGCACTAGATGTACTACATTAACATGTAAATCTAAGTTCACTCATGCTAAAACTAATAAGCTTAATTTTTTTCTGTTGGGAAACTGTTATTTACAGAACTTTGTACTGTGTTACTTGAGTTAGATAATCAAGTGTCTATTGTTTTTGTGGAGCTTTTCTCCCCGGGTCTCCACTGAAAAAGGGCTCTGACCCAGGTGGACTAACCCAGTCAACAAATGTAAAATAAATAAATAAATATACTATTCAAACACAGACAGAAAATGGCAGAGGGAGGAAATAAAACCCAAAAGGGTTTTTTATCTGTGCACAGTATCTGAAAATCCAATGCAGTCTTTTCAGAGGTCCTTGTCTTACTGTGGAACTAGAAAACTAAAAGGGTTTTGTCTGTGGGTCTGAAAGGCAGTCCCCGTCTTCACGGGTGATTGGTCCATCACACTGTCAGACAGGCATAGAGAGGGGCTCTGAGTGTAGGTAGACTACCAGAGATAGGATAGCAGGGCACTACTTATTACTCATATGCCAGTAAGGCAGTCTGTTTGTTGAATATTATCAGATAATCATAAGTTGTAATTGTTCTTGATGAAGCAATTCATGGTGTAGCATGTAAAAATATATAAAGGGTACCAGATGTTTGTATTTCCTCACTTTCAATAAATAATAAAATTTCTAAATGGACTCAAAACAGGAGATCAGTGCTCATAAAATAAGAAGCATCACAGAGCACATTTTTGACTACAGAAAGATGATATGAGGCCAAATTGTTCTTTTTTCTTCTGAGTAACACTTTGGTTTAAGCAGTTTGTCAATAGTTCAGTTTTCTTCTATATGCTGCATCCTTGTCTTTCACATTATAGAGCACATATGTCTGGCTAAAAACTGAAGTATTTTTTCCCTTATTCTAATTACCAATCTACATTTGTCCAAGCTTTTATTTTCCATATATAGAAAAAATAACTAAAGTGTATAGTTACTGTAATCTCTAGAAATTAGTTCTAGAAATAATTAGTATAGCTAATAGAATTTCCACTTTGTTTTGTTAATTATTATAAACTAGAAGTTATGCTGCTGCATTTTATCAAAAAGGAAGCATCTTGAAGGAGTTAGTTCCCTGGGCCTCAAATTTACAGTGAATGTGTACTGGATCTGTGAATAATAGGTTGAATGAAACCATGAAATAAACATTGTAAAGTTTCAGTGCAGAAAAAAGAAGCATATTACTTAGCTTAGATTAAAGCATGCACACACACACACACACACACACACACACACACACACACACACACACACACACACACACACACACACACACACACACACACACACACACACACACACACACACACACACACACACAGACATAGACAGACACACACATACACGCACACACATGGGGGTTGTCGTACTGGTTAAGGTGTTTACATCACAGACACAAGGTACAGGATTTGACTCTCTTTAGTCACTTTCTGGTTATTGCCTAGATGTGTAATAGTCTGCAGATTGATTTTCCTAGTATGAACCCTTATCTATTAACCTATTTATCTATACATAACTAGATAAATAATGAACATATGACAGATAATCAAAGACTACACTGATCAAATTAGACTCAGTCAAGCCCAGCCAATCAATTACATGCTAACTGAAACACTTTGTAGCACAAATACACACACACATATACATTACATATGCAAAATAGCATTTACATGTTATTGACATTTTTATATATAAAATTGGCAAAGGAAACTGAGTAGCTTGGTAGTCACCTGAGTATCAGATATGTTCTAAGGATGGAAGAACGCTATTACTGCCTGCGTAAACCTCACATTCGATCATAATTCTTTCTTATCTCAGATCCTTCAAATTCTCACTGGCAGTCATTTTTCAGTTATCACAATCTAACAGAGGCTAATCTCATTCCACAACTCTAATACCCTACTGCCACTGCCACCACCATTTCAGCTGCATCTGCTATCAATTAAATGAAAGCAATAAACTCCTAAATAAAATCTATGGCCCCCATTCATATGACACTCATTCTGAGCAGTACTGCTTAACAATCAAAATATATAAAGGGCTGAGTATTTCCCTACAAACAAACTATTCCGCTAGCACACTTATCTATATGCTGCCATTCCTCAAGTTTTTGTTTGTTTTAATACACAGAGTCAAAACCTTTTGGGAAGTAGAATCTTTGGCTTTCTTTCCAGATACTTTGAATACTCCATTACTCAAACTGAAAACGCACACTAAGGATTTTTCCACAGCTATCAAAGTACTGTGTAACATTTTAAATCTTGAAGATTAAAGATAAGGAACATGTCAAATGATGACTGCAGCAGTGTGTGGGTTTATATGTGTATTAAAAGAACATAACACCCATAGCAAGATGACTGCATTATAAAGTCTACAAAATGTAAATCACAATGGCTCCACTAGAAAATCAATAAGACATGAACAAATGCATGCTTTCTTAACATTATTTTAATCAAATGCATCCAGTTCATTCAAAACTTAAAATTTTCAGTTTATATTTTCAAACTGCTATCTATAGGCAACATGTACCTCTCAACCTCTTAGCACAAGAAATCTGGACAAAGCCTGACTAATGGCGGGAGAAGGTCCCAGAAGTAGGGACATATTTTAAATATTGCTCTGATAAACTTAAGAAAGTTGTTAGAATAAGAGGATAGCCTGCATTTTTCTGAAGCATATGAAGTCTGAAACATAAAAATGTATGTCATTGTTTAGTGACTTCAATCCGTGGATTATCCCAGTGAATTGCCAGAAACTACAAATTTTAAGAGGAACACACCAAAAATATGAGGCAAATACCTGGTCTTTCTGTGAAAATCTGGAGAGAGCTATTGGGGAAGTGCCACCTGAACTATCATACTGAAATTATGCTGCTCAGATCTAAAATGTGATTTATGTAAACAACTGTGAAGCAGAATTTGCAAGTGCAATATAATAGTCCAATACAGCTTGATAGAGACTTCCTTAAAGATTGAAAATGTCATACTGAAATTTGCCTGTCATTAAAAAGTTATAATTTTCCATAACCATTAGATAACATGCCCAGATGAATTATTTTACACAACAAAATATATAATTATCATACATAATCTAATAAATGTAGAATTAAAATTGCAAAAAAAAATAGTTAACAGTACAGATGGGCACAGGGATATGTGTGCTACAGAATTGTCAGTTAATTGTCAGGTACTTGTCTTTTGGGCATAGGTCACACAATGACCTTAGGACATATAGTAATGCTTTCCTTCTGTGTGTCCTTCTACTTGTTATGTTCCCCCATTACCTATGGTCTTACACAACCTTTTCATTCTGTTTAATTTCCCCCATTATCTATGGTCGTACACAACCTTTTCATTCTGTTTAATTTCCCCCATTACCCATGCCCCCAGATTCACGAATCCTCCATGTAAGACTAAATAAGTCTTACTAGGAGACTGCAGTTGAATGGTATGACATCAGCATGCCATGCATATTCATGAGGGCACACTGACTCCACTCCATGTCTAACACGGACCATGTAGGAAGGCAGGGGGTGTGTCCAACTGCTGAGCAGTCCAAAGGTCCACACCCCTGCAAGTGTCTGAATTGTGAAATGTCAACACACATGAGCGAGTCCGCTCAAATGTCTATGTACCCAACACTACACTCCCTGACATTGTAAACCCCCAGTACAGTTATAAAAAGTAAAACTTTAATTTTTTTTTCTAATTCCCGATATAGCTGCCCGTATTTGCGCGTGTTTGCGTGGGTGTGCCCATTGCTTAGCTGCAGTTAGTAATCTCGACATTGAAGAGCATAATAAGGAATGTCTATGCAAATTAAGCTAAATAGCAATAGTGTAGTGGTAGAGCCTTAGCACAAAGAGGAGGCATTGACGGTTAAAGTCCCACCACTCCCCTTTCTATTTTATGTTTTAAATTAGTATATGAAATTATTCCTGAGATATATGAATAAAATTTTACTAAAAAGCATTGAAATGGCCTATGTATCAATGAACAAAATGTACATTTATAAAGGATCCTGACATATAATTGTCCACAGTTAAGCAACGCTTTACCCAGCGCAATATAGTTGCCCGTAGTTAAGCAGCACTTTACCCAGCGCAATAGAGTTGCCCATAGCTAAATTGCACTTTACCCAGTGCAATACAGTTGCCCATAGCTAAATAGCACTTTACCCAGTGCAATCGGTTTGCTTGGAGGTGCGTGCCGCGCCAACCAGAGCACCGTCTGGCAACATGGAGCAAAGTAGAGCAAAGTTGCCTAAACACAGCCACACCCCCTAGCCTGTCTGGACAGTAGGAAAATAAAAAGCAATGACAAGGTTCGAACCCGGGACACTGTGCACCATAATCAAAATACTGAACCACTAAGCCATGACAGTATAGGATAAACAACCACTGTTAACATACATATACTTATAAATGGTAGATTAACCAGTGCTAAGCAGGTCTGCAGTCAGCTGAGAATTTTCAAAAATGGCCAATCACAAAAAAGTGTGGGAAATGCGGCATATGTAAGCCCCATAGGTGGGAATACTCGCCATAACTGATTGTAGCTCCCATCTGCAGTTAGAATGGCTGGTGCTGGAGAGGGTACTCGCTTTCGAGCGCAACGCTGGGGCATTAAGGAGTCAAAATACATGGTTTGGCTCCTTGTCCACTGTCATGAGTCAATACTCCTGCAGGGCCAGTTCCAAGGGACGGAGTACAAGGCAGAGGCTTGGAACCGGTTAGCTCATGATCTCACCAGTGCCACAGGTGTTCCTTGGACTGGTGAGCAGGTCCATCACCACCACGCAGACCTGAAGAGATGGAAACAGGACCTACTGCACCGATGGATACAGGAGGCCCGTGACATGCAGGATGCCCCACTACTGAGTAGGTAGCCATGGAATGCAGTATGTAAGACATGCTAATTTAGTCTATATAATGGATTGGTAAGTCTCAATATCCCTTCATTTACTTCACAGCTGCAGGTGTCTGTGCTGCGAATCAGCAAGCCTATGCAGATAGGCTGCTAAGGCTGTGCCACCAGGCAGGTTGGTAATTATTCTGCATGTATTGTTATATAAAATAGGTGAGAGAGCCTGAAAGAAAGTGTTGTAGCCCAACAATACAGCCATAAAATGCCCTGAATAATTCCTCTGCATGTACTGTTATATAAAATAAGTCAGAGAGCCAGAAAAAGAGTGCAGTAACCCATTAAGAAAGGTAATATATGTCCAGAATAATATCTCTGCATGTACTGTCATATAAAATAAGTGAGTGAGCCTGAAAAACAGTGTTCTAACCTATTAATAAAGGTATAATATGTCTTGAATATGTCTTCTGTATGCACTGTAATATCAAATAAAGGAGAGAGCCTGTGGAAAAATGTGCAATGTAATTAATAAAGGTATAATACTTGGAGTGTGTCTTTGTCACTTACTTTGAAATGTTGTTGTACCCTTGCATTATACAAATAGTACTGTTGTAATAAGTGCTGTCAACCCACAGTTGGGCAGTCCCATCTAAAGTAGTTGATGGAAGTGCCAGTAGCTGTGAAGCATATATACAGTCCTCAACAGTCAGTTAATGGCTGGCATGCATAAGTAAATCTGGCACATGAGTAGCTTGTTAATGTGTTCCCCAGAAATGTGAGTGTGCTACACGAAATGTAGGGTTCTGTACAAATTTAACTGAAAATGTCACGTGAACACATCCAGATATGTAGATATAGAAATATAAATAAAATAAATAACTATGTAGCAGTAACATCTGCATCTTGGACAGTTAGTATGTCAGATATAGATCAGGTATATAATGAACTAGCCAAACCCATTACACAACCTAATGCATGTTGGCAAGTGTAATAATACATGTAGGGGATATACACCTGCAGTCAAAAGGAATGTAGTGTAGACTAAAAGTACTTATAAGATGTTAATTGAGGTTTCTTTCTACACCCTACTGTGTGTGCATAAACAATGCAATTCCACACCTCAAGTGGGTATGTCTAATCTTAAAACATTTGTTGGGACATATGTCCTATTGTTCTATAAATATCTGCATTTACTTTGATGCATGTGCCCTGTTCAAACACCAAAATCTTGGTGGCCTGTTGCCACCAGTCATCCCTGCATGCTGTTGGAATGTCCACTGTCGTTCAAGATATGCATGTGTTATGCTTGCTGTTCAACTGTTGGAATCGTGGTGTGTTGGGTTAATGGGAATATTACTGCATGCTGTTACAACTAATTTTGAATGCTGTTGTTTATGTTGTAATTAAACACACCTAATCACAGAATGTATGGGAAGGCCGGTCCCAGTGGACCCACCTGTCCCTCTTCAGCTGGCGATTGCACCTGGCACCAGCAGGTCCAGTGCCCAGCCCGGGCTCCACTCCTCCGTTGGTCCTGTGCCACCTTCGGGTGGAAGTGTTGCAGGGGATGGGGCTCATCCCCCCCAAGCAAGCGTGGGTGGAGAAGGGCCACCTGTCATCCTCCGAAGGGTCCGGGCTGTGGTGCGTAGGGAGATCCAGCATTCAGTCGCTGATCCCCTATGCCAGCTCGAGGCGAGAGTGGCGCATCTCACGGGTGAGCCTGCCCATCCTATGCAGCCCCCAGCACAGCCACCCTCGGGGCTGTGAAGGTGCAGTGGTGACTGCCCATGGGTGGGAATCTCAGTTCCACTGTTACCATCTGTGGGCTCATGGGCTTGCGATTTACAAACATCCGTCCCTGTCAGTTGTGTGCACCCACCCTATGTGTCATACACCGCCCCTGTATGCGTCTTGTTTGTCTTGTCTGTTTACCTCCCCAACCTACCTCCCCAAATATACCTACTTCCTCTACCCCTCACTTTCTACTCTCACCTGAAAAAAAAAAGGGGCAATCTGTTCCCACAAAAAAATTACGCCCCATACATAGCTGCCCATTTCGCACACATGTCCACTGGACATGTAAACTGATAATTATAATTGGCAGTACAACATACTTTGTTGTCCTCACCCCTCTCTCAGCGGTGGAAGGTTTCAAATTTCACTCCAAATTTATTGCATATGCACAGCTGTTGCTTGTAAAGAAATGGGCAGCTATGGACATTCCCTGCACCCGTCCTGCACATCCCAAGCTTGTTTTCCTACTGTATTTCCCTTTTTGTGCCCCCTTTTTTAACACTTTCCTATCTCCCCATTTTCTTTTCTTTCAAAGAAATTAGGGCGGGGGTTAGCGGGAGTAAGCACCTTTAAGCAGTAGTTAGTGGGTTGGAGTGAGTGTGCGCACGTGTGCGCTTAGCTAAGTATTGCTAAGCATCACGCAAACCCGCGCAAACCCACTTAAAAGTGCCTTAGTCACTCTGCATTGCAGGGCCCTTGTTCTGCTGAGCAGCAAAATAAAACACCTCTGTCAGTCTCGAACCCAGGACCTTGGACACACTAAACTGCATGAAGTACCACTAGGCTACAGAAGATTTACAACACGTTGGTGCTGTAATTAATATATCATGCATTACAATGAGTGAATGTAAAGGGAAATAGGAATGTCATAACACAAATCTTGTTCTGTGGATCTTTACCAGCAGTTGTTGTGGAATTACATGACATGACTGTGAAAAGAGAACCAGCCATTCTAGCAGGAAATAATTTTACAGTAGCACTTTACAAACCCCACACAGTATCAGAGCAGGATAAACACTGGTATATTTGAATAGGGCAGAGGCCATACTTCCCAGCTGTGACATCTTTTCAGGAATGTCCCTGATTCTTAAACAAATGTTAACTTTTGTCCCTCAGAATCTCTCTGAAAAGTACTGATGGTAGGCCAAAGAGTGGGGAATTACACTTAATGAATAATGTCAATAAGTAATAGTACACACTGCATACATGTCAGAAAAGGTGTATTAATACATATGCTCTGATTCTCTCACAGTCTTAACTTAATATCTGTAATATATTACAGGTGTACCCCACTTATATGTACCTTTCCCTGAGGCTGTCCAACTATATACCTGAGTGTATCACAGGCCTGGCAGAGGCAGAAACACACAGGCATTTCAGCCTGTCTGCTGTTACACACTCTGCAAATAGCTTTGGAACAAGTCCCACAAGCATACCCTTATGTAGGAGTACAACACAGAAATATCAAAGGATGTAGCCATGTACTGTTATCAACCAACTGTGACAATGCCATTGTTCCAGTGCAGAAAAGACCAGTGTGGTGCATAGACAAAGAATAATAGGCCAACCTCTGGCTACCATCTGGATATGTCCACAAGTGGGAGCTATGCAGACAGACTACTTGCCTTGTTAGACTAACAGGTACACAGCAACCCTGTATGTTCAGCAAGATAAACATCACACAATAATATATAATGCTCTCTGTACTTCTGCACCCCTACCCAAAAGAACAATATACCTGTGTATTCAGGCTCTACCAAGGATGTAGGTAGGTATACTCAGTACTGAAATGTGTCCAGTTGTCTTGAGCAGCCCGTGCTAATGTCAACACAAATAAACAACAAACTGTTCAGAAGTGAGGTCATTAATATTTACAGTATAGTAGTTCACAAACAGTTCATATGCCATAGGAATACATTGCAATAACTACTTTTGTATGGCAGTTAATTGTCTAATTAGAAAAGAAAGTACATACTCCCATGTATCTTGTGCAAGCATGTGGAGGGGTGAGTAAAAGTCTACACTGACAAGTGTGTACTAGAAGCAACAACATTCAGGTTTGAGTACAACATGCAAATCACTGGCTACAACCCTAGTTTCAGAGAAAAGAAGTATACCAACCTTCTGACTCACACAATGGTGTCCACAGCAAACAAGCATGGGCCCCACTTTGGAAAGCTGAAAGGGCTACACCTACCTAACTTAGCATTTTATAGCAGTGGGCTGCTATGACAGTGAGTAATGCAATGACCACACAGCAGGCTGCATGTGATTAGTAAATGGTGGGCACCAATTGGTGCAGAAGCCATCACATGCACATGTGCAGATACCCAGAAAAGCAGGCTGTGCTTGCTGTGTACACATGCTATAATCTCATTGCAGCAAGAGAGTGAGATAGAGACAGAGACAGAGACACAGACAAAGACAGACAGAGAAACACAGAAAAAGAAAGAGCAGCAGACAGAGAAAAGAAAAAGGAAAAAAAAACATTTCCTTTAAAAACAAACGGAACACAGCAATACAAACGAAAGGTATGTAACACATATGTATTTGCTGGCATGTAGTAGATGTTTATGAAGAGTACTCTACATACTGTGAATCATCCATATGTGTCAGCAGTACGTATCTCTATGTATCTGTACATGTGCATAGGGCAAGGGACATACTGCAACTGTTTGTGAAGGGTGTACATATATACGTTGTTGAAGGTTGTTATGTGCATATTTCTATGTAGGCAGCAGTGTGTGGAAAAGACAATAGCATGCAGTGCTGGTATATGACATGTGGTGGTTAAATGCTGTGGGTATGCTCTGTCATTTTTACAGTGTTGTAGCCAGTGAGGCCTGCTAAAACTACATCGGCTGAGGACACCTTCAATGCAGTCTGCACAATACTGTGCAATATTATTACATAACTGTATATCTCACAACTGTTGCATAAGTGATATTCCCACCATGAATAGTGGACTGTATATCTGCCTATATGTACAGCGATGGATGTTTATATGTATGTGTGTGTATATATATATATATATATATATATATATATATATAGATATATATATATATATAGAGATATGTAGATATATATAGATATATATAGATAGATATAGCTATATATCGATATATAGACATATATATATAGATATGCAGATATATATATAGATAGAGGGAGAGAGACATGGGGCATACTTACTGAGACAGGTGCCTAGTGACTAAGGTTTGGACTGAAGCTCAGTGTTGACACTGCAGTGCCATCCCTTCTTGCCAGAACACTGTACCCATTAACTAACACAAAGGTGGTAGTCTACCTAACACCGAAGGTGTGATAAGGGAATATGGGACACAGGTGGACAGTAGCTTCCCCTTTGATAATCACAGTGCCACACTGGTCATGTACTCTGTCTATGTGGTACACGTCATCACAAAAGGTGTATCATCTAGGGAAATATAGGTCAGTGTTTCCCTCTACTTATCACACTTAAAACCCATTAGAGAGTACAATGCCAATTACAACAACTGGAAAGGCCACAGACATACCTCACAAAGAGTAATACTGGACTCAAACAGATGCCCTATGCAGACCGACTCACAAAACCACAGCTACACTGTGCTGCATAGCGCCTACCCAGAGGTGACCTCTCCCTAACATACTGAGCTATGTCACACCCACAGCTGTTGGACATCCTCCACGTAAACATATTACAATCCCTCCCAGATGCACGTTCTAGGGCCCTACACCTTGTCAGCTCACTAAACAGCACATGCTGGAGGGATAGAGTCCTAACTCAGAGACATGCCGTACTCTGGAACAAACCACCTATCAATAGCAAACAAAGCTCCTCATTAGCAGTTGTCATAAATACTCCTGATGATTGTTTGGGAGATAGGGAATACACCCCAGGAATCACCTCTGTGGCTCTGGTTGACAGGGGCAAGTGAAATTAAATTAAATGTGTGTCAAAGGCCAGGGTAGCATATGGTTAGACTGGTGTAGACCCTAGGGCCAAAAGCATATTACCTACCCATGACACGAAGCACACACACATGTACTTAGTGCAATAATTGCTATGTGAGGTTGACCGAGTGTGATGGTGAATGTGTTGGTGAATGTGTGCAAGGTCTGTAAAGGTGTGATAGCTTAGTGTGAAATTGTTTCTGTCATGGTAGTTTGTGTCCTAGCTGTGATCCCAGAAAAATATGTGTATGCTATTGCTAGGCAGAAAAAGTAGTATGGCATACGGTGTGACGTAGTCCCTTGTTGTCGACTGTGATGTCCCAGTGCAGGCTAAAGCAATGCATATATGCTTAGTGAGTGGCACTGCTGGTGAATCCAACTCCCATATGAACTGTAGTACTACCTGAAGCTGTAGGCCTAAACAGTACAGTGTGGTGTATGTTCACATTGCTTGGAAACACTTTTTTGTGTCTTCCCTGTAGTCCTCACAGATTACATACCTCAGGCATAAGGTTTTGTAAGTAGTGACACAGTACTGTATGGTACACAGGTAAAGCTCATCTGGGTTGGCATACATTTGTGTGTTGTATGTATGTCTGATGTGTGTGTAATTATGCCTGTACCATGCCCTCAATCATATCTGTGTTACAGGGTATACGTGTGTATCTAGCAACATGTATAGTCTAGTACAGCAGCATGCCACCTATATCAACAACTGTGCACATATGTTAGGCAGGGGTTTGACATCAAAGACTACTGTGGTATATTGGTACTACTGTAACTGTACTTTACATTCTTTGCAATGGATGACATCTTTCTTCATCCATTAGCTTGATATATAACTCCTGTGGCTAGGTGGTGCATTGTGTCACATACAGTGTGCCATGTACTGTTGTATATTCTTACATACTGGTTTCACTTTGTTGCTGTGCAGAACATGGTTTAGTATATAGAATGTGCCAGGTACTGTCAGGCAGTTGTGGGCTGAGCACTGATATGTGGTATTAAAAGTGTGTATCTACTGACAGCCAATAGGATGATATATATGGCATTTCATTGATGTCTGTACTTTAGAATTTTAAGTGTGCCACATGATTTGCTCACAATTATTTTTTTATTGTCTTCCAGGGACATGTCTCACAATCGCAAACCTGCGTATTCCCCTGAAGAGGAGGAAATAATCCTAGACACCCTACTACAACATCACACCCTGCTGTTCTCCAGAACCAGCCGGGACCAGCATGGGTGCACTGCACTATGGCAAGATGTTGTCTGTCGGGCGAATGACGTAGGCATGCATAACCGGACTTATGAGCAGGTACGCCATCACTGCAGTGATTTAATTAGACATGTCCGGCAGCATGCCTCCGATGTCCACAGACAACAGCTTGCCACAGGTGGTGGTGCAGCATCACATCCATCCCTCACGAGAGTGGAAGAGCTGCTCCTCAGTGTTCATAGGTGGTGGCTTCTGGCCAACCACTACAACAGACATGTGTCATCATGGAGGCCGGAGTCACCCAGCAAGTTGACTCAGAGCGTGCAGGTAACATGGCATATCTGTAGACTACTGTTAGCTCGATTGTTAGAACATGCATATGTCAGATGTGTACTGTATATTTAGAAGATGTGGAGCCTGGTGTTGTGCAATACTGATAATTTGGTACATAATCTGTATGCCTGTGACTGTCACCTGTTGTACTACTGTAAAATTGCAAACTCACAGCAGCAATGGCATAGTTGTTGACATTGACAAACTCTCATATCCTTGTAGGTCCCTCTGGTGTGATAGCAAGACAGCAGACCCATGCTGGTGAGTGTTCTACATTTAATATAGCAAATAACATGTGCATGTCATAGGAGAGTTGTAGGCCATATACACATGTAAAACACTTACACATAATGCATGCTCTGCATGTTTTCTGTGGGACTATGCACATCCCAGTAACATGAGTAGCTGCCTCAAACACATGCAATACACAGAGCATCCCAACCAATTGTGGTGCACTGTAGTGGACATTGTATAGGCAGAGTCAATACACATGCACACAACATACACCACTTTGTCATACGCAGTAAGTGTTAATATGATACACATGGTGTATTTAGACACCTGCTGTAAGGTCAGACTCCAGTATCCCAAATGTCATCCACACAGCACACATACTATACCTGAGGGGTAGAGGCCTATCATGGGGTGGTGCGACACTCTTCAACACATAACACATTCATGTTAGGCAATGCTCCCTATTGAACACCTTACATACCCATGTAACAACCGCCTGTGAAATAGTTAATGTAGCCAAAGTGGTGCAGGTCAGGTACAGCAAGATAGTTGCCAGTGTGGCATACATTAGTGGCCTTGAGTGACCACATGATACTGCCTGATGATTGCTCATGGTACTACATGACATCCAGTTACAGTAACTACAGTACTACACATAGCATTCATTGCTATACACCTGACAGTTGTGTGCATCTGGCCATGGCATGTATAGTTATGAGTGATGGTGCACAGGACATTGGAAAACATTTCATACTTGCACAGGAATGTTGTGTCCATGTACACATTGTGTTCCAGGGTGAGGTCAATCAATGAACAACACACATGCATCAAAGTCATGTATACTGCATGCTGTTGAGCAACACATATCCTGCATGCTGACACGTATGATAGGACTCTTTAGCTTGTGATACTGTACTCCACCATCAACCACTAATGAGTATGTTCTGTAGTGCTGTTGGTGTGTGTGTGTGTGTGTGTGTGTGTGTGTGTGTGTGTGTGTGTGTGTGTGTGTGTTTGTGGGTGTGTGTGTCAACTTTACTGAGTAGTGTATTTGTGTGCATGTGTGCATGTGTGCATGTGTGCAGGCGTTCATGTGTGCATGTGTTCATGTGTGCATGTCTGCATGTTTGCATGTGTGCTAACATCATGTACAGATTGTAAAGTGTGTTTCCTGTCTTCTTCTCAGAGGTGCTGAAGTTGTGTTGGTTGAGTGCAGCAGTGAACCTGAAGTCACTGACACAAATAGTGGAAATGATGATACATGTGTTGTGGCACAGGCAGGTTTGACAGGGTCTGTCATTGGTCCGCAAATCGACAGTACACAGCTTTCCAACCAATCTATGTGCACATTCATACTGCCAATACATCCCTCATCACCAATGGCCTTAGCTGAGGGATAGCATACAGTAGGCATTGATCAGGATAGTGTGGTATCTATGGAACATGCATCCCCCTCACAGCAGCCATACCCAGACTCCTGGAATGGTAACACATAGGCAGATGTCCAGGGATTCTCGTGGGAGCACTGCTGGTCGTAATGCCCATGGCAGACGTGCCCCCACAGATCTTACAACCTCAGGTATGTTCGGGGATGTAATGCAGGCACAGGCACATATGGAACGGTACACCAGACAGGGACTAAGGGTGCAGAGGGCCCATAACACCGCTATCAATGACAGTATCTGTGACCTTGCCGGTGCCATCCGTAATTACACCGAGGTCATTGATAGACGTTGGGGGGAGACACTAGATGTCTTCCCCAATGTCATGTCCATGTGCCAGGACAGTGCAGAATGGCTGAGGCATCGACGTGGGCGTATGCCAGCAACATCATCAGCTGGCAGTCATCGCGGATGACACACAAGTCACAGCCGCTCCCATAGTGGCAGTACCAGCCCCAGCAATGTTGGGGCTGGGCTGTCAATAGACCATCCTAGAAAACCACGTGCACATGTCTCTGGCCAGTCCCAGCAGAGTCATGGGTCCAGTCGACATCCCTCTGCCTCTGATGATAGTACCCAGTCTGGCTTAGTACCCGATACTGTCCGTGGCACCCCTGCCAGGCACAGGTACTGTGTCCATGGCCAGAGACAGTGATCTGTACAGCCTGGCAGGTACAGTCTGTGGCCATCCCACAACCTCCCGTATTTGGCAGCCACATGGTGGAACTGTGTGCATGCAGACACACACACATAAACCAAACACCTAGGGCTAACACATACAGACACACATTGCATCAACATTGACCCATGCTGTACTGTTGTCCCTCACACATACACACACACATACATGTCAATTGGATGGGTCATTGTCTGGCTCTGGCAAACCAACAACACACCCTGTGCATATGATGAAACTGTGCCACCTCCTGTCATCTGTAACATTGATGTGGGAACAGGCTAACATGGTGCTGATGCACAGGGTGACTTAATAGTAGTGTAGCAATGTTAGCATGTTGTCAACAGTAAAGTGTAATGATATCCTTGTAGGTATATCTGAGCAGGCATGATGCATTAAAGCTATGATTATCAATGTAGTATTGTTTACACAAGTGTTAATTCCAAAAATGCATTGTCTGCCCATGTGCCACTTGGCTGATGTGTGTAGTTCTGGCAGCATGTGTTGGTGAGTGGACACTACATGCGTGATGTGTGCAGTACAGATTTGCAGGTGTACATTTGTGAACATGGTGGAGGTGCACTGTCTGCATGTATGTGTATAGTGGACACATGGGAAGGGTGACATGCCTTGTATTACACAGTGTTAACACTTCATAGTTTCTATTGGTGGCCAGTATGCATTTTACTACACATATGTTTCAACTTGGGTACACACGTGTGTATGACATGGTTTGACACTATGCTGTGGGTGATACTGTTAATATCAGTCATTGGTTTGCATTCTGGTAGTATACACAACCTCAACAGCCTGACTATAACCAATCATTAGATGATGTCATGACAACTGACACACAGATGTAGGATCATAGTAGCATTTGGATCCTTCCGGTACTATACTATACCAGTAACCAGTGGTATTGACTGCCACCCATTCCTGGGACCACTCCTGTTTGGCATGTACCCCTCTTAGGTACAAGCAAACACACTAGGGATATGTCCTTCCACATCTGGTAATGCATACAGTGGCCTACAATGCATTCTCCAGATGAGACACTTATCCTCCACAAGGGTATCATACAAATACCTGTTGACCAACACATGCTGTAAAGCTATAAGCCAACTATAGCATAGTCATCCACATTTACTAAACGTAGTATCCCGACAGTACCACATAGGTAGTAGCCCACAACATGTAGAAGGGTTACTGATGTGTACATGCAGACACATGTTATGTCATCTGTCCTTTGGTATTCACATTTCCAAAGGTATTCTGAAGTCCCTCGGTGTATCACATAAGCAAAAAGGGGTCTGTATGCATATCCACAAAGTTGTTGTACACCTGTAATGAATGCCCATTATTGATAGACTTTGTTGTGTTTGAACATGTCTGAAATATACCCCAGGCATGAACCCTCACTCGCACTATTCTATAGAAACTGTCATGGGTGTGTGTGACACAGATGACCTAGGCCACAGATCACTACAGTGGCTGGCCTTGTCACAAACATACATATGTGACCTAAGGTCTGAGAAGCAGCAGCACAATCTGTCAAAGGTAACAGATGTATACATGTAGAAAGCAGGCTTCACACCTATTAACTAATTGAGGTCACATGTACATATATGTATTTGCCACATAGATACCTGAAGTGTGCAATGCACATACTGTTGTTTTACTGATATGTCATACAGTAGTAAAAGCAAAACCTACAGCACATTGACCAACAGTGTCTCACACACACACACTCAGCAATTGCAGGATTCAAACCCCTACCTAACTATGTCATGCTACTGGAGAAATACACATTAACATGATGCACTATATGCTTTATTGGGAGTTTTCATTTCCACTGCTTTATTTGTGGGATGCTGACATCATCAGACTTACCAAAGAGGAATTTACCTCTTATAAGGTGTTTTTCTAGTCTCCAAAAAGGGCACTCCTCTCAAAGGAAATCACACACAAACATACACCCCCCCACACGCATTCAGCAATTGCAGGATTCAAACCCCTACCTAACTATGTTATGATACTAGAGAGATACACATTAACATGACATGCTATATGCTTTACTGGGTGTTTTTATTTCTACTGCTATATTTGTAGGATGCTGACATCATCAGACTAGACATGGTATTGTGTGTGCACTTTGTTTTATGCAATCCCAGGACTGAACCATGAGGGACAGCAGGTGTTAACAGCTTGAGCAGGGCTCCACAATTCTTAGCTTGTGTGATCTGTCTGTGGACCAGTTGCCAATCCATCATATGACAATACATATTTATGCACAGATTGTTGATTTTATGGATACGACATGTGTCTGGGATGTTGGAAAAGGGCTATTCAAAGTCTATGTGGGACGTGTGTAGCTCATTTCAGTGATGTATGTCCTGGGTGGCTGCCTTGCAAACAGTCTAGCAGGTTTGGGAACCATGATCTGCCCATGACCAAACCAAAGTTGGTAGGGTTGTGTGCATGTCGGCTTCCAATAGCTCTGTTTATGACTTCAATCATGATGGACTCCATGGCCTTGCAGATCAGACTTCAGGGTCTGTTTGTTCTGCAGTTCACTTATGACACATATAGGGAAACAATGTAATCCAATTGATGCCATGTTTTCAGCTTTGGAAGGATCTGTTTACCCATTCTACATGTGATATCTTCTGGTATGATGATAGGGCCTTTTGTCAGTGGGAGGTGGGTATGTATGTATGGGCCTGTCTGACAGGATGTTGGCATTGTCAGTCATTTACAGTTGGCCCTGACTCAGAACATATATGAGTGTACATTGCTATTTATGACATAGCTGAAGGAAGTGTCATGGTTCTGTCTGGACTCCTTCACAGATAATCTTTCCAAAACACCAACAAACCTAAGCACTAAAGCCCTGTTATAATCTTTTACACACTTAACACCCTACTGATCCTTTTTGTTCAATCAAAAGAGTATTTCATCATAATATCCTGACATGTCCAAAGGTCAGTTGTGTGTACTCTCCAGTCCAGCTGGTGAATATGAGAATTTTGAGGCAATATTACAACTGCTTTATGTACACAGACAACCCTCTCCTCCTCCCAACAAACTCAGATATATGTGACAGATGCAACTATATAGACAAACAGGAGGCTGAGCTTTCTCGACCCATGACTGGCACAGTCTATCAGGAGGAGAAGGTAACCACACACACCACAAATCCAGTCTCACATAGACCTATAGCAACAGCAAACCAAACACAAAAACACACAAAAACATACTCGGAGGCTCTAAATAAAAATCTGCCTAAGCAGCAGAGACCTCCAAAGCAGACACCCAAACAACTGCTACTCCACAACAATACCCACATATCACATAGTTCACAAAGTCAGTGTGCCACACAGTCATTGCCCTTAAGGCTAAACAACACACCTAATACACTTGTAATAGGTGACTCTGTTGTCAGACACACTGACGTCCCACTCACCACGCTGATCAAGGAGAAGGTCACTGTGAGCTGTCTGTCGGGTGCCAGGATCTGCCACATAACACATGCACTCAGGTCACTCCAAAGCAAGTACAAATATGGCTCCATCATTGTCCATGCTGGTGTGAATGACCTCTGATGTTCCTCCCTGGACTACATGAAAAGAGACATAAAGGAGCTCTCTGATCATGTAGGCCAGGCCGGTATGACCCTGACCTTGTGTAGCATCTTACCCTCACCAAGAATGATGCCACAGTATAAAGACAAAATGATCAGTTTTAACAGTTGGCTAGCATATTGGTGTCATTCAAAGGGGATCCAGTGTCTGTCAGCCTGGGATGACATGCTCGACTAGCCACATTGCTTCGCTAGGGATGGCTTGCACCTGTCACCCCTGGGCTTTCAAATACTGGCTAAGGCTCTTACCACCCCCATAGTGCCTTTTTTAGGCAAGGCTCAAAAGACAAACCCACCTCCATAGACAATACAAGGTAAAAGAAATTAAGGGTAATGTTGCTCAATGCCAGAAGTCTAAACCTCAAAATGCATGCACTCAAGGCTCTCCTCAGTATGGAGAATATTGATATCTGTGCAGTAACAGACACCTGGTTCAAGGCTCCCAAAAGCACCCCAGAACTACCAGGTTATACTTCATACTATATCCAAGAGCACCCGTGGAGACAATGATTCAACTGCAGCAGTAAGATAGTAGAAAACAGGTTTAATTCCAAAACGATTCCTTTAGCACAATACAAAGCACAATAGAGACGAGCGCTTTCGCCTGGACCATTCCAGGCTTTCTCAAGTCAGAATGAATAACAATGGTAAAAACACATTTTAAATAGTTTGAACTCCTTGATCACATGCTCATTTAATTGTTAAATTGATGAATGAATAACACCTGCTAAGGGTTAGAGCCTTGCTTATGTGCATACATTGTTTTCCTTAAAAATATATTGCTCTAAACCTATTGTAATCCACATAATTTTGCAAATAGCTGTTGCTGTTTGCATCTTACAGACCGTGTGCAATTTGAAATGTTCATAAAAACATTATATTAAAAACAGGAATTAAATACTCTAACATAAAAATATTTCCTGAGAAATGTGTAAAACATCAATACATTGTCTGACCGGAAGCAAGTCAACATATGGCAACAAACAAATGAAACAAATGAAAATAAAAGTAAAAATAAAACCTTAAATTTGGGATGTGCCATATCAGCTTGTATCAGGGAGTGTCATATAAACTATAATCTGGCTCTTCTAAGTTTAAGGACTGGGCCTATACTCAACATGCCATTGAGGCCAGGTGTACTGCCCGCATCAAGCCTGAGCTGCCAAATTAACTCCCTAAATTCCAAGGTGGATTCCCAATCTCCACCTCTGTTACTAGGGTGTACCTGTTCAAGCACCATAAAAGCGAGTTTAAAATTGGGGCAAGTAAGGGAGTGCTTGAAAAATGCATTACTTTCCTTCATTTTACCTATGTCGTAGATGTGTTCATATATACGCTTCCTAAGCTCCCTTTCAGTTTTTCCTATATAAAACGCACCACAGGTGAGACAATAACCAATATAAACTACACCTTTTGTGTTGCAAGTGTAATACCCATGTGGTTTCAAATTGATTTTACGTTCCTTCAAATATATGTGATTACTATTAATGATAAAGGGACACTGTTTACACATACCACATTTAAAGGTGCCATTCTTTTGTTGAGTTGTCATACGGATGGTATTATTTCTTTGCTCAAACACCTCTTTTAAATTGCGTCCTCTTTTCCTAACAAAAACTGTTTTTTTAGGGATTAAATTCTTAAACTCATCATTTGTTTCTAAAACAAACCAAAACTTGGTAATTGTCTTCTCTATTTCTCTTGAGTTCTCTGAAAAGGTATAAATGAAGTTACTAGAATTCTCCTGTGCTTGTGTGTTAAAGATCCTTGGAATGGGAATACTAGTAGTTAAATTCCCCAGCAGTGGTGTGTATATCAAGTCCCTTTTATTGAGAATCTCATGAGTAAGGTTGTTCACCAAGTCATCTGGGTAGCCCCTTTCTATGAACATCACCCTTAGGTTGTTTGCTTCATCGATGAAGTCAGACAACCTACTGCACATCTGGGAAGCTCTAATGAGTAAACCCTTGAGTATCCCTTTCTTTTGATGGAATGGACGTTGACTATTGAAATGCAGCAAAGAGTTAGAAAATGAGGGTTTTCTATAAACCTTGGAATATAATTCCAGTGACTGGGAATCCCTAAGAATTGCTACATCCAGGTAATGGAGCTCATTCTCACTGATTTCATGTGTGAATGTTAAAAAATCTGTGGTGGAATTGATGTATTCCAGAAAACCTATGACTTGTTCTCTCGTACCATCCCAGATAATACAAATGTCGTCTAGGTAGCGACAATAAAAAGTAATATACTGTGCCCAGGTAGATTGAAAAATGTAAGCTTGCTCCCATCTGTGTAAAACCGCATTTGCGTATATGGTGGGCAGGAAGCATATAACTCCTTTGTTTGCTTGAACACTTCCCCATTGAAAAACACATAACTGTTGTTAAGAACAATGTTTAACATTTCAGAGATTAGATTAATAAGATTACTGCTGAGCCTAGTTTCATATTTAAGAAAATCAGTAAACCACTCAACACCTGTAGTGTGAGGGATACTGGGAAATAGCTCCTTGATGTCCACAGTAATCATTAGTGAGGAAGTAAGGCATTTTTCTTTTGGGAAATGTCTGAGAAACTCCCAAGAATCTTTAACCACATGGGTCATGGCGAGGTGTGTTGTTTAGTAATGAAGTCAATAAATTTCGCTATGGGTTCCGTTACCCCACCGCACCAGAAACAATTGGTCTAAATAACAAAGGATTGGTACCTTTGTGGGTTTTGGGGATTCCAAAAATAATAGGAACCCTAGGTTTGTTAACTAATAAAAAGTTGTAGAGCTGCTCGTTGATAGCTCCTTGTAAAGATGATCGTACAGTGTGTATTTTATCTTAGCTAGGGCTATATTGTACTCATTCTGAGATATCAAGCAATACTGTTGGTCATCATGTAACATATTGTGTATACTTTCCTCATAGGTGTGGTTACATAAGGACACCCCCACCCTTATCTGGCTTCATTACCCTAACATGTTCACTGGATAACATAGAAATGTATTCAAGTTCCTGTTTGGATATGTTAGATTGTTGTGTATTCGTGGAATGAAGGAACTTGTCACGTAGCTCATGTTCAACTAATTCCTCATACAGTTTCAAGGGTTGTACCATAGGGGGGTTAAACGTACTTTTCTGTTAAGCCCGTTAAGTAATATATGTTGCATTTTTGAAAAAATGTTTCAAATTTAATGCTCTGGTGAATAATTTAAGGTCCACCAGTAGACTTGCTAAGTTGACTCTGTTAGAGGGTACAAATTGGAAGCCTTTAGTAAAAATTCTAAAAGCTATTTCATCTATTGAAACTTCAGTGTAATTATAAATGCTAAAATTATTCATTTTGAACATCTTACAGTTAACTTCATCTAATACTTGAATACAATCATTGTTAGCATTATAATTAACCATAATGGGGGGAACAGATGGTGTAATAGGGTCAGGTACATTATCAGTGTGAATCTTAACACCTATTTGTTGTTCCACCTGGGTCCTGATCTCTGTGGTTTGTACCCCCACCCCCCAGTTCTCCCCGGGGGATAGTGAAAATCCTGGTTCCGTTCTCTTCTGTCTTTCTCAGCCAAGCGTTCGCTCCTACGTGGAGCCTCATTGTAATGCAGCTGGAAAACTTCGTCTGTTTCATTATCAATAGTACTGTTATATCTAACATTATTTATTGATTTGTTGTGACAGGGATATGCTATCTCCTCCCTATACTCATGCATGTCCCTTTCAAGTTTTTTAATCTTTCTAGTAATGATTTTAGAGCAGAACTGGTCAACTTCATCAAAGACTTTGTCATAGTCATGTTTGACCATTCCAAAGTCAATGTCTGAGATGACAGTGTTATGTAAATTATTCAATTCCTCTGTAAATGCCCTAGCCTTCATTTCGTATTCCTCAATCATAACTTTCATGACTTCCAGACCTGCTCGGTCAAAAATACTACATAATTGTTTATACTGTGCAGTACCTTGTTTAACAAAATTCGGAAATTTGAAAAAGCGTAGCCCCTTTGGGATACGCTTAATCCTGACACATTCTGTTAAGTAATCAATCTCACATTCGTTACTTTTCAGTGCATATAGTTTACTCTTGAATGCGGCAAAGTCTGTGTCAATAGCCACAGAATTAACATGGTTAAAAGTACCTTTGTTAAAGTTGAAGGGCTGATTCGCCCAGTTGGTAAAGTCAAACTCTTTTGTTTTGTCCTTAGTTCTTTTAGAACGAGCTCCAGGATTGTTACAGTTATTAGAAGGCCTTGTGCTTTCCTGGGGCGCGTGGTTCTCATTGGAAGCTTCAGATAATATCCTGACACAGTCTGCTTCCACTTCGGCAGTCCGCTGAGTCAGTGGAATAGCTGAAACTGTAGAAATAGAGGATGATGTTCCTGGGACATCGTTGTGCTGTTGTTTCAGCAGACCCTTGAGCTCGGTTAACATACCGAGCACTTGGTTAATTCGCTCGTGTTACAGGGAGGTTAGATTCTGTATCCTGTAACAAGCAGGGTGTCACTGCAGGGTTGAGCCTCGCCGGTGGTCATGGTACCAAACAGGAACAAGGAACTCACGTAAAACTGAAGAGCAACAAATAACCAGATCCAAGAGCACCCGTGGAGACAATGATTCAACTGCAGCAGTAAGATAGTAGAAAACAGGTTTAATTCCAAACGATTCCTTTAGCACAATACAAAGCACAATAGAGACAAGCGCTTTCGCCTGGACCATTCCAGGCTTTCTCAAGTCAGAATGAATAACAATGGTAAAAACACATTTTAAATAGTTTGAACTCCTTGATCACATGCTCATTTAATTGTTAAATTGATGAATGAATAACACCTGCTAAGGGTTAGAGCCTTGCTTATGTGCATACATTGTTTTCCTTAAAAAATATATTGCTCTAAACCTATTGTAATCCACATAATTTTGAAAATAGCTGTTGCTGTTTGCATCTTACAGACCGTGTGCAATTTGAAATGTTCATAAAAACATTATATTAAAAACAGGAATTAAATACTCTAACATAAACATTTTTGTAAGATGGAAACAGCAAAGAGCAATATTACAGGATACAGAATCTAACCTCCCTGTAACACGAGCGGAATTCAACCAAGTGCTTGGTATGTTAACCGAGCTCAAGGGTCTGCTGAAACAACAGCACAACGATGTCCCAGGAACATTATCCTCTATTTCTACAGTTTCAGCTATTCCACTGACTCAGCGGACTGCCGAAGTGGAAGCAGACTGTGTCAGGATATTATCTGAAGCTTCCAATGAGAACCACGCGCCCCAGGAAAGCACAAGGCCTTCTAATAACCGTAACAATCCTGGAGCTCGTTCTAAAAGAACTAAGGACAAAACAAAAGAGTTTGACTTTACCAACTGGGCGAATCAGCCCTTCAACTTTAACAAAGGTACTTTTAACCATGTTAATTCTGTGGCTATTGACACAGACTTTGCCGCATTCAAGAGTAAACTATATGCACTGAAAAGTAACCAATGTGAGATTGATTACTTAACAGAATGTGTCAGGATTAAGCGTATCCCAAAGGGGCTACGCTTTTTCAAATTTCCGAATTTTGTTAAACAAGGCACTGCACAGTATAAACAATTATGTAGTATTTTTGACCGAGCAGGTCTGGAAGTCATGAAAGTTATGATTGAGGAATACGAAATGAAGGCTAGGGCATTTACAGAGGAATTGAATAATTTACATAACACTGTCATCTCAGACATTGACTTTGGAATGGTCAAACATGACTATGACAAAGTCTTTGATGAAGTTGACCAGTTCTGCTCTAAAATCATTACTAGAAAGATTAAAAAACTTGAAAGGGACATGCATGAGTATAGGGAGGAGATAGCATATCCCTGTCACAACAAATCAATAAATAATGTTAGATATAACAGTACTATTGATAATGAAACAGACGAAGTTTTCCAGCGTAATTACAATGAGGCTCCACGTAGGAGCGAACACTTGGCTGAGAAAGACAGAAGAGAACGGAACCAGGATTTTCACTATCCCCCGGGGAGAACCGGGGGGTGGGGGTACAAACCACAGAGATCAGGACCCAGGTGGAACAACAAATAGGTGTTAAGATTCACACTGATAATGTACCTGACCCTATTACACCATCTGTTCCCCCCATTATGGTTAATTATAATGCTAACAATGATTGTATTCAAGTATTAGATGAAGTTAACTGTAAGGTGTTCAAAATGAATAATTTTAGCATTTATAATTACACTGAAGTTTCAATAGATGAAATAGCTTTTAGAATTTTTACTAAAGGCTTCCAATTTGTACCCTCTAACAGAGTCAACTTAGCAAGTCTACTGGTGGACCTTAAATTGTTCACCAGAGCATTAAATTTGAAACATTTTTTCAAAAATGCAACATATATTACGAACGGGCTTAACAGAAAAAGTACGTTTAACCCCCCTATGGTACAACCCTTGAAACTGTATGAGGAATTAGTTGAACATGAGCTACGTGACAAGTTCCTTCATTCCACGAATACACAACAATCTAACATATCCAAACAGGAACTTGAATACATTTCTATGTTATCCAGTGAACATGTTAGGGTAATGAAGCCAGATAAGGGGGGGTGTCGTATATGCGACCACACCTATGAGGAAAGTATACACAATATGTTACATGATGACCAACAGTATTGCTTGATATCTCGTAATGAGTACAATATAGCCCTAGCTAAGATAAAATACACACTGTGATCATCTTTACAAGGAGCTATCAACGAGCAGCTCTACAACTTTTATTAGTTAACAAACCTAGGGTTCCTATTATTTTGGAATCCCCAAAACCCACAAAGGTACCAATCCTTTGTTATTTAGACCAATTGTTTCTGGTGGGGTAACGGAACCCATAGTGAAATTTATTGACTTCATTACTAAACAACACACCTCGGCCATGACCCATGTGGTTAAAGATTCTTGGGAGTTTCTCAGACATTTCCAAAAGAAAAATGCCTTACTTCCTCACTAATGATTACTGTGGACATCAAGGAGCTATTTCCCAGTATCCCTCACACTACAGGTGTTGAGTGGTTTACTGATTTTCTTAAATATGAAACTAGGCTCAGCAGTAATCTTATTAATCTAATCTCTGAAATGTTAAACATTGTTCTTAACAACAGTTATGTGTTTTTCAATGGGGAAGTGTTCAAGCAAACAAAGGGAGTTGCTATGGGCGCTTCCTGCGCCACCGTATACGCAAATGCGGTTTTACACAGATGGGAGCAAGCTTACATTTTTCAATCTACCTGGGCACAGTATATTACTTTTTATTGTCACTACCTAGACGACATTTGTATTATCTGGGATGGTACGAGAGAACAAGTCATAGGTGTTCTGGAATACATCAATTCCACCACAGATTTTTTAACATTCACACATGAAATCAGTGAGAATGAGCTCCATTACCTGGATGTAGCAATTCTTAGGGATTCCCAGTCACTGGAATTATATTCCAAGGTTTATAGGAAACCCTCATTTTCTAACTCTTTGCTGCATTTCAATAGTCAACATCCATTCCATCAAAAGAAAGGGATACTCAAGGGTTTACTCATTAGAGCTTCCCGTATGTGCAGTAGGTTGTCTGACTTCATCGATGAAGCAAACAACCTAAGGGTGATGTTCATAGAAAGGGGCTACCCAGATGACTTGGTGAACAACCTTACTCATGAGATTCTCAATAAAAGGGACTTGATATACACACCACTGCTGGGGAATTTAACTACTAGTATTCCCATTCCAAGGATCTTTAACACACAAGCACAGGAGAATTCTAGTAACTTCATTTATACATTTTCAGAGAACTCAACAGAAATAGAGAAGACAATTACCAAGTTTTGGTTTGTTTTAGAAACAAATGATGAGTTTAAGAATTTAATCCCTAAAAAAACAGTTTTTGTTAGGAAAAGAGGACGCAATTTAAAAGAGGTGTTTGAGCAAAGAAATAATACCATCCGTATGACAACTCAACAAAAGAATGGCACCTTTAAATGTGGTATGTGTAAACAGTGTCCCTTTATCATTAATAGTAATCACATATATTTGAAGGAACGTAAAATCAATTTGAAACCACATGGGTATTACACTTGCAACACAAAAGGTGTAGTTTATATTGTTTATTGTCTCACCTGTGGTGCGTTTTATATAGGAAAAACTGAAAGGGAGCTTAGGAAGCGTATATATGAACACATCTACGACATAGGTAAAATGAAGGAAAGTAATGCATTTTTCAAACACTCCCTTACTTGCCCCAATTTTAAACTCGCCTTTATGGTGCTTGAACAGGTACACCCTAGTAACAGAGGTGGAGATTGGGAATCCACCTTGGAATTTAGGGAGTTAATTTGGCAGCTCAGGCTTGATGCGGGCAGTACACCTGGCCTCAATGGCATGTTGAGTATAGGCCCAGTCCTTAAACTTAGAAGAGCCAGATTATAGTTTATATGACACTCCCTGATACAAGCTGATATGGCACATCCCAAATTTAAGGTTTTATTTTTACTTTTATTTTCATTTGTTTCATTTGTTTGTTGCCATATGTTGACTTGCTTCCGGTCAGACTATGTATTGATGTTTTACACATTTCTCAGGAAATATTTTTATGTTAGAGTATTTAATTCCTGTTTTTAATATAATGTTTTTATGAACATTTCAAATTGCACGGTCTGTAAGATGCAAACAGCAACAGCTATTTGCAAAATTATGTGGATTACAATAGGTTTAGAGCAATATATTTTTAAGGAAAACAATGTATGCACATAAGCAAGGCTCTAACCCTTAGCAGGTGTTATTCATTCATCAATTTAACAATTAAATGAGCATGTGATCAAGGAGTTCAAACTATTTAAAATGTGTTTTTACCATTGTTATTCATTCTGACTTGAGAAAGCCTGGAATGGTCCAGGCGAAAGCGCTTGTCTCTATTGTGCTTTGTATTGTGCTAAAGGAATCGTTTTGGAATTAAACCTGTTTTCTACTATCTTACTGCTGCAGTTGAATCATTGTCTCCACGGGTGCTCTTGGATCTGGTTATTTGTTGCTCTTCAGTTTTACGTGAGTTCCTTATACTTCATACCATGCTTTTCGGCCACAAAACACGGACTGAACCAGAAAAACAGGGGGAGTATCCATATACATCAAAGATACACACACCTCCAGGTTAGTAGCACTGCACGAAGCATCAGAGACCATCCATGTGCAACTAACAGTGGGCAAAACTGCCTTTCAGTTTGTAGCCTGCTACAGACCACCCTCACAAACTCAGGAACCCAACTTTCCTGAGAACACTGGAGAATATGAAGGTCTCTCCAAACACCATTATGTTGGGTGACTTCAACTACCCAAACATTGACTGGGAATACTACTCAAGCCCCATTACCCTCGCCCAATGGTTGCTAGAATTTATAAACTCAAATGCTATGGCACAACTGGTCACCACCCCCACAAGAGGGTAAAACATATTGGACCTGATCATCACCAACATGGGGACTCTATGTTCCACACCAGAGTTATACCCCTCATTGGTAAGGTCAGACCATAAATTTATCTCACTGGACATCCATATCCTGTCCCCATGCCCAGCCAAGGTAATCTCAGTGAAGAACTTCTCACAACCAAGGTGGTATCCTTCAGAGACCTCGGGCCAATGGGAAATGCGGCTCAAACTGCAGAATCCTTTACAAATGCATTCTATGGACACCTACAGGAATGCATGGATCATGCTATCCCAAATAAAACCAAGACTCACTCCTCCAAAGGCAGGGGAGGGGACCTGTCTAGTGGACCCTGGCCATAAATAAGCTATACAACAAAAGGAGGAGGCTACTACATGATAGAGCACAATCCCAAAAAGGGAAAGTATCTCTGATCAGTACTAGCAAGAAGCTACGATCACTCATAAAATCATCTAAGGCTAGCTTTGAAAGAAAAATTGCACAAACACTAAGGACAATCACAAGGCCTTCTTTAGTTATGTCAGGAACCTGGGTGGCAACTTCCAGATATGCTCTGAGTTAGTGCAAAATGACAAAAAATACACTGAACCCACAGACATTGCCAACATCCTGGCAGACAGGTTCAGTGCAAATGTCACCCCCCATCCCCCCAAAAGAGCAAATGTCCATCCCAACAGAGTGTAGCCTCCCTGACATCACAGATGAACAGGTGAGAGCTGCCCTCTCCGAAGCAAAAAACACAGCATCAATGGGACCAGACGGTGTGCTGGCCTGCGCCTTACACGAGCTTCATAAAGAACTTAACCCTCACATAAAGTCACTGTTCAATATCAGACTTACACCAGGATATGTACCCAAGGAATGGCATACAGCAACAGTGGTCCCGCTCCACAAAGGTGGTGCTACAATGGACCCCGGACACTATTGCCTTATAAGCCTGACTAGCCTGCTTTGCAAAGCTATGGAGCATATCATCATGGAACTCATAAACAAAGACATAGGGAACGTCCAGACACTGGATCCTACCCAATTCGGCTTTGTTAAGGGCAGATCTTGCCTCTTGAACCTGGTTGACTTCTTTGAAACAGTTACCAGGGCCATAGACATAGGGAAGGTAGTCCACACAGCCTACCTGGACCTCGCAAAACCCTTCGACACAATACCCCACTCAGGCATCATAAATAAGCTTACCAGTTTAGATATCAACACATATGTCACAAGATGAATTGCAAACTGGATCAGGGATAGCACCCACATGGTCAGAATTGCAGGTGCCATGTCTGACTCTACACCAGTTACAAGTGGCATCCCACAAGTCTCAGTCCTGGGACCTCTCTTGTTCATTATATATTTCTCTGACGTACAGGCTAACACGGGAGGACTATGGCTGACCAAGTTCGCAGATGACTGCAAACTGGGTGCCATAATTGACTCTCCAGCTGACACAAGCATCCTCCAAAAGGGTCTCACAGAGATGGATAACTGGTGCTAGAGCCATGGCCTAAAGTTACATGCCATAAAATGCATAGTCATCCCCTTTGGGGATAACAAAGTGCCCACACATTACCACATAGGTGGTAATCCATTAAGTATGGAAGAAGTAATTAGGGATTTGGGGACCCGTGTAGATAGTAATCTCTCTTTTGACAATCACATTGCCAAAGTGGTTAGAAAGACCTTCTATATAGCCCACCTTATCCCGAAAGGTTTCACATCTAGATCAAGAGAGGTCATTGTGCCCCTCTACTCATCAGATCCATAATTGAATACAATGCCCCATTTGGGATGTACCTTACCCAACACCTGCAGCAACTGTAATGGCCCCAAAAGTACCTCACCAAGTGGATCAAGGGACTCACACAGATGCCCTACGCAGTTCGGCTAAAGTAACTCCAGCTCTACTCAGTTGCGTACCGCCTACTCGGATGCGATCTGTGCCTGACGTATAAAGCCATGGCCAACCCAGAATTAATGGACATGCTATGCCTCAGGATATCGGAATCCCTTAGAGCTCCATGCTCCATGGACTTAAACCTCAGCACAGAAATTAATAGGACATGCTAGAGGGACAGATTCATATCCCAGAGGCTCCCCTCACTCTGGAACAAAATCCCAGTTCCAGTTAGGCAGAGCCCCCTCACTGACCCTCTTCAAGAGAAATCTTGATGAGTGGATGGGAGATCATAGGTTTACCCCTGGGATCTTTTCTGGGTCCCTGCTAGACAGAGGCACAATAAACTAACCATAAAAGGGATATCTTGTGTGACAGGCACAGTCTACTAATCTAAAAGGTTGGCGAAAGCCAAACACACTCTGGCTAGGCTTATAAATGCCATAGGGCAGATAGCCTAGGATCAACCTATGAACCTATGATAATGTTTGGAGTGCACATTGTTTACTGATGATACTGATTGCAGGTTTTTTATCTTCTTTGCTTTCCCACTTTCTATGAACAACCTAAGTATCTGTAGTACATATTAGATTATGACAGGGTTCCAATATATTATATATGTGTCTGTTGTCATATAACTGTGTGCACAAGGCAGGATTGGTTAATAGTGAGAGGTTCCTGGGTTAACACATGCAACTGCCAGATATGTGTGGCCCACTGCTGTACTCAGACATGGCCTAAGTGTGTGAGCATGCCCAGTTTGGCCTTTCAGTGTTTTGTTGCCTGACATTTGTCTCATTCATTCAAGTGTGTGAGCATGCCCAGTGTGACCTTTCAGTATGTTGCTGTCTGAAGTCCACTACATTTGTTTACGTGTGTGAACATGCCCAATATTAACATTTATACTACATGTGTGTTGAAAATCAAGTTATATTTTTAGTACAGGGCTCACCTTTGTGTCATAACTCGACAGGGATTATGCTGTGCCTGCAGGGTTTCCATGAAACACTTTGCATAGACTTATCAACATTTCTTCATACAGGCTGACTAGTAAAATACTGTCATGGCTTAGTAGATCAGTACTGTGACTATAGTGCACAGTATGCTGGGTTTGAGGCCTGTCACTGCTTTATATTTTCATTCTGGGCAGACCAGACTGCTTAAGGACCAGTAAAGCAAATATGAGCATGTTTACCTGCTTTTGCTCAACTATGCCCAACTTTGACCAAGCTTGCCCAACATTGCTCAACGTTAACCAACATTGCTGAACGTTGCCCAATATTGCTCAACATTGACCAAAGTTGTGCTAGTTAGTGTGTGCAATTTTGTTTACATATACTAAATGGTGGTAAAAGCTGTTTAGCACTGCTTTATATTGCTTAAAACATGTCAATCATGCCTCAGGTGGTGCTGCAGGGCTGCCTATGTCGGATGCACATACTACACTCCCTATACATGTTTGACAACAGGTAGTGTCAAGTTAGGCGTCCCTTTTACTATATGTGCGAGTCAGAGAGAGGTATCATTTCCAGGGTTCCTACTGAACCAGTGTATGTGCTATGCATTGCCTCTTTGCCAAGGCCAAAGCATACTGGGCACACCTCCTTCTGCCTACTGGGGCAGGCTCAGGGTGTTCCTCCTCCGAGTCACGCTGTGCCTGTGATGGCCTTGGCAATGGTGGGGGGCTGTTTGGCCTGGGCCTATGCTGCTCCTGCTGCAGCTGTTTTTGCAGGATCATATTATGTAGGATAGCACATACCATGACAATTTGGGTACATGTAGTTGGTGGGTACTGCAAGGCTCCACCAGATGTGCCCAGGCACCGGAACCATGACTTGAGCAGCCCAAACACATGCTCAATTACATTTCGTGTTTGTGCGTGTGCCTCATTATGGCATTCCTGTTCAGGTGTGTGTGCATTTCTGATGGGTGTCATCAGCCATGGCTCCAGTGCATATCCAGCATCCCCCACTAGATGACCATGAGGGATGCCCCATTTGGCAAATGTCTGATACAGCTGTGTCAGATGCCAGATATGGGAATCATGGTAGCTTCCAGGGCAGCCAGCACACACATTCAGTATTATGTCCTGGGCATCACACACGACCTGGCAGTTGATGGAGGGGAAGCCCTTGCGGTTAAAGTAAACCCTACCCCGCTCACCGGCTGGTGCTTTGATGCATATGTGCATGCAGTCTATTGCACTCACTACCTCAGCGTATTCCATTATTTCCTGGAAAAGATGCATATTGCTGGCCAATACCTCACAGGAATTGGGGAAATATACATGATCACCGACATGTGCTGACATAGCATCCAGGAGCTGGTGCAGTACCCTGGATGCTGATACCTGTGATATCCCCATCATATCACCAGTTGGTCTCTAGAAGGTACCTGTTGCTAGTATTCTTAGGCCAACACATACCTTGGTTTCCACTGGGATGGGTTCCCCTCTGTTGGTTCTGTGTGTGAGGCATGGCCTGCACAGCTCAACAATTTGCTGCATGAAGTCTCTGTCCACTCTATAGTGCTCCACTATCTCCAGCTCATGTAGCCCCTGATAGGTTACCCTGGGCCTGTACACTCTTCTCCATCTCCTCACTGTGGATTGTCCAGCAGCATTCGCATTGTCACCACACTCAACATGTTGCATATGTTGCCTTATAACAGCAATGGCAGCCCCTAACATTTTTTTGTCTCAGTAAAGCTTTTTAAGTTTTCACTTCTCTTAGTTTACTGCAGTGTTGCAGTGTCTCTGAGGAAAACATGGTGGAAAGTTGTTTGCAAAGTTTTAAGTGCTGGGCTGGGCTACTGTACTGCCTGTGTAATTGCCTGATTCTGATTGTTTTCACCTGCTAGCTCTGCTAGTTCTCCCTGGTTACCTTCCTACTATTTGTTATGCTTCCTTTTCCCTTTCTGTTTCCACAGGGGGGCAGCGCCGTGCACACAAGCGCAAACATGCGCACACCAGCTCACATGCGCGCAAACATGCTTACACGGACTAAAACTTGCTAATTCTTGCTAAATTGCACGCACACAGGTGCATATGCACTTACACACATTTCAACAACCTTAGACATGCTTACTCCAGCTTAAACGTGCGCACACAGGCGCATACGCATGCACACAGTCTTACTCGGATATACAGGCGCGCACCTGCACGCAAACACATTGCAAGCACTTCAACAAGAAACTTTAGTGTTATCCATGGCATACACCTTCAATTTCTTGCCTTTAGCTAGGATACCTGTTGACACATCTCTTCCAGTGATGAGTAACTGACAGCAAACACATGTCACTCTGCTCCAATGAGCTTACATTCTTTCATACATACCCCCCTTGTGATGTCACCTATTTTCTACTCTGATACTCCCCTTATCCTACTCATACACTCCACTCACTGTGCTCATTTGCTATGTAAACTTGGGATTCACTATCCTTACCCTCATTTGCATAGGATTGCCTACTAATGCTTGGTTACATCTCTTAGACTGAGCTTCTACCCTTAGCAACCTCTACTCGGTAGCCATGTTGTCTTCAGCCTGCCATTCCCTTGCATTGTATATTAAGATTTTCAACAAAATCCATATTTGTGGCTTTTAATTATTGGTTTTCTGGTTTTTAAAGTGCAGCACATTTGCGCGGCACTGCGCTACGCTTAAACTTCAGAGATCGAGATAATAAAAATGTTTTTTTTTATTTTGCTAAGGGGAACATTGCCAATGGCCATATTTTTGGCCATTGGCATGCTTCCTCAACTGGATGCATCTTTTATTTGGAGCTGTCATGGCTCTGTTTTGCTATTTGCAGAACGGTACTCTGTTGTCAACGGTGTACATTTCTACAAATAACACTACTCTTACTTGGACAGGTTCGGGTTTCCTGGATTGCAAATTTACCTCATTTGCATAGCTTTCACCAGCAAATGAGGTAATTTGCATATCCTAGCCCTGTCCGTGTAAGAGTCGTTTTAGGAGCTCTCTTGCACGCCCCTACCGGCTGTTCCTGGATCACTCGGCGGACATGTTGGCTGCATGGAGTCTTACTCTACTCTTAGACTCTGTGTAAACCTTCATGAATCTGGCCCAATGTCTTACACAACCTTTTCATTTTGTTTAATTTCCCCCATTACCTATGGTCTTACACAACCTTTTCATTCTGTTTAATTTCCCCCATTACCTATGGTCTTACACAACCTTTTCATTCTTTTTAATTTCCCCCATTACCTATGGTCTTACACAACCTTTTCATTCTGTTTAATTTCCCCCATTACCTATGGTCTTACACAACCTTTTCATTCTGTTTAATTTCCTCCATTACCCATGGTCTTACACAACCTTTTCATTCCATTTAATTTCCCCCATTACCTATGGTCTTACACAACCTTTTCATTCTGTTTAATTTCTCCCATTACCTAGTGACTTACACAAGCCTCGCATCCTCCTTTGTGTAAGCAGTAAGTGTTCAGCTGACAGGACACCTGGACACCAGATAACACCTATTTACTATCTGCTGTAAGTTACTACAGTAGTGTGATTGTAGACATCACACTCCCTATATGATGGCTTGCATAATAAGCCGCAGGAAAACTATGCCGAAGTTCACACTGGTCAATGCATCGCCAATTCCCTGCGCTACAGCTTACTTGTTGCTCTTCTGCTTTTTTATTCCACCTTTCATGATCAATGCACAGTCATCTACTCAGGCATGTACCGTATAACCATTTTGATAGTCATGTGTACCTTACACATCTGGGTGCTGCTAGTGTCATATAAACTTTGCTCCCAAGTACGGTGTATTTCTATGACTCCCAGTCGAAGTCGGGCAAACATGTACAAGAAATACACAGCAATCATAAGTCTATGAAATATAAAATTCCAAATCCCTTTTAAAGTCAGGATCCCAGAATGGTTGAACAGGGGTGTGAGCCCTGGTATTACTCTTAACTTGGGTATTGATCCATTTTGACTTTGTAGTTTCAGACATTTTAACACTGTTTTATCTTACATTTTTACATCTGTCACTTCTTTACAAGACCTCTTAAAAGTGAGAACAGTCATTTTTTGAATCCTGGGTAAATGACATATACTTGTGAGATGAATATTAATTTGTTGATGCTCTAACCATATACATATAGTTCAATAAATACTGAAGAAAAGTTATGCTGTACATTTGATACACTTGAACTAAACTGTCTTTTGCCTTCTCCCATTAGGGGTCCCCACAGCGGATCATTGGTCCACAGATTGACAGTGGAATTTTTACGGTGTTGAGTTGCCAACATGGTGCCCAACTTTCACAGAAGGCACACACATATACCTACTGCAAGTCTTTAAACCTCACTCAAATGCAGGGAGGACATGCAGACTCCACACAGAAGGCACTCCATATGAGATTCAAACTGGATAACTGCTTACTGTAAGTTGATAACACTAACCACTGCACCACCACAGCTGACACAAACATGGTAAATATGCATCAATATTTTTGAATAACCAGTATGTAATTTTGCACCACAACTATTTTTGGGGATGAGGGTAACTATTGAGTTGTCTTAAAAATAATGACCATTTAATGAGATGTACAAAACAATAATTTAAAGGAATAAATCTCTATATCCCCATGTGAAGGTCTATGCGCCACATCATTTCTACTTAGTTTAATTACTTCAAAGTTGCCCTGATTCAAGAGAAAAGACAATTGCTTGGGGTTTTCTCAAAAAAATTGCCTTTCTATTTTTTCATCAAATCTAGGTAAAAGTATCATTTTCAAAAGAATTCAAGATTTTGTCTGAGCTTAGCATTTGTATTTCTGCAGAAGAAATGATTACCTCAATACAGTCTCATTTCTCCTTTTAAATAAAAGCAGTCTAGCTCCATGCAAATCACACACTGTGTGTCTCTGTAGTAAATAAAGATATATAAATCTGCAAATACTATAGACAAAACAAAGGAATATAGGGGCAATGTTTGGGCTCAATCAGATGCTCAAATATTAATGGATGTTATAGTTTAAAACATTACAAGCACTGAGCTCTTTTAAAATATTGTATTTATCGCTTCTTTTCTTATGTGAATAAAGACCAGATATGTAAATGTCATATCTGTATTTAGCTGTGATATTCAAAAAGAGAAGAAAAAATGCTCATGATAAGAACATTTTCACACTGAGCTAATTGAAGGAAGGACACTGAGTAAACTCGGAACTATAATATATAAACTGCTGATTTATCTGTTCTAAGCTTGTTTAGTGTTTTATCAATACCTGCACTTTTTAAAGTTTGTTTGTTGAATTTAACTGTTGAGGCTGCCCACTCAAGTGCGCTAGCCTGTGCATTGAATTTACTGTACTTCTGCTGTTTTCCTGAAAAAAGAAAAAAATATATATATATATCCTTGTTTCCCGCCTTTCCTAACCTAGAATAGTCCTTTATACAGGCTTTGCTGTATTCTGGACTTTTGAATAGTTCCTGTGTTGCCCATTTCCTTACTTGGATAGAAAGAAGTTTCTTTGCTCACCAGTGGGAGTGGGGAGCCTTGAGCAGCCTATCTGTCCCTGAAGGAGTGACCTCAGCACAAGAATCTTGTAGTTAATTGGCCATTTTGGGCCATTTCTAGCTCTTTGAAGTTCCCTGCATAAAAACCCGCTTTGGCGCATTTTTTTCGCTTATCCTACTCAGCAACAGCTCCTCATGGTCCTGCAGAGTGGTGCTAGCAGCAGAGAAATGAAAAGAGTGACTGCTTTCAAGATAAAAGTATATTTTTTCTGTTACTACCTGTGCGACCGTCTTTCCTCACCGAAAAGCGAGTTTAAACTGCTGATTTATCTGTTCTAAGCTTATTTTAGTGTTTTATCAATACCTGCACTTTTTAAAGTTTGTTGAATTTAACTGTTGAGGCTGCCCACTCAAGTGTGTTAGCCTGTGCATTGAATTTACTGTACTTCTCCTGCTGTTTTCCTGAAAAAAGAAAAAAAAACAAAAAAAAATCCTTGTTTCCTGCCTTTCCTAACCTAGAATAGTCCCTTATACAGGCTTTGCTGTATTCTGGACTTTTGAATAGTTCCTGTGTTGCCCATTTCCTTAATTGGATAGAAGGAAGTTTCTTTGCTCACCAGTGGGAGTGGGGAGCCTTGAGCAGACTATCTGTCCCTGAAGGCATGACCTCAGCACAAGAATCTTGTAGTTAATTGGCCATTTTGGGCCATTTCTAGCTCTTTGAAGTTCCCTGCATAAAAACCCACTTTAGCGTGGCTTTGCATGATTGTATGCATAGTGCAGCATCGGGCAGTGCCGCTTAATCGGGTTTAGACTATTCCCTGCTCCGCAAAGTCTGCTCTTCACTTTTTCCCTTAGAACTGCTCTGCCTCTCAAATTAAACACCCTATTCTAAATCTAAGGCCCTGCACTTGCCCAAATAAGCAATCTTACAATTTAGCACTAATAAACTAAAAGCACTACAGCCTCATATACTCTCTACGATTACCTTGTCCCCTATTGCTCCTTTTTGACTCAGTGATAAAGGAGTTCCCTATACTACTCTAGCATGTCCAAAGGTCAGTTAATGGTTTTCTCTTCAGTCCAGCTGGTGAATCTGGGAATCTTGAGGCAATGTTACAACTGTCCCATGTACACGGACAACCCTCTCCTCCTCCAAACAGGTTCAAATATATGTGAGAGATGCAACCATATAGCCAAACTGGAGGATGAGCTCTCTTAACTCAGAACTGGTGTAACCAGTCAAGAGGAGAAGGTAACCTCACACAACACAAATCCAGTCTCACATAGTCCTACCACAACAACTAACCAAACACATAAACACACAAAAACATACTCGGAGGCTCTAAATAAAAATCTGCCTAAGCAACAGAGACCGCCAAACCAGAATCCAAGCAAACGCTACCCCAAAACAAAACACGTGCAACACATAGCTCACAAAGTCAGTGTGCCAAACAGTTACAGTCCTTAAGGCTAAATAACACACCTGATACACTCATAATAGGTGATTCTATAGTCAGACACACTGATGTCCTGCTCACCAGGCTGAACAAAGAGAAGGTCACAGTGAGCTGCCTGTCGGGCACTAGGATCCGCCACATAACGCAAGCACTCAGATCACTCCAAAGCAAGTACAAATATGACTCAGTCATTGTACATGCTGGTGTGAATGACCCAAAACGTACCTCCCTCGACAACATGAAAAGCGACATAGAGGAGCTCTCTGATCATGTAGCCCAGGCCGGTATGACCCTGACCTTGAGCAGCATCTTACCCTCACCTAGAATGATGCCACAGTATAAAGACAAAATGATCGACTTCAACAATTGGCTAAAATTTTGGTGTCATTCAAAGGGGATCCAGTGTCTGTCAGCCTGGGATGACATGCTCGACAAGCCACGTTGCTTTGCTAGGGACAGCTTGCACCTGTCACCCCTGGGCTTTCGGATACTAGCAAAGGCTCTTGCCACCCCCATAGTGCCATTTTTAGGCAAGGCTCAAAAGACAAACCCACCTCCATAGACAACACAATGAATAAGAAACTAAGGGTAATGCTGCTAAACGCCAGAAGTCTAAACCTCAAGATGCACACACTCGAAGCCCTCCTCAGTATGGAGAACATTGATATCTGTGCAGTGACAGACACCTGGCTCAAGGCTCCAGAGAACACCCCAGCACTACCAGGTTATACCTCATATCATGCTTTTTGGCCCCAAAACTCGGACTGAACCACAAAAGGAGGGGGAGTATCCATATTCATCAAAGATACCCACACCTCCAGGTTAGTGGTGTTGCACGAAGCATCGGAAACCATCCATGTGCAACTAACAGTGGGCAAAACTGCTTTTCAGTTTATAGCATGCTACAGACCACCTTCTCAAAATTAGGAATCCCACTCGGCTTTCCTGAAAACACTGGAGAACATGAAGATCTCTCCAGACACCATTATATTGGGTGACATCAACTACCCAAACATAGACTGGGAGCATTACTAAAGCCCCAACACCCTAGCCCAAAGGTTCCTGGAATTTATAAATTCAAATGCTATGGAACAACTAGTCACCACTCCCACAAGAGGGGAAAATATACTTGACCTGATCATTGCCAACACGGGGACTCTATGCTCCATACCAGAAGTATACTCCTCATTGGTAAGATCAGACCATAAATTAATCTCACTGGATATCCACAACCCGACCCCCACCCCAGCCCAGAAAACCACAGTGAAAAACTTCTCAAAAGCGAACTTCACACTTCTCAAAACCGAGGTGGAATCCTTCAAGGTCCCCGGGCCAGTGGAAACTACGGCCTAAACTGCAGAATCCTGTATAAACGCATTCTATGAACACCTCCAGGAATGCATGGATCATGCTATCCCAAACAAAACCAAGACCCAATCATCCAAAGGCAGACATCCAGTCTGGTGGACCCCAGCCATAAATAAGCTGTCCAACAGAAGGAGGAAGCTACTACATGATAGAGCAAAATCCCTAAAAGGGAAGGCATCTCTGATCAGTACTAGCAAAAAACTACGATCCCTCATAAAATCCTCCAAGGCCAGCTTCAAGAGAAAAATTGCACAGGACACTAAAGATAATCACAAGGCTTTTTTTAGCTATGTTAGGAACCTGGGATGCAACTCCCAGATATGCTCAGAGTTGATCCAAAATGACAAAAAATACACTGAACCCACAGACATTGCCAATATCCTGGCAGACAGGTTTAGGGCAAACTTCTCTCCCCTCCCCCCCAAAAGAGCAAATATCTATCCCAGTAGAGTGCTGCCTCCCTAACATCTCAGATGCTCAGGTAAAAGCTGCCCTCTCCAAAGCAAAAAACATTGCTTCAATGAGACCAGACGGTGTCCCGGGTTGCGTCATACATGAACTCCAAGAACTAAACCCTCACATAAAACTGCTGTACAATCTCAGCCTTACTACAGGATATGTACCCAAAGAATGGCGTACAGCAACAGTGGTCCCACTCCACAAAGGTGATGCCTCTATGGACCCTGGAAACTATCGCCCCATAAGGCTGACTAACCTAGTCTGCAAAACTATGGAGAGGATCATCATGGAGCTCATAAACAAAGACATTGGGGACCTACAGACACTGGATCCTACCCAATTCGGCTTTGTCAAGGGCAGATCCTGCCTCTTGAACCTGGTTGACTTCTTTGAAACAGTCACCAAGGCCATAGATGAAGGGAAGGTAGTCCACACAGCCTACCTGGACCTCGCAAAAGCATTCGACACAATACCCCACTCGGGCATCATAGATAAGCTATCCAGCTTAAATATAAACCCCTATGTCACAAGATGGGTTGCAAACTGGCTCAAAGACAGAATCTACAGAGTCGGAATTGCTGGAGCCATGTCAGACTTGAAACCAGTTACAAGTGGTGTCCCACAAGGCTCAGTCCTGGGACCACTCTTGTTCGGTATATATTTTTCCGAAGTACAGGCTAACACGGGAGGACTGTGGCTGACCAAGTTCCCAGATGACTGCAAACTGGGCGCCATAATTGACTCTCCAGCTGACATGAGCATCCTTCAAAAAGGTCTCACAGAGATGAATAACTGGTGCCAGAACCATGGCCTAAAGCTAAATGCCAAAAAGTGTATAGTCATACCCTTTGGCAAAAACAAAGTGCCAACAAATTACCACATTGGTGGTAACCCATTAAGTACGGAGGAGGTAATTAGGGACCTGGGGACCAAAGTTGATAGTAACCTCTCTTTTGACAACCACATTGCCAAAGTGGTTAGATAGACCTTCTATATAGCCCTCCTTATCATGAAAGGATTCACATCTAGATCAAGGGAGGTCATCGTGCCCCTTTATTCATCCCTCATCAGGCCCATAATAGAATACAATGCCCCATTTGGGATGTACCTTACCCGACACCTGCAGCAACTAGAAAGACCCCAAAAGTACCTCACAAAGAGGATCAAGGGACTCAAACAGATGCCATATGCTGCTCGGTTAAAGAAACTCCAGCTCTACTCAGTTGCATACCACCTGCTTTGAGGCAATCTATGCCTGACATATAAAGCTATGTCCAACCCAGAATTAATGGACATGTTCCACCTCAGAAAATCCAAATTCCTTAGAGCCACGCACTCGAGGGACTTGAACCTCAGCACAGAAATAAATAGGACATGCTGGAGGGACAGATTCATAACCCAGAGGCTCCCTTCACTCTGGAATAGAATCCCAGTCCATGATAGGCAGAGCCCCTCACTGACTCTCTTCAAGAGTAATCCTGACGAGTGGATGGGGGATCATAGGTTTACCCCGGGGATTACTTCCATGTCACTACTAGTCAGAGGTACAGTAAACTAACCTTAAAAAGGGCACAGTAAACTCAAATCAAAGGGTGGCGAAAGCCAAACACACTCTGGCTAGGCTTATAAACGCCCCAGGGCAGATAGCCTAGTATGAACCTATGAACCTATGAACTAGATGGAACACTTGTTAAAGTAACTTTGACACTATATGACATATTTTATCAGCTGTAAGCAAGGACAGTTTTTAGAAGTAGTTCAAATTATACAGCTTCTTTAAATTTATTTTTCCTTAGCTGAATGCATCCTGCAATTCCATTGCCCTGTGGAAATACTTTTAAATCATTATTATGTCATAATACGACAATATGAGAGAATATAATTCTGTCCAGCTGAAATGTACCAACTAGATTTCAGAGTGTAGTGGACATGCTAATTATAATCAGCTTAAAGAAAATAAAAACCTTTCAATTTGAAGTCCTTCTTCCCATCCTTTGAGTAACGAATGCATTCAGCAAGCAATCAGCTTTTAAAATAAATAAGTGGAGTGTCTAGCTTTCGAAATATGAAACTGCTGTTATGCAACCAAATCTCTCATCTCACTTCAGTCGTAATCAGTACTTAAATTTCTTTTATTTTCCTTACTGGAGAGGAATAATTCATTTATTCAGAGCATACACCTTTGGCTAGAGAGATCCATTGACATACTTAAAGAAAGTGAGCTGATATTTATGTGAGCAAACTAATTAACTTCTAAAAAGGCTCTCATACTTTGCTATGCAGATTCACTTTGGCTGCTTAAAAAGTGTGTATTTAGGACATTGCTTAGTACTAATACCAATTTGTTAACCAGGTAGGTAAACTGGACACACAGTCACTTTTCAGGGGCAGTGCCTACTTATGTGACTTTATCAAGGTCACACAGCAGGTACATGAGGGAATCAAACCCTGTACCACAAGAATTACAGCTCACAGATTTCACCCTCTGTGCCAATTACCAGCTAACTTGCTACTTGAAATTAGAATATGCCCAGAATGAATAGTTAACATGCAAATAATAAAACACAGACATAACTGCTCATGTTCCTTGATATTCAATCCTCTTTGCTATGTCAGGGATCCTTTGTTGCTGTGGCATATTTTTTAGGTTTTCACAGCAAGCTTTATTTTCCTTTTTTTGTGACAGAATTATTGTCCTGACACTAATTTTAAGAATGTATTTTTATGTTACATCATCCTTGACACTGTGTACAACACACAGTCATTTTTACAGACTTTACTGTTGCGGAAAGCTTACTACATCAGTAGTTTGGTAATGATAACTGGTAAATAATGGCTCTTGTATGACCATCAAGCCCACTTTTTAAAGAAGTATTTTTATTTATGTACTTGAACCTCTGTTGACACAGAAAAGATGCAATGATAAGGGACTTTAGACATAACATGGGTCAGGTTTGATTTAATGAAATAAAAACTGTGAACTGAAGCCAGTGAAGGTGTGGGATACTAAATACTTCAGAATTATAGTCTGTGTAGTAAGTAGTCAATAGGCAGATGATAATTGTAAGGCCTAAGTGATCATGCATCTTAGCCCAGTATCTACTGCACCAGTTGGTGTTGCTAATGTGACAAAGGATTTTTGTGTGATTATTCATTGCACTGCTGGTTCAGAAGAAATGAAGGAGATCAACAAATGCAGGGTTGTTCATAACATGAATAAAACAGAGTCTAAATAGAGGGGTTTTAATCTTCCTGGATCATCTAAGGCTGCTTAGTTCTTCATTATTTTATTTTGGTTAGGAATCTCGGTGGCTTATGCAGTTGGAATAAAATAGTTACTTCTCGTACTCTACTCCAAATGTGACATCTAGTTCCTAGTTAATGTCAGCTTTTTTTTTTTTTTTTAATTTTCATATTTTTTTTTTTGTTAGCTGGGTAACTGAATTGGTCATTGTGGATTCTTTTCAGTCACAACCCATGCTGCAAGATCAAGGGAAATGTAATATGTATGAATTCTTCAGAACAGGCAATCAACCAGCACATCTTCTGGAAGGTGGGAAAAAATCAGAGTACACATTAAATAAATAAATGAAATTAAATTAAATTAAAAACAAAAAACAAGTAGACATGAGGAGAACATACACAGTCCAGAGATATAGTGAGAAGAAGTCAGGACTGAACAAAGGACGCCAGACTTGTGAAGTAGATACCTTAATCATTGTGCTATCTTGTTGCCAAATTTATTTAGCCATTGAGCTACCATGCTGCCAAAATATCCTTCCTGTAGCTCGGATTTTAAAAAGGAACCACATTGCAGACTCACTAATGAGTGACTAATTGCACTCTACATTTCCTGAGGCCATTCTCTTTTCAATAAATAAAACCATGCTCTGCTCATGGTTTTCAGTTAATTTTTATTGAGATTTGCTATTAGGCCAGGTCACTTAATCAGATAACTGGAGATCAAAGTATTCCAGAAATTAGTTCTGATTAAGGAACTGATATAAATGTACTCATTTCTGCTGAAAAGAGCATGAGGCTGAAGACCATCTAATAGATAATTCCTTCTCATGTTTCATTTTTCTTTTTATCCTTAGGTCCCTATAGGCCAAGGACGATTACCAATTTTAGAGGTCAATGCAAAACAGTCAATTAAAGATAAATGCTTTCTGCATAAAAATGACTTCAGAAGAACCTGCTTTCTATAATAAATGCTAAATAATCACTTCAGAAGAGCAGTCTGTAATAACAAAGATCCCACAACAGAACACACAAATCAAACAACCCTGTAGAATTGTGTTGAAAAATAAAAACACCCAGTAGATATCCCTTTGTTTTTTTTTGGCTGAAAAAATCACTAATGCTAATAAACCAGTCAAACCAAACAAAGAAATGAATATATTTTATGTTTTAAAATAAAAAACTAAATCCCAATAGCTGGCAGAGGTGTATAATGAAGAAAAATCAAGCTCTCAAATATAAAAAACTCAGCCATTTATTAACACACAGACACGTAAGTGCTTTCATGGCTCCAAAAGACCGCTTCCTCAGACAATTTCAAATATTAAAGTGAACCTATTTAAACTTTAAAAAACACATCACATGACACTCACCATTAAATATTTTTAAAGTGACATATACATTATAAAATACTCATACATATGAAGCAATGCACTCAACAATACATAGGAATTGTAAAAAATAAATGTTAGTAGATGATAAATAATGACAATTAATGAAAATTAATAAAAATCACTAATAATTAGTGAACTTACTAGCTTTCATCTCATATAGAAATATAATAGCAACATAAAACCTTAAATGGCATCATAAAATACAGCTGTCAAGAAGCACACTAACCCTCTAGCAACCATAATAGCCACTAGAATGTGGAAAGAAATAATAATGAGATGCCTAGTGCTTCAGTCATCTAGACCTCAGCACAGGTTTAAGGGGGACATTATCATTAAGGCCCATGGCCTGATGTGCACCCATCCTCAGTATCCATTCCAACTCAACTACCTCTGTGCGATTCACCACATCTACCCCACACATACTATTATATACTACATGTAAAACTTGAAATAAAAAAGAATGGGTCCTATCTGTCCATAATATATGCTTAGCTAAAGCACTGTAGTCATGACCTTTGTGAATACAATAAAGATGGTCCCTGATTCTCTCTTTGAGACTCCTATTAGTTTTCCCCACATAGAACTTGAAACACCTTTGTCAATGGGCTAAGTAAACAATGTTTTTAGTGCAACAAGCGCTTATGTGTCTGTGTGTTAATAAATCACTGTGTTTTTTATATTTGCGAGCTTGATTTTTCTTCATTATATGCCTCTGCCAGCTATTGGGATTTAGTTTTTATTATATTTAATGTTTTATTTATTTATTGACATTTGTTAACCAGGTTGGTCCTACTGGGCTTGTGGCCCATTTTCAGAGGAGACCCGAGGAGAAAAGCTCCAATAATAGACAATAACAGTACATTAGAAAAAAATACAAATATTAATATTATATGGCTGTAATAGAGAACAAAATAATTATTTAAGTTGATTATACAGCAAAATACTAAGTATATATTATGAATCTAAAAGACATAGGGGACAGCACGCATAAGTCAAAAAAGAACACAGTAATATATATACAGAGACAGAAAATATATGTTAATAGATTTTTGTGCATCATCAACATCTGAGAGAGATCAATATATGACACCCTACACGGTGTGGTGCAAGGTAGGGGAGACAGGTAGATAAGTGAATGGGTGTAAGGAGGTTAGGTTGAGTCATGGCAGGGGCAGATCTTGGAGTTGATAAGGTGATTTTTTTAGTTCATTTTTGAAGTGTGAGGAGTGGGTGAAGGAAAGTATGTGTAAGGGAAGCTTTTTACAAGCATGGGCAACAGATTGTATAGTAATTTGCCTACAGTTATTTTATGTTGGTAGATGTCCAGTAGCTTCTGGTTAGAGGTATGGAGGGTCTAAGCTGGAGTATAGTTGGAGATCAAGGATGAAAGAGATGGGCAGAGTGACGGTTTATAGAGAATTAAATGTCACATTTGAAATTGGGATAGCTGCAGTTGTTGGGGGAGTTCTAGCCATTGGAAAGAATTCAGTGAAATACAGTGATGTGCCTTGTATGAAGAGTTAGTTATGAATTTAGCTATTTTGTGGTAAGTTTTTGGAATTTGTTCAGGGTTGTGGTCTGAATGTTGGAGAGAACTGGGGAGGAATATAGGAGGGAGGGGAGGAGGGGTGCCTGTCCTAGAGTGAGTCTAGAGTTGGGGGTTAGAAATGTTTTGTTCCGATGCAGTAGCCCTAGCTCCTGATGTGTTTTTTTTATATAGTGGAGTATGTGCAGGTTAAATTTTAGTTTGTCATCAATGATCACCCCAAGGAGTTTAGTATGGGTATCGGGTTGGATAATTGTGTTGTTGGAAGATTTGATAGCAAAGGAGATTTTGTACTGAGAAAGAGAACAGGGGAGGAAGAGTAGGAGTTTGGTCTTTTTTGTGTTAAGGATAAGTAGATTGTCATATAGCCATTTCGCAGTGGATAGAAGGCCTATTGGGTTAGGGTATGGAGCTCAGAGATATTGTTTGAGATAGAGATGAGTGTAGAGTCATCTGCGTATTGAATCAGGGAAGACTCTTTGCAGGATATAAAAAGATCATTGGTGAAAACATTAAACAGAAGGGGGCCCAAGATGGAGCCTTGGGGTACTCCAGTTGTGACATGGAGGAATGGTGAGGAGGAAGAGAACCATTTAACGGATTGCTGCCTACCAGACAGGCCGCTCGAGAACCAAGCTAGGGAGGAGGGGGACAGGTTGAGATTGGCAAGTTTACATAGCAGTAAAGGATGTGAGACAGTATTGAAAGCTTTGGAAAGGTCAAGGAAGAGGCAGGATATGAGTTTAGTGTTGTCCAAAGCCTTGGAGATAGTGTGGGTGAAAGAGAGGAGGGCAGTCATGCTGTGGTTGGGGCGGAAACCGTGTTGTGTGGGAGTGAGCAAGTTGCACAGAAGAAGGTGATTGAGAAGCTGTGTATGAATACATTTTTCTAGGATTTTAGAGGGGGGGAAAGAATGGCAATGGGTCAGTAGTTAGCAGGGTCTGTGAAGTTTCTACCTTTATGTAGGGGAATAGTGAAGAAGGATTTCCATGGGACAAGACCAGTGGATTAAAGAATTGATCTGTTAATTAGTATAGATACAAGGTAGGCAATAGATTCAGCAGTTGCTTGAGGAAAGAAGGAGGTAGGTTATCAGTGGAGGAAGAGCAGGACTTGAGCTTAAGAAGTAGAGATTTGATGTATGAAGTGGGAACAGCGTGAAAGGAAAAGGGAGTTGTGCCTAGAGGGTTGGGAGGGATAGGTACTGTAATAGAGTTAGAGTTAGAGGCTATAAGATTCTGGATGGTGTCGATGAAGTGTTTATTGAGGAGGGTATATGTTTCCTGAGGGGATATATTTGGGTAAGGGGAGGGGTTAGAGGGGCTACCAGGCAATAGAATTTTGTTCAGAGTCAACCAAAATATTTGAGAGTTGGATTTGCTATTGAGTTGGGCAGAGCTATAGTAGGACCTTTTGTTATTTGTAGTTTGTTTTTTAGTAAGGTTGCTTAGTTGTCTAAATTTGTGTAGTAGGGGAAGTTGTTTTGTTTTGGTCCAGGCTTTCCAAGCATTTTTTTTTTTGTATAAGGGACCTAGTTTCCTTGGTAAGCCATGGAACATGATTCAATTTTATTCTGATCTTCCTGGAGGGAGCAAGAGAACCCAAAGTATTAAGGAACATGCTATTGAACATACTTACTGCATCATTGAGAGGGAGTTGTTTGAGGATGGACCAGTCTTTACTAGAAAGAATAGAGTTGAATTGGAAGATATCAAAATTGGTTAGTTTATGACAATCTTTAACCAGGTGGGGTTTGGGAGTTTGGGAGGAGTATCTTAAGACACAGGTATGGAGATGGTTGCTAAGGGAGTCAGGTAAGGTAGTGGGGTTGTGATAGTGGTGGGGGGAGTTGGTAAGAATTCAGTCAATTGTAGAGCTAGATGAGGAGTTATTATGGAAGTGGGTGGGGGATGAGATAAGTTGGTGGAAACCATGTACGTTGATACTGAGTTCAGGAGAATCAGAAGTAAGTTTGGACCTGTCAATGTTGACATCTCCTAGGATAAGGGTTTCATATAGTATGGTGATGGACAACCAGGATAGGATGTTCTCTAGGATGGTCAGATTGTTCCCAGGTGGGAGATAGATGGAAGCAACAGCAAATCATTTATGAGGATTTAAGTGGCAGTTTAAGATGAGAAGTTCAGCTGGGTAGAAGTTAGGAATAGGGGAGGGGTGAGAGATTTAAGCTGTTGGAGTAGAGTATGGCTATGCCACCTCCTTTTTTGAGGACTCTATTAGTGCGAAAGATGTTGTAGCCTGATAGGAGTATTTCACGATTAATAATATGTGGCTTGAGCCAAGTGTATGATAAGGAGAGAATGTGAGGGGTAGTATGAGTGATCTCTGCATGCAGGTCAGTGATTTTGTTTGTTAGGCTCTGAATATTTAGTAAGTATATAGTTAGGTGTTTAGATGGAGATGTGTTCTGAATGTGAGGATATAGGTGGTGAGAAGTGTGTGGGGAGGGAGTGATTGATGTTGAGGGGTGATTGGGTGTGGAGAGAGGAAGAGGGGCCTGGGTGTGGATGGATATCACACGAACAAAGTAGTTTTTTTGAGTAAATACAGTACAGTAATACGTAAGTGTAGTTTAAAAAGCTTTGGTTTAAATTTGTAAGTAGGTTTGAGGATTGGGAGTATAGAGAGTTTGTGCTCTATAGCTAAAATAATATAAGGTTTGTGTTGGCAAACAAATGCATATAGTTGATATGTACTTGGTTGAAACTACAGAAAAATAAATAAATAAATATAAAGAAAATGAGGCAGGAAACTCATAGCCAGAAATGCTTACCTTTAAATTCGTTGCCCAAAGACACAATTCAGAGATTTATTTTTTTAATGCTAAGTACTTTGAAGCAATATACTGACCTGCTAAAAGTATTTTTTTAATTTAAAATTAGTATGTGAGTGAAGATAAATGTATTTAATTCTATAATTAACAATGAACAATGTATAGCAACCAGCTTTAAAGTGACCTCCACAAAATGAAAGATCCAAGCTGTAGATGGCACATCCAGTATTTAGCTGACAGATGCAGTATTCAGAAACATTGTGCTTGTGTCTATTTTTGTGTAATGCCAATCTCCAGTAAATAAATAGTACACAGTAAGTTGCTCAGTGCATTTTTAAGTCCAACAACATCCTACAAATTACAAGAAGGAAAAAGCAGCACAAATTACCTTATGCATGAATTGTGTATTAGGACTTCAGAAGGTCTGAGAATACAACACAGTAGAATTAAGAACCCAGCTTAGCAATGATGTACTAGAAATGTAATGGTCCTTGTCATGTGCAGGTAGGATGCCACACAGCCTAATGTATGGGTGCACAGCACACTGTGCAGCGTACTTCACACAGCAGCAACCAATATGTAACATCATGTCTAAGGTAGGGCATGTATTTGAACAGTGAATTAAAATGCAAACACACACACACACACACACACACATACATACAAAACTGAAATGCATTGTGTTCATTATCCATTCTTATATTCATTTTCATTTTATTTGACCTTCACACCCTATACCATTTTTAGAAGTGTATGAAGTCTTTCCAAGTTAGAACCAAGTACCGGACTGTATTAATGTCACTATAGTCGATCTATACACATCTACGTATTTATGTAACAGCGCTATACATGTCACATGATGGCAAAATGATTAGCCTCCAAGAAGAAAGAACATGTGATCATGCAGCTCTAAAGAAATACTAATAACCTAACCCACGGAGCTAATGTAGTTTACCCCTCTGTAGCCAAACACCATACAGCCACTGTACAAACAAATGTACCACAAAACTTTGCCAGAAATGTATTGTTAAAAAAGCACAGAATTTGAGTCAGGATAAATGCTTTCATCCTAAATTTATATATACAGACTTCATCAGAACCATAAACAGCACACTTAAATATAAAAATGAGTGGGTCATGTGACGCAAAAAACAATTATCTTAAAGAAATATATCTAAGATCACAACAATAAAACACCAAGTAAAAAGACATATCTCTGGACATTATACAATAAGAACTTTAAAAAATATAAGGCAGTTAGCTATTATTTTACAATGTGATTTTATATATAGAGGTCAGTTATTAATTAATATTTATTAATTAACACTTTTTCATTTTAAGTTTAACATAGCCTTGTTTTATTAACACATATATTCATCTTTTCTTAAGTCTTTTTTAAAGTGTGTTTTTTAATGTCAGTGATACTTACGCATTAACTGTCATGATAAATTGATGATATATTATATTATTTTGGAAAGTAAGGAAGGACTGGCAGGGGGATTCAATAAAACTTAGTCATTTTTTACTTCACTTTTCATTTTTCATTTTTTTCACTTACAAATGCCTTCTACCAGCACCTGCAGGACTGTATGGATAAGGCAATCCCAAGCAAAACAAAGACTCTTTGTACCAAAGGCAAGCGTCCAGTCTGGTGGACCCCAGCCATAAACAAACTCTACAACAAAAGGAGGAAGCTACTACAAGATAGAGCAAAATCCTTAAAAGGTAAGACACCCTTGATCACTATAAGTAAAAAACTAAGAGCTCTCATAAAATCATCCAAAGCAAATTTTGAGAGAAAAATAGCTAAAGACTCAAAAGACAATCATAAGGCCTTCTTTAGCTATGTTAGAAACCTGGGAGGAAACTCCCAGATATGCTCAGAACTAGTTCAAAATGATGTGAAGATTACTGATCCTACAGACATTGCCAACATACTGGCTGACAGGTTCAGTGCAAACTTCCCCTCCCCAAAAGGAGAGATATCTATACCAAGCGATTGCAGCCCCCAAACATCTCCAACGCCCAAGTGAGAACTGCTCTCTCCAAAGCAAAAACACAGCATCCATGGGACCTGATGGTGTCCCCGGCTGTGTGCTCCACGAACTCAACGAGGAATTAAACCCACAGCTAGGACAGCTGTTTAATCATAGTCTTACCTCTGGATACGCACCCAGGAGTGGCGCACTGAAACTGTGGTCCCACTTCACAAAGGCGGTGCTTCCACCGACCCTGGAAATTACCGCCCATTAGCTTGACAAGCCTTATCTGCAAAGCCATGGAGAGGATCATAATGGACCTCATAAATAAAGACATAGGGAATTTGCAGACTTTGGATCCATCCCAGTTTGGCTTTGTCAAAGGCAGATCATGCCTTCTAAACTTGGTTGACTTTTTCCAAACAGTCACCAAAGCCATTGATGAGGGAAAGGCAGTCCATACAGCCTACCTCGATCTGGCGAAGGCCTTCGATACAATACCCCACTCGGGTATCATTGAAAAACTCATCAGCTTAAATGTTAACTCATACATCACAAGATGGGTTGCAAACTGGCTAAGTGACAGAACCCACAGGGTCAGAGTTGCTGGCGCCATGTCAGACTCAAAGCCTGTCACAAGTGGTGTACCACAGGGCTCAGTCCTGGGCCCACTCTTGTTTGGCATCTACTTTTCCGAAGTACAAGCAAACACAGGAGGGTTATGGCTGACAAAGTTTGCAGATGACTGCAAACTGGGCACCATAGTAGAAAACACATCTGACACAGATATCCTTCAGAAGGGTCTCACAGAAACGGATAACTGGTGCCAGAGCCATGGCCTAAAGTTAAATGCCAAAAAATGCATAGTCATACCCTTCGGGAAAAACAAGGTTACCCCTAGCTACCAAATAGGTGGCAATCCACTGAGCACAGAAGAAGTTATCAGGGACCTGGGGACCCAGGTTGATAGTAGTCTGTCATTCGACACCCATGTAGCTAAAGTAGTTAGGAAGACCTTCTACATTGCCCACCTTATCATGAAGGGATTCTCATCTAGATCAAGGGAGGTCATAGTCTCCCTATACTCATCACTCATCAGACCAATGATTGAGTACAATGCCCCATTCGAATGTATCTGACCCGACACTTGCAGCAGCTGGAGAGGCCACAAAAGTTCCTCACCAAAAGGATAAAGGGTCTCAAACATCTGTCCTATGCTGCCTGACTGAAAGAACTCCAGCTCTATTCAGTCGCACCGCTTGCTCAGAGGTGACCTTTGCCTAACATACAAGGCCATGTCAAACCCAGATTTGATGAATATGCTTCACCTCAAAAATCTAGATCCGTCAGAGCCACAAGGGCAGGAGACTTAAACCTCGACACGGCTATTAATAGGACGTGCTGGAGGGATAGATTCATCACCCAAAGACTCCCTATGCTGTGGAATAAAATCCCGGTATATGTGAGGCAGAGCACCTCGCTGGCCTTGTTCAAGAGAAATCTTGACCAATGGATGGGAGATCACAGATATACCCCAGGGATTACCTCAGTGTCACTGCTCAACAGAGGCACAGCAAAATAATGGGTATAGTTCCCCATACTAAAGGGGTGGCGTAAGCCACAAAACTATGGGCTAGGCTTGTAAATGCCCTCGGGCAGATAGCCTAGTATGAATCTATCTATTTTTCACTGTGTGTGCATTACACTGCAATGTGTACACAGCCACAGAAAGTTTTAGATTCAGTAAGTGCTGTGTAGAGACTCACACTCCCACACAAACCAGGTACATACCAAGGTATGCTAATTACAACATAAGCAGCTGAATTGCATGCTAATCAACAAATCAAACATGGTAGAGCTATTGAATATGCTGTAAAGTACCAGTGTAGACTTCATGCTGGTTTGCCCCGTGTATTCCAAAACTTTTGGAATATGGTCATGGAAAGGAGTCTACAGTAACAGATCCATGTCAACTGCCGCATATACCAGATAAGTCTTGAACCTGGAGTATATTGTGTAATAATAAAAATGAGTTGCATATGTTTGTATCACACTAATAGATCAACATATCATTGTTTATGCCATAACACTAACTCACCTTTGCCCCCCACAAAAGAATAGTATATCCTTGTTTGTGCCATAACAGTGATTCACCTATTCTCCCTCCCATAAGAACAGGAAAACAACACAGTTTGCTAACAAACCCTCTTTGAAATGCTAAAGTTCTTTCAAAGGAACTGACCCTTAAACATTTGCACATATTTATCATACAACATTCCTGTGACTTATTAGTGCTTGGAAGAAGGAAAGCATAAAAGCACTACAGGCTGCCTTACTTCCAGTCAGTGTGTCAGGTCACATCTACAAAGTGTTAGATATAAAGTTGGAAACGTAACTAAGCAGCACATAAGTCACCGGTTGTGTTCCTTCACATCCAACCTGCCCTTCATTTGTTGGCAACTGCATATGATACTATCTCCACTTAATATCCTCACACATTTTAAGGTCAGTGATATAGAATGGCTTACACACTGCATGTCTCAGATTACTGCTCAGAAAAAGAATGGCCAACAAACAGAAATGTAAGGCAGAGCTATATATTTGCAAGCAATAATCATGACAGGCCGTGTGATCACTAAGTGCACTACATCCAAAACTAATAAATACATGTATAAATAACACATGTATAGTTTGATATTAGTGTAGATGCTGTTGCAGTTGGTTGTGTGCATATTTATTTAAGTTCTTTGCTGTAAATATGTTTGCATGGCAAAGACGGATAAGGCAACAATTCAGCGTTTTGAAGGTACATTGGAGTGAGAGTTCTAATCCAGACCTATGTAAAAAATATCTGGTATGTACTAACATTTTCTACTAACATTTTCTAGTGTGTAACTCATAGATTGTTTTTCCTCATGTCAACTATTTCTCCCTTTTTTGGTGGGGAACTGTTTGCATGATGCTGCGTTTACCACAAATTGAGAAAAATGAATGTCAAGTTTGGCTGCGCTTATCTCATTCATGCAAAAGTGTACAAATTGGACAATTGGACAGACAGGACCCAGCCATCCAAAATAGAAACCAGATGCATTCAGTTAATACTACTGGGCATCATTACGCGATGTTGCACAGTGGTTAACAGTGAGGCCTTAAGAATGATTAGTAAAAATAGAGAATATCATGTAACTAGTACTGTGGCAGCAGGTGTAAGTGTAAGGCTATAATACAGATGGTCCTGGGTTTTTGCACAGGGTGTGTAACCTTTGTTTTACTGTTGTGACATTGCAGTTTATAGCAATGAACTGAAACATAGACAATTGCTTTCTCAACCTTCTTTTGGGAACAGGTGTAAGTAAGGCTGCCATATACATGCTCCTGGGTTCGAATACAGTATATCTCATGCACTTTTACTGCTGTTCCACTTCCCATTATAGTCAGTCTCACTTATAACACTTGACATGGTGTAGCTGATATTGTTTATATGTATGAGGGCCGAGATACTAGTATTGTGCCATTTATTTATTTATCTATGTATTATCACATTTATTCTCAAATGTACAACTGTGGGTGTATTGTGTACAATATTTCTATAAGTATATTTCTGCTATCTGGACTGCCATGGCCATCACATTTGTCTAACACATGTACTCAGTTGCCTGTACATCCAATAACTTTGAATTTGCTTTGCTTGGTATGTTGTGCTCTGCCTACCATCACACAAACCAGTTGCATGGAGGGGTGCACTGCTGAGCACCATGTTTGCATGATGGTAAGTGGAGTACAACATTTTTCAAGCAGTGTGCACACTCCCAGTAAAGGTGATAACTGGAAATGGTGGGAAAGCATTATTTTCTATTGCTCTAGATCTGTGGTAGACATGGCAGGAGTTTGTAGGGAAAATGTCAGGTTTAGGGCACAGAGATGGGGTATCCAGGAGTCCAAGATATTTGTTGGACTCCTTAGTTAAGAACCACAGTGCCAGGCTTTTGCAGGGGGATTATTCTGGCTCCCAGTATAAGTTGGAAGCTTAGGATAGTTTAACCAGGGCTGTAACCAGTGCCACTGGTATCCCCCACACTGGTGAGCAATATAGGTATCACTGTGATGACCTCCTGATGAGGAAGAGGGATGCCCTCAATCGTTGGATCAGGGAATTTAGGACTTCAGATATCCCACACCTGTGTAAGTATCAACTACAGCAAGTACTTGTAAGAGTTAAAAGCCGAATATAGGCATGACTGTTATTCATTATGGTATTCTGTTCTGTTTTTTCCACAGCTGCCAGGGATGATAAGGTCAATATATGAACCCATAGGGCTAGACTGGTAGGCTGAGAGAAGCATGTAGTGTGTATGCAGCAGAATAACTGTTCTGTTTTTTTCCACAGCTGCCAGAGATGATAAGGTCAGTATATGAACCCATAGGGCTAGACTGGTAGGCTGAGGGAAGCATGTAGTGTGTATGCAGCAGAATAGCAGTGGTATTCTAGCATTGAAAGTTAAAAATAGCTTTTTTAGTCATTTACAGAGTTGCATAAAATTGAGCATGCATATCTCAACTGTAAAAGCAAGTATGCATGCATTATTCTATAGCACAAACCAAGAGTGCAATATCAAACTTTAGTCTGAGGTTGTGGGTTCAAAGATCACACTTCCCAACTATACAATACTGTTAATTATTCGGTTATGTGTTGTTTAAAGGTTTAAAGTAAAGGCTTTATACCACTGGAAAACATGCCCTACTGTAATTGGAACATGCATATGTGCAACATATGCACATGTCGAGTACTTGTTGCAATCTGTACAATAGTATACATCTTTTAGGAGCTGGTAGTCTTAAAAGCAAAAGTTATCTGCTAGGAGTTGACAATCTTAAAGTAAACATTATGATAATAGAGTCAATTAATTGTATCAATGCATTGCATGTCACTTAAGATGGTAACTAAACTTATCTTTTTTTCTCTTACCCCAACCCTTATCTTCTTTTTTTTATTTTATTTTTATTTATTTATTTTTTATTACATGTCATCAAAATGTGTCCATGTCATCCATGTGTACCACATCCCTAAATAACATCACAGCAGAGTAGGCCTGCCCCACAGGATCTGCCTGCGTCCCCTCCACTGACTCTAGTACTGTTGCTCATCACATCTAGAAGCCACCATGGCAGCACAGCCTCTGCTGTCCCTGCACTACCTGCTCCCTCAGGTAGTCCTGCTCAAGAGGCTGGTCCAGTGGTACCCTCTGGGAGCAGTGGCAAAGGTGATGATTTTACCACCCATGCTGAATTGCCAGGGATGGTGTGTAGGACTGTGTGCCACACTGATCATGCATGCCTATATCAATTGGAAAGGCTAGTCTCCCTCATTTTATGTAATACCAAGAGGAGGAGATGCAGGCATCATGAACTCCAGCCAAGCAGTGGAGAGAGGTGACAGTGATGACAGTCCAGTGGGTGAGAACTCGATTTTTACTGTCACTCACCTTGACAAAGATTGGTTTCTGATACCACCACCCTCAACTCAATCATGGTGTCCCCCAACTTTTGTGTCCATCACCATTCCTGTCTCTTGTCTTGTTTTTCTTGTATTTCGGCAATTGCTTCCTCACCTACCTAACTTTCCTCACCCAGACATTCCTATGTCCCTTCCCCAATATTCCTCTCTCTCTCTCTCTCTCAAAAAAAAAATGGGTACCTGTCCCACAAAAAAAAAAAAATCATCCCATACATAGCTCTCCATTTTGTACACATGTCTTCTTGACTCACTTGATTTGGTCCACTTGGCTATATAACATGATGGTGTTGTGGTCACCCCTCTCTCTGGAGGTGACATCCCAGATTCAGTTAATATTTGGAAGATATGTTCACTTTCCACTGTTAAAGAAATGGATAAGTATGGTTCTTTCCTACATCCCACCTGCACATTCTTGCCCTGCTTTTCCTTTGCTCTTCCCCCTGCTTGCTCCCCATTTCACCACTTTCTTATCTACCCCATTTTAACACCTTTAATCTGGTCAAAAAATAGAACCACACACAACACACATAAGTAGCAAAAAAAGCAATGGATCCCTTCACATTTTGGGCTCCATGCTTGCGAGGCAGTGTGGCTTGCTTACCAATGCACAGTGATAGTGAGATGTGGCAAAATGCAGCAACACATCTTGTATAAACAATTCATGTCATTGCATTATCACCCTGTAATGAAAAATATTTTAAAGTATTAGATACACCTGTATTTAAACCCAGTACCACCTGGCCCAAAAAGGGAATGTATTAATGGATTAACACATGCTGCCACAGAGTTAATTAAACAGCAGGTGCATTTAATAGACTAAATACTGACTGTTAGACTTTAGCAATGAGGTTTGCATTTGTGCATTGCTTACCTACATGCAAACATGTGTATCTTGCTTGCATATGCACTTTGCTAACCATCACACAAACTTGTTGCTTGCCAAGCTATGGAAATGTTTATATTATGCTGTATTATAGCTGTTTACTGTCCAATTCCTGTGTATGACATGAAATTACCTGTATAAACATTACAAATTGAGGGCATTACCTAACAATATGCCACATATTTACAATACAGTCATCTGTTGACAGCCCATAAGCACTGCAACCCTAATGTCATAGGTTCATAGGTAGGTTCATAGGTAGGTTCATAGGTAGGTACTAGGCTATTGGCCCTAGGGCCTATACAAGCCTAACCAAAAATGTACCCTGGCTTTCGCCACCCAAAAAATATTTTCCTGTGCCCTTGTCAAGCAGAACCACAGAAGTGATCCCTGGGGTGAATTTCCTATTACCCGTCCAATCATCAAGATTTTTCTTGAAGAGTGCTAATGAGGAGCTCTGTTTGATATAGATAAGTAGTCTGTTCCAGAGTATGGGAAGTCTCTGTCAAAGTACTTTTTCCACTCATATAGCAACCACAGTACAAAATGTGATACCAAATGTGTGCTTTGCAATGTACATCAATCTGGTAATGTGCAGAACTACAACTATTGACCCATATGCATAAAAACACTTATCAGTAAGGCTAGGGAAGGAATCAGCATGAGCCATATCTACAGGGACATAGATGACCTTGAACAGAATTGACCCTACCCATTTTATTTTTGTCAAGGGTACATCTTGCTTATTGAATCTTGTGGATTTCTTGGATAGTAACCCCACAGACCTGGATGAGGGATAACAGGACATACCACCTATGTTGACTTATCCAAAGCCTTTGACACTATCCCTTATTCATGTGTCATAGTGAAGATCTCCTATGTGGAAATTAAGCCATACCGTAGTACAAGGATAGGCAATTGGATCACTGGCACAACACACAGTCTCAAAGTTGGGGACTGCACCAACATTAGTAGTCAATTACCATTAGAATATCACAAGGATCTATGCTGGGCCCTCAACTGTTTGCAAAATACTTTCCTGAAGCACAGGGACTGGTAAATGGAAGTACTAATATAGAGTCCCCCAACAATGGTGACGTATTACAGTAGGAGCTGCCACACACAAATAATTGGTGCCAAACTCACAGACTGAACCTTAAAGCATACAATGACTCATTGTTCCCTTTGGCAATGAATAACCTTGCTAATTATGATATACACAACACCCCTCTAAGCTCAAATGCAGTGTTGTGAGACTTGAGAACACATGTTGATAGCAATCTACACTTTCATCACTATGTGTCCATATTGGTGACACTCACATTTTGCATTGTGCACATCATACATATTGACATCACATCCAAGACCAGGATTGGTCATACCTGTGCTGTACTCTATCCTTATCAGACCACTAACTGAGTACAATGCTCCCTTATGTCTGTACCTCACAAGACACCTGCAGCAATTAGAGAAAACATAGGGTTGTGCCTGGGAGACTCAAGGGCCTCCAGACATGACATATATGGAAAGACTGAACGACCTGTCAGTGTACTCAGCATCATGTAGGCTGCTGAGAGGTGACCTATGCTTGTGCTACAGAGCAGTCTCAGACCATGCCTTACTGGAAATGTTGCACATCTGCAAATCAAATGGGAGAAGAATAACTTAGCCCATGGTTCTCAACCTAGCCTGTGACATAAACAGAATATGCTGGGGAGACAGCTGTATCATCCAATGACTCACACTTTTCTGTAATAGGCTCCCACTGCATGTGAATCAGTGCTTCTCAATAACCCTGTTCAAACATAACCCTGACTACTGGTTGGGTGATTGTAAAGTCATCTCTGGGGTGGCACCATCCAACTATGCTCAATAAGGGTACTTGTGTTCTTACATAACTAGGCTTCTAAACACCACAAGGCCATTAGGCTAGTAGCCTCCTATGTACATATGAAGCTATGAGCCTATGCATGTCTCCCAACATTTTGTCTCCCACATAGTCTGCTGATGTCATCTACTATAAGTTCATCTGCATTCTTGTAAAAGTCAGACTTGTGCTGTGGCTCTTGTGTAATGTATTGTGTTCTACAGCCTGTGTACTTAGATAGGTAGGGGTTCTGTTCTCACTGCAGTCAATTGGGCATGTGTGTGTCTGTGTCTAGCCAGAAGAGTAGAAGTGTATATCTTACAGTTACTGCTCCAATCCCATTAATTGACAGTATTTTGATACTTGCACTTGCCTACAGATCCATTTCATGCAGCCTCCCAACGTCTTCTCTCCAACATCCTGTCATCCACTATAAGCTGACCTGCAGCCATGTAAAAGTCAGACTTATGCTGTGGTGCTTGCATGCAGTACTGAGTTGTGTAGTCTGTGCACTTAGATTGGAAGGGGTTCTATTCTCACTGCAATCAACTGTGTATTTGTGAGTGTGTGTGTATGTGTGTGTGTGTGTGTGTGTGTGTGTGTGTGTGTGTGTGTGTGTGTGTGAGCTATTGTTTGACATTACAAAGAGCATTCAGTACCAACATTTGGGACACTGTTATATTGCTGATCAGCTATAAAGTGTTGTCTAAAACACTCCAAGTTAGACTTGCACTATGGTACTTGTGTAAAGTACTGTGTTCTGTAGTCTATGCACTTAGATAGGGAGTGGTTTTGTTCACACTGCAGTCAACTGCATGTGAGCTGTTGCTTGACATTACAGAGAGCATTTTACACCAGCACGTGGGACACTGTTATATTCTCCTCAACAGACACAGCTGACATCATCAGCTATAAAGTGTTGTCTGAGATACTCCAATTCGGATTAGTGCTGTGGTTCTTGCATAGAGGTTCTGTAGTCCATGCATGTAGATAAATAGGGGTTCTATTCTCACTTACTTGACAGTAGAGAGTGCATTTTACAACAGCATGTGGGACATTGCTTTTATCATCTTCCTGTCAACAGACTCTGCTGATTTGTGGATCCACAGTATACACATCAAGGCAGGGTGAAAGATGTCCTGTGGTCCAGGCACAAGTCACCTCATCCTTTCCAATACAGATTTCAGGAACAGGGCTTTCAGTATAGCCATGTACATCATGGCATGGTTTGCAGGACCTGTATTTTCTTGGTGTGAGCCCCCTATTGTCTGTACAGCTTCTGCATGTGGCTGGTGAGGTACATGCAAAAGGAAGCATTTTACTGTATTAGTCTACAGTTGGGGTTTGAGTACAGTGCTGTTATATCCTTGTCAGATCTGGATACAATGGTCTGGCTTCTGAGGTGCACAACGTAATCTTTCCGTACCACTGTGGACACTTGGTCAAAGTTCAGATTGCTATCTACATGCATTTCCCATTCATGCACTACTGGTTTCAGCATAGGGGGAGCATTGTCAATGGTGTACGTACCAGGAAATTCCACTTTGTATAAGGCACAAATCCTGATACATTCTGTATTTATTAGTAGACCATGTGGCTTTGGCACCATTCATTTGTGTGTGTTAGCCCCTCTTGTCCTATAGTCATATCACTGGTGGATTCAGTGATTGCAACCAATATGCATAAATCAGCAAACTTGGTATGCTACAGTTCATATTTTGTAGCCTGGATTGTTAAGAAATGGATTCCAAACAGTACAGGGTCAAGCACAGATCCTTGGGGTACATCAGTGGTGACAGCTGCAGTGATAGAGGTTAATTCACAAACTTTTACAGTATGTGATTTGTCAGGGTGGACATTGGTTAACCATCTAGTGATGCAAGTGTTAATCCCTAGCTGGTAGAGTTTGTCAACAATACCTGAGTAGGGGGATTGTGTCTAAACCCTAGGAGAGATCAAGATAGACAGTATGCCCTGTGTTACCTGCATGCAGGCCTATCACAGGGAAACAATAGGCTGTGACAAAAATCACACATCATCTATAGTGTGACTTAAAACATATGCCTACCTGACATGGTGCTTCAACGCACCCTCCAAGCAGAGTACATTCCCGTAGAATTGTGTACTTTGATATGTAAACATCTGAGTGGGCTGGGAATAGCACCTGATGCATGCATGTGTAGACAAATCCTCACTCTCTAGATCTGTGAGGTAGACCAACATTTCATCATGAACATTCTCTAAATGTACATTAGTAATATCCTAGTTCAGTGAAACAGACGTGTGAGTTTTTGATGCTACATCTATGTCTGTTACTTCTGTCAGATGTCCTCAAAAAGCATAATACTGTGGAACTTGAAAAGGCCAAGGCAGTCGACAGGAGTCCATACTGAGATATTCACGACATATTCATGACAGATGTGGCCATTAACAACTATATCACCAAGTGGATAGAACAGTGAATAAGCTATGTGACATTTAAATATGTAGAAATTTGTGAAATGTCCTTTATCTCATGTTCAGTGATCAAGCGTATACATCAGGGCTGTCTGCTAAGCCCTTTCCTGTCCATGATTTTAATCACAAATGTCAAGAATGACATACAAATCCTGTGTCCCAACAGCTGTATGGTGGACTAAAGATTATGCACAATCATTGATTCCATCTGTGATATTGGTATAATACAGACAGTATCAACACACATCAAAGATTGCTGCCATAGCCATGAAAACACATGAAAAAAAAAACGTGGGGATTTGTTTAGTTATGCAAACAAATGCACAAAGGATCGTGCAGATGTCACACCCTATCATCAGACTATGTTGTTATGTGTCCTGTGTCCTGGGGTACATGATATGTGGAATATCCTCCAGCATGTGTCCATGGTGGTGAGTATTCCCTTATATGTAATATAACTACTGAGTATGTGCAGTATAACCCTATGACAGGCCATAATATTTTCATAGTTTATAGCTTTCACCACACCAATACCTGAGTACAATGCACCCTTCCTCATGTCCCTCCAAGCACATATTCAAAGTATGTGTTACTGAAGTGTACCACCTTTGTCACTCTGAGATGTCACACATCTATTTCTGCATACCTAGGTATTAGTTTTGTTGCATAAACATTACTGTCTGATGTCACAGAACCCCATCAAGGTATAAGACCACATGCATGTGTGATATCGGTTTTAGTGATGCATTCATGACATACATAGCTGTTTAATGACAAATTACATTGATGGTATGGTTTTCATTCATGACAGTGTGGATTGTGCCATGTATATATCTCTGTCATGCACACCAGTCAACTAGCCTGTGGTGATCATAATGTCAAGTGTGTCTCCTCATACCTCCTGCATATGTTATTATCAGGAGAGTGTGTTTAATTACACTGATAGATTTCTGACATGTCCTAATAGTTTTACCAGTGTGTTGGTGTGGAACCATTTATGCTCACTCAGAAACACATATGTTGTGTCAGAGACATGGGTATTACTGGTGGTATTATCCTGATATTGTCCATGATTGTGCATGATGGTTTTACTGTTGGCCATGAGCCTATATCCATGTCCTACTTAGAAGCCTCTGCTGACAATGCAGGCATACTCAAGCAAATCAATTTTCACGGCTTCACAATATGCACCCAACCCCAATTATATCTAACATCTATGACATAGATTAGTGTTCTTGTCTGGATGTTTATATCACATAGACATCCTCCACTTTTATGTCACCTTGTGTAACACTCACATTATATACAATTGTCACTGTGAAGTCCATACTTTGCCATGTGGAGATGTAATTAGTGTTCCTGCTGCAATTGTCTTCCTTTTATATTTCCTTATGTGTGGTACATTGCAATGTTTCATCTGCCTTCTTCCTGGTGTTCATCCCTAAACTTCATCTGTGTGTCCTTATTCAATAAACATACTTCTTCCCATGACTGCTACTTATAAATGGAAGTCCATGTACCCTCACAGATCATTGACACAGCTTCTACAGACTGCCTAGAATGGGATTCCACAATACTCAGCACTATATACACTGTCCTGTTTTGTGCCTGCAATACGTATATTAATATATGAAAAACTCTTATGGTTCTAGTTGCATTCTGTACAATCCTGCTAACCCAGTATGGAGTGTACACATAAACTATCCTGTCCTTTCCCCATAACATAATTCATTAATATATGACTAACCCTGGTGGTCCTTGTGGCATCCCATGTAATCCTGCTAACCCAGTGTCCTGGAGGGTACACATACATTGTTCTGACCTGTCCCAGCAACATAATACATTAATATAGGAATAATCCTGGTAGTCCTCGTGGCATTTCACACAATCCCACTAACCCAGTATGCTGGAGTGCACACATACATTATTCTGTCCCCACAACATAATGCATTAATATATGAAAAACCCTGGTGATACCTATGGCATTCTGTGGAATCCTGCTAACCCAGTATGCTGGAGTGTACACATACACTGTCCTGTCCTGTCCTGTCCCCACAACATAATAGATTAATATATGAAAAACCCTGGTGGTCCTTGTGGAATTCAGTGCAATCCCACTAACCCAGTTTGCCATGCAGTAACTAAGTTCACTATCTATGTTGCTTTGCACCGTTTCCTGGCTACCACAAAACCCTGCTTGCTTACATTTATTTATTTTTTTTATTTTATTTTATTTAACATTTGTTAATCAGGAAAGTTCGACTTGGAACGAGCCACTTTTTAGCAGTGGCCTGGGGAAAAATGCTCCAAACCCATGCCTTTGTAACATGGGAGGAAACCAGAGCACCTAGAGAAACCCACACAAACACAGGGAGGACATGCAGACTCCACACAAAAGGCACCCAGCTTAGAATCAAACCAGAGAACCTCTTACTGTGAGGGGACAACACTAATGCTGCAGCACTGTGCCATCTGCATTTGAAGGTGAACCACAGCATGAATATTCATTAAGTGCTGCTGCTCACCATGTAAACATGTAAACTTCATGTAGTCTTCGTGTGAAGCCTACCCAGAGTTTATTGAATCCCAGGGTGGAGTTTTTTTTTTTTTGAACTAATGCAAGACAATTCCAGAATTGTGCTGCTGTTTTAACAGCCATTCTGATTATTATACTGTGTGAACAAATACATGTGTATATAGCAATTGTTATTAAGTTGGTTCTGATTTATAAAACAAAAGAACAGCCAACTAAAAACTTAAACTATTGGAAGGCTATTGTAAAGAGCGTTAGGGAAGCAGTATTTTGTTTTTATAAACTTGATCAATTTAAATAGGATAACAAACAAGCCGGTACTTCTCATGAGAGTCTAAATGTCATCAAACCATAAACTGCTAGGTATTAAATCACTACCATTACAACCAAATGGGTCATGTTCCTGGCAAAAATTCTAATGTACATATCAGCAGCTGTGCTGTTTACCCAACTCACTTATTCCAATCATTATCATCATCAACCCCCTTTTTCTCATTTTCTACATGGCGTAGGGGTATTGCATCAACTGCTGCCATCTCTCTTAGTTCAATGCCACTATGCTAACTTCAGCAGTCATGCCTGACTGTCACAGCTCATCTGTCACACAATCCATTAATCTCCTTACTGGATGCCCTCATTTCTTCTTGCCTTCTTCACCAGATTGTCTCCTGGTTTTCTGCATATGTGCCCAAACTACTGTAATCTGTTCCCTTTGACCTTTTCTGCAACTGCAGCTACTTGGGCATCTGCTCTGATGTCTTCATTTCTTCATATGTCCCACAGTGCGCATCCTATCGCCCATATCAGGTATTTCATCTCCATCATCTCTAGCTTTCTCAACTTCTCTGTCATTATTGCCAAGGTTTCTGTAGCATACAGTAGTACCCATATGACCACTGTTGTATATACTTTACTCTCAACACCCTCTTATTTTCTGCTACTTTGCATATTCATTTATCAAGCACTCCCTACAGAATTTTCATGCAGTGTGAGAGGAGTTTGATATCTCTGTACTGTCTGCAATTGTGGATGTCTCCTTTGGTTTTGTACACTGGCACTTGTATGATTACTCTGCAGTCATCTTAGTTATACCTTTCTCTCCATACTGCTATAAGTGCTCTCAGGAACCATTTCTTCCCCATTTCACCACACTTACTCCAAATAGATTCAAAACTCTGACCCCACCTGCTGAATCAGTGTTTGAGTCTATCTGCCTTACAACTAACACTGCAGATCTGAATATGCTTTCAAAGTCTCCTACTTTTGAAGTCTTGACTATAGAGGTAAGCTTCTCTGCTACTGAGCCTAGTCACATATCATTTGTTTATATAGTATCTTTCATTATTCATAAACCTCTTCAAATCACAATTTAAACCATTGCAAAGCTAACAAGATTTGCACAAGGATCACCTTTATATATACCTAATTGTTTCACTTTTTTGGATTTGTCTGATTTAACAAACTATTTGTAGATATTAAAGAAAAGGATATCATCAAATGAGTTCTATTATGTCTGTTTAAAAATTGTATTTCTGAGGTTAAATTACCTAATTCTGTGTTATCACATACATACTACTGTGTTGTTTCATAAATACATGCAGATGATGAAAAACTGCATTTTCTAATCAATCAGATTTGAATTTTGCATACAGCATGATAATATACAGACTAAATGAAAATCAGTTTATTTCAAACTCTATAAGCTTTTGATTCTACCAGCACTTATCCTATCTTATTAACTGCAGTATCATGTTGCATTTAAATATATATAAAAATGACCAAATGGTAAATTAAGTTAAGCACATTTACATCACCTGTATTAAATAAAAATTCCACATAGATGTCTAATTTAAGAAATTAACAAATTGCAAGTTGTCATATTAGGAATAATTAATTAACTAATCAAGTATATTGCTTGACTGGCTGTCAATTTTTTTTTAATTTAAATACCATGTTATACTCACTAATGTCTGAAAATGTTTCCGTGCAGAGGAAGGGACAGCAGAACAGGTCTCATCTGATTCTATCTAGATGTTTTTTTTTTTAGTTTTTGGGGTATTAGTGCATAGGTATGTGTGTGTGTGTGTGTGTGTGTGTGTGTGTGTGTGTGTGTGTGTGTGTGTGTGTGTGTGTGTGTGTATATATGCGCGCATGTATGTGTGTGTTTGCACATGCACGCAGATGCATGTGCCTGCTTAATTTAAATGTATTGTGGCCTAGGAGAGTTTCATATGAACTGTTTGCATTACTTTATTGGCTTGGCCTGAAACTTTTATTACATTTGTGAATGCTGTATTTTCAAAAATATGGTAGTAGTGGTTGTTCTTCACATATATTAAATGGGATTTGACAACAGTATTAATTCCTTTCCTGTAACTTAATATCAGATTCCAAGAATCAGCTTTACGTGACTGAAAGTCCATCTTTATTACTTATGAAAATCTTAACTGAAATCCCACAATATTATGCTATAGAAATGAAATGTTAACACTTATTTATGGAAAATAATGGTTCAACAAGGTGCTGGAGATGTTAAAAATGACACTGTCAGGCTTTCACATGACCAAATGGTTATGAGAGGACAATACATCGGCTATGCAGCCTAGTGAATACAGTGTGGCTGTTAGACAAACTGAACAAACTATAAAGAAAGTACTAAAAGGTATACTTCTTTGTTCAGGAACTCTAGACAAAGCCAAAAATAATAAGGACAAATGACAAAAAACAGTTACAATTTTTAAATACTTCCCAAATTCACTTAAAAAGTTAATAGAACATGTTTTGCATCAACATGTATTTTCTGAACAATTATATAATCTTTGGTGATTTACCATAAAATCTAAATTTACAACTGAAAGGGCAAAAATAAGAAGAAAAATTAAGAACTTTCTACAAAATTCTGGAGTGGTATGTGCACTATAATCGGAGAGGTATGTGTTAAACTCTATAACGGTATGAAGACAACTACAATCCGTAAATAGCATAAGGGCTATGTTGAAACACTAAAAGTGTTTCAGACATGCCAGTTTCACATTAATTATAATAACTTGTTCAATGTTAAACATCTAGAAGATAGTGCTAAGCATATCTTAAGAAAAGTTATGCATAGTCAAGTGGCAATGATGCAACAAACAATATTTCTGTCATAGATGATAAGGTTTTAGTCGACTCACTCATACTGTTGGGATTCTGGAAGGTAAAGCAATAATCCAGAAAGTCATTTTGACATAGACAGTTAATGCAAACTAGTTCCAGTCAGCTTGAATATTTTTGTTTTTTTTTGTGCAAGCAAGTGTGTCTAATGCATAATAGTATAATTACATGCAGGATGACAATCAAGAATGTGCCTTTACTTCATAGAACTTTATTTGTGTACATGGTTGTTACTGATTACGGAATCTATTCTTGTTAGATTCAGTCCTTTTACTTTCTTTATATACGTGTGTGTGTGTGTGTGTGTGTGTGTGTGTGTGTGTGTGTGTGTGTGTGTGTGTGTGTGTGTGTGTGTGTGTGTGTGCAAGTATGGACCTACTTTACAAGCTCAAAGTTTCAAAACTTCGAACTGCAAATGGTCAAGACCATAAGATCAAAGTTTTGAAACTCTGAAGTTGTAATAAAAATAAATAAATAAAGACTTGTTTTTGAAGGGGGCCAACCCCCGCTGCAGCCCCCTGTACCTCCCACACCCCTGCTAAATAAATATACCAACTCTGAGATCACACTGCAGTGAGGAAAATGGTAAATTTTCCATTCCAAGCTGTATGGCGATCTCCATTCAAAATATTCGAAGTTTCAAAACTTTGATCTTATGGTTTTGACCATTTTCAGTTCGAAGTTTAGAAACTTCTAGCTTGTGAAGGGAGTCCACAAGTACACATACAAATAGGATGACTAAAGATAGACAGCATGAAATCACAGCAATAATGAGTTAGCAGGCAACAATCTTTTTAAAAAGGAAACAATCCAAAGTTTTAAATGAGCTTCTGGAATCAGCTATTTGAGAATGGTAGAATGATGACTAATTGAAGGAAGTCATTTTCAGATAGAGACCTTTGTCAAAGATATTTCTGAAGTATTTACTTATGTGCAACTATGAGCTGCCAAAGGGAGAAACATTGTTTGAAAATCGAGCGTATCTTAGCAGGCCACCTGTAAAACAAATAGATGATCTGACATTAACCATAAAGATGATCTCTTGAAAAGTTTTCCAACCTGTTGCTTGCAGCTTGGTAGTTAATGAGTGTACCAATGTTGGTGGCACTGGTCATGTAACCAAATTTATTCAAGACCTTAGCAGATCTGTTCTTGAGGAAGACCTGCTGGGCTTTATGCAGTAAACTCCAATGTAACAAGAAAGAACACATAATACACTGATACGAGAGTTGAATAAAACAGAATATTGTGATGTTTCTACTATAAATCATAACGTTACACCTGGAAAAGGTTACAACCAGATCAAAACAACTGGTTGTAACCTCATCCAAGTGTTTTTTTCCCAGAAACCTCATGCCCCTGAACTTTTATCCTTCAATTCCATAGTTGTATAAACATGACAAATGGAGAAATCTCTTAAAATAAATGAACCACAGTCAGACCACAATAAAATTGTAGCAGCATTGATTATGAAAAAGATTGCAATTAGGGAGTTCTACTTCACTTATGAGATGGCACCACTGCCATTATATTTCTGGCACGGTATGGGAAAGCCTGATGCAGAAATGGATTTGGAGTTGGGTTCATTTGTTGATCCAAGCATTTCCACCGACCTTTAAGACTATTGAGAAGTTGTTTATTCAGTTTAGTCTTACTGATAAGGATTGGTTTACCTCTCATCAGGGAAAATAAATTTGGACGTAACTTCAGTATGGAAACAAACTTTTATTCTACCTCTTCTAGTCACTTCTTTTCCAGATGGCTCCTCTGCTGTACAAGGAAGAGGTAGTCCACAAAAAGCAGAAAAATTTACAGGCCAAAAAAAAAAGAGTCATAAAGATGATAAAATACGATTCCTATTAGAACAATGAAAACACATTTTGTCGAATGCGTTTTCATCAACACTTAATCAGCAAACAGGCAAAACAGCAAAGTGACTGTTCAGTGAATTCTTTCCCTGGGAAAGAAGTTGCTTGACCACTTTGTTGCTTTGCCATGTTCTGCACTGTAGTGTGGTCTCAGAGATTCCCTTATCTGGTATAGCTCCCAAGCGTAAATGTGCAACAGTTACTGACCTTAGGGTTAGGGTGCGGGTTAAGGTAAGTGCATATGTATCAAACTGTTTACTTTTTTTTTTCTTGCATTAGATGTACAGTAGAGTTAAGTGAATATGTGTTTAAACTGTTTACTTTTGTTTTGGGGGGGCTAGAATAGGGTTAAGGTAAGTGTGTATGTATTTGGAACTGTTTACGTAAATGTGCAACAGTTACTGACCTTAGAGTTAGGGTGCGGGTTAAGGTAAGTGCATATGTTTTAAAATATTTACTTTTTTTTTTGCATTAGGTGTATGGTTGAGTTACGTGCATATGTGTTTTCAGCTGTTTACTTTTTTGGGGGGGGTAGAATTATGGTTAAGAAACATGTGTATGTGTTTGGAACTGTTTACTGTGTTTTTGTTTTTTTTTTTGGTTGAAACAGCGATTTCTTTCCCTAGGAAAGAAATCGCTGTTCTGAGGTGTCGACATTTTCAGCTTTCGCTGAAATAGGGTCGATGAAACATCGTTCGCTGTTTTAAGCATTCGATGTTTTAATATAGACCTGATAAAATAGACTAGTAAGGAAAAGGAATACATTTTGTATTGTTACTACTATGCAGGAATCCCAGAATTCCTAGATAGAGGACATTCTAAGAGAGAAATTAGAGAAAAATCCTTGCAAAATAAAAATTGTCAAAAGGTTCAAATAAAAATTTGTATTCATTAATCAATCTAGATCAAGGGAGGTCATAGTCTCCCTATACTCATCACTCATCAGACCAATGATTGAGTACAATGCCCCATTCGGAATGTATCTGACCCAACACTTGCAGCAGCTGGAGAGGCCACAAAATTTCCTCACCAAAAGGATAAAGGGTCTCAAACATCTGTCCTATGCTGCCCGACTGAAAGAACTCCAGCTCTATTCAGTCGCTTACCGCTTGCTCAGAGGTGACCTTTGCCTAACATACAAGGCCATGTCAAACCCAGATTTGATGAATATGCTTCACCTCAAAAAATCTAGATCCGTCAGAGCCACAAGGGTGGGAGACTTAAACCTCGACATGGCTATTAATAGGACGTGCTGGAGGGATAGATTCATCACCCAAAGACTCCCTATGTTGTGGAATAAAATCCCGGTATATGTGAGGCAGAGCACCTCGCTGGCCTTGTTCAAGAGAAATCTTGACCAATGGATGGGAGATCGCAGATATACCCCAGGGATTACCTCAGTGTCACTGCTCAACAAAGGCACAGCAAAATAATGGGTATAGTTCCCCATACTAAAGGGGTGGCGTAAGCCACAAAACTATGGGCTAGGCTTGTAAATGCCCTCGGGCAGATAGCCTAGTATGAAACTATGAACCTATGAACCTATTAATAAAAAAAATCCATGAAAAATACTTCACAGATGAAGAAACTTTGGAACACCTAGAAAAACAAGTGACAGAGGAAGTGTAAAAATACAAAGAACAAAACCCAGAGATTTTTGAACGGTATAAAAAAGAAACATGGACATGGGAAAGAAAATGGAATCTGATATGGCACAATATTTGTGCATAGTAGAAAACCAAACTAATTAATATGAAGAGCATCTCCAAAGATACTGAAAGAGAAATATAAGCTATGGTACACAGAAAGGAAAATTTCACAATGCAAAAAATAGGAAAACAAAGGGAGGTGTAGAAAAGAGGATTAGTAAGATAGAAGTTAAACAAATAGAAACTGAAGTTGTGGACTATCTGCAAAGAGAGGGGTTAGTGTGGAGAATCCAGGTCTATATCACTTCATTGAAGTGACACTTTAATGAATGGCATTTCATCAGATATGCCATTTATCGAATTCCCACCATATGGGGGGCTGCACTCCCCACACCCCCTGCTAATTATTTATAACAACTCCGAGATCGCACTAAAGTGGGGAAAGGGTACATTTCCTGATCTTCACTGTACCTCAAGCTCAGTATGAACAGTTCAATGAATGGCATGTTCGATGTAAGTGCACTGAAAATGCCATTCACTGAACGGATTTTTGGCTGAACTGATAGGGACCAAGAGAATCCAACACACAGACAATGTCTCAGCATGATAGAATAATGGGTCTCCAAACTAAAGAGCAACAGGTTGTGCAGGAGACATCTGAAGACAATTTAATATATGATGATGCTCTGGTTGCTTCTGTAGCAAACTAGTACAAAAGTCCAGTTGACGTATCATAGCAAAGGAAGAAGCAAGAAACAGTGTCAACTCTGATACAGATAATGTTCCTATATGAAGGAGCAGCAGGTGAAGCAATGTACATATGAATGGGATATGTCTCGGAATGATTTTCAGGAACTTTCTGTGGAATATTTGCAGGAATCAGAGAGCAAAGAAAATACTATCAGTCCAGAAGAAAATGATTTAAGGGAAAACTTAACTTGATTTAATAGAGACGTATTTACATATTAAAATAGATGAAAACAGCAGGTCACAGAATGTGCATATGATCCGACATGTGAGAAGATTGGTAAATCAGATGTACACAGCAATCAAGACTATTATGAGAAATTTGCATGATATAACAGAAGTAAATAGAATATATTATTATGCAGCTGAACTAATAATGGATAAAGTGTGAGCCCAAAAATGTTGAGTATTGAAGGATAAGAAGAGAGCATGTACAATGTCCCCATTGAAGCAGTGAATATAGAAAACTATACAACACTTAAAACAAAAAGTGTCACTGTTAAAAGAATATATAAAAGTGAACAGATCATCAAAAATATACCTGGTTTTCATTACATAAGTTATTCATTTTTGTGATAGATTTCTTCACTTCATTTTTTTAAGAATAACTCTCTTTTTCCTGTTCTAGACTTTGCAGCAATGTCATTAATAAGAATATTTACATGAATGTATTTTTATCCAATGTTATATATTTAACACAAATGGCAGGCCATTTATATATAAACCTTGTATTTGTAATTAGAATTATTGTTGCATGTTAAATGCAGAGATTTTCTCCCCTGACTTCACTGAAAAAGGATTTTTGTCTAGTCAGACTTTCCCATTAATCAAATGTAAAATAAAATAAAAATACTTACAAAGATAGACAAGGTAAAATGTATGTGCAGTATAAAAACAGACTAGAATTTATCACAACCAGAACAAATTTCAGTGAGTCCCAGCTTTACTTTCCTTAAAAGTTTATTAAACACAGTCCAACTTCTCTTTCTCTAGCGCCTCGGCCACAGCCTTTACAGAGTAAAACATTTTTTTTTACTTCTAAAAAAATCACAATATATATAAAAAAGTTAATTGATTCAATCAAACAATTAATCAGTTTAAACACATAAACTAAAATATTTAAAGCTACAACATTAAATAAGGCTCTGCCAGTTACATTCTTTATTCAATCCATATGGAAACAGAGTGCCATATTTCATAATCAAAATCAATTCTTTCTGTCTCAATACATTTTTTTGATATTCCATATTATTAAAATGCAATGGTACATGTTCCAATATAGTAACTGGTCAAATTCAGAACGCCATAGAGACTCGGGCGATGGACGATACAAAAAAGGTAGATGGACATAACTTGACTAATGAGACTTTAACTACAAATTATGTTGTTAATTTGTCTAGTCATAATTTTGATAGTATAGAATTATCCATTCTGGAGAAAGGTCTCAAGTTTGCACCTACCTGTCTTCCTAAGAGACATGAGTTAAAATAGAACTATTTCAGTTATGTCGTAAAATGAACTTGAAGGAATATTTTTTTAGACAAAGTGAGTATTCTAATAAAAGTGTTAATTCTGTTAATGAACAGCTTTCTATTAGTGACACTGAAAGTGATGAAAGCTTTTTTTCTTGCATTTCGGATGATGAAAGTGAAACTAATGCTTATAATGTGTTAGATACTAGTACTCTTAGAACTACTAGTTCTTTTTTAACCCCTTGTAGGAATGAACATACAAAAGTTTGATATTATGCTGAATATTATGTTAGATAAAGAACTTGAAGATTTTATGAGTAAAAAATTATGCTATAATTTAACGAAAGTAGAATGGAACAAATTACAAATATTAAGTAAGAATAATAATATTGTTTTCAAGCCCTCAGATAAGGGGGGTAAATTGGTTGTCTTAAACTCAGGTGATTACCTTGATATGTGTATGAAACATCTTGACAATGATGCTGTATATCTTAGGATAGATGTTTCCCATCTTAAGGAAGCAGAATTAGAATTTAATGCTTTATTACATAAAGGCATTAGATTACATTATCTTACTAAACTTGATGTTGACCGTAAAATAGTAATTAAAAATAGCAAGATAGCAACATTTTTTTGTTTACCCAAGGTTCATAAGAGTTTAGAGCGACCACCTGGTCGTCCTATTATGTCAGCATATGGATTCTTTACTTATAATTTATGTACTTTATTACATGAAATTCTGTTAAAAGAGGTTCTTTTACTTCCATCGTATATTAAAGACTCCTATGACTTCCTTCACAAAATTAAAGATATATGTTGGGTTGAAGGAATGTATTTTATTACAACTGATGTGGTGAGTCTTTATACGAATATTTCTCATGCTTTGGGTTTGGAAGCTGTTAAATTTTTTTGGGTGAGAGTCCCAAAACATATTATATATTAGAACTTGTTGAATTTTGTTTAACTCATAACATTTTTGAATTTAATGGCTTACTTTACAAGCAAATTATGGGAACAGCTATGGGGGCTGTATTTGCTCCTGCTTATGCCAATTTATTTATGGGATTATTTGAAAATAAGTACCTTTATAGACATCATTTTTTTAGAAAATATGTTATCAAATATTATAGATTTATTGATGACTTAATTTTTATTTGTCATGGTGGTTATAATTTTTCTACACAATTTATTGATGAATTAAATAAAAACAATTTTGGTATTAGTTTTGATGATGTACAGATGGGGTCTCAAGTGAATTTCTTAGATATTACACTTAAATGTGTTAATTGTCAACCTATACATACTGGTATTTATAGAAAATTTAATCAGATTAGCTGGAAAATGTGTGGCAGTAGTTGCCACCCTACACACACCTTAACAGCTATTCCGTATGGAGAATTTATAAGAATTAAAAGATTGAACACTGATATTAAATTGGCTTTTGATGAAGCTTCCAAGGCAGCTAATATGTTTATTGCTAGAGGATATAATCAATCAGATGTTGAGAATAGTTTCAATAAAGTATTTAAGAACATTAATATAATAAAAAAAAATTGGGAATGTGTATAAGAATAATAAACATAATAAGAAAAGATTGAATGAAGAAAAAATGTTCTTTGTTACAAAATACACCAACTTTTCTTATATTATTAATGGATTAATAAAACAATATTGGAATTTCATTAAAAAAGAAATTGGCTCTTTAAAAAATACTGATTTGGTTATATCTATAAAAAAGGAAAAAACCTTCAAGATTTTTTGGTACACAGTATATATAAAGAACCTAGAGTTAATATGTTAATTAATATCAATTTAATAGGAACTTTTCCTTGTGGTAATTGTTCCATCTGTAAATATATAGTTACTGAAGTGAAGAGAATTAATGAAAAAAATTTACTACTAGAGCTAAATATTCATGTTCTAGCAGAGGAATAATATATACTATTTTTTGTCCTTGTAATAAATATTACATTGGTGAAACTAAGAGGGCATTAGCAGATAGAATAAAAGAACATGTTAGAGATGTGAAGAATAGAAAATTTAATAGTCCTGTTGCAGAACATTTTAATAATGAGCATCATGGTAATACAGATTGTATGAAAGTTACTATATTGGAACATGTACCATTGCATTGTAATAATATGGAATATCAAAAAAATGTATTGAGACAGAAAGAATCGATTTTGATTATGAAATATGGCACTCTGTTTCCATATGGATTGAATAAAGAATGTAACTGGCAGAGCCTTATTTAATGTTGTAGCTTTAAATATTTTAGTTTATGTGTTTAAATTGATTAATTATTTGATTGAATCAATTAACTTTTTTATATATATTGTGATTTGTTAAGAAGTAAAAAAATTTTTTACTCTGTAAAGGCTGTGGCCGAGGTGCTAGAGAAAGAGAAGTTGGACTGTGTTTAATAAACTTTTAAGGAAAGTAGAGCTGGGACTCACTGAAATTTGTTCTGGTTGTTTGCTGATATTTGTTTCGTTTCATCTGTGGTTCCTTTAGAATTTATCACATATCATTGCCAATAATGAATTAAATATATCAGCACAGGCAGAAAAACATAGAAGGCATACAGATAAACATAAAGGAAAAATATGAAATACGTCATTAAGGACCCAAAAAAAGATTTTGAAGAAACATTGTTATTGTAATTATTTTTTTTGTTGTTGCAATTATTTATCTTCTTGTCTATCATGTTAGAGCTTTTCTCCTTTGGCCTCTGTTGAAAGACGGTCTTGCATGGCCCAGTTGGACCATCCTGGCTAACAAACTAAATAAATAATACATAAATAATGATGTTTCATTTGAAACCTGTATTAGCTGAGAAAACAGATATGCTGAAACTGCATTAATCTTACCTAAGCATGTCTGAAAACAAGAAAGGAGTTAGAGACATAATGTTCTGGCCTAAAATGTACATGTACATAGAATAAAATATGCAAGATTATCACCTGTATGGCACATTCAGGAATTACAGAGCAGAAAGGGGCATTCAGACCATGGAAAACGTATTCACTACCATGACCTGAAACCAGGTACTGATTTCCTTCTCTACTAAACTCTCAAAGTTCTTGCTTTGTAATAACAGCTGTTCTAAATATCCACCACTACTTCAACTAAAAGACTCTACAGCACATTCTCTAATTAGCATGTTAAGATCAAGTTTTGCTAGACATTACATGCCAGAAAAGTTTATACCTTGCAATGGCACACAATTTTTGTGCAAAGAGTTTAAGCCTTTTGCCACATTGTGGAAATTTGAGCATATCATGTCTAGTCCCATACCTCCCAACTGTACAGATTTTCATAAAATGCCATGAGTTTTGTTTCATATTTTTGGGCTGTTCCTAATACAAGTTGTGCTTTCCTGGCAAATCATTGAGGATTGAATTCATTAACTAATGACATAGATTTAGAATGCAGACTTCAACTCATTCAGAAAATGCATGCTAACGCAAAACCAAATATTTTAGAAACTTTCTAAGTTTATAAGAGCAATTTTTTAAATTTATGCTTAGTTTTGTGCCTTTGTCCAGATTTATTGATCTTACGGGCAGACAGGTATGTCTAGTCCACAGTGTTGACTTGAAAGAATGATCTACACAGTCAAAAACATACTAAAGAAAAATGATTGTTCATACCAGACTGCTAGCTATCTCTACTAGAATATAGAAGTCTACAATTGCACATGAACTTTCAGCAGATCAATTGCTTATAGAGAAAAAGCTTATAACCAAGTGTCTTGCACCACATTCCCTGATAGGTCTACAAAGCAGGAAAGTAGCATTAGAAGTTTTAATAAGAAGGCAGTTTAAACAAAGAAGTTTAGATAAAACAGCTAAAAATGAATTAGTTCCAAATATTGATAGACTTAGGATGATGTGAGACAAGAATGTGGTCTATGAGTCACAATTATAGAGTATAGCAGGATTTGTTAATTATATACAACCAAAGTGTTAAGTTATTCAGAGTCATTATATACAGCTATATAGAAGACATCATAGACACTTAGGAAAACTGCTAGAACAAACTCCAGAAAACTCATCCAACTGTCACAGTGAGGACCTGACTGTGGTTATAGAGAAGCTTTCTACTGAACTCATAAGGTTTGCTGTATGGTGTGCGAGGAAGGATTTCCTAAGCTTTGGCATGCCAGCCAGATGTATGGACAGTATTACTGCAACAGTGATCGGTTCAAACATCCACAGTTATGGTAAGTTTTTACAGAAGTATGCTTTTCATGGTCCACTCCAGATTTCATATCCCATTGTATAACATGAACAGAAACAAAAATGGTAGACTTGTTTTCTGTGAATGACCAGGCAAGCCTGAATGCAGTTAGTTAGATGTTAGTGTAGGAGTATTGCTTGCTGCCACTTTTTGCATTCTGAACATTGACTGAAATATAACAGATCAGTGTGAAATGTGCATCAGCCCAAAATAGCTTTTAAAATGAAATTCTAAAGTGCGAAAACAACTCTGTGCAACAAGGCCAACTGAAAAATATGAACACAATTCCTTAGGAGAATAGTTGGGTCAGACAAATACAGCTAGTAGAGGATATGAGCATGTTGTAAAAGGTAACAACACGCGGACCATAAACAGAACAAAGAACCAGAAGAAATGTAGTTGGTATTCTAAAAATAAGAAACTCAGGACTATAAAAAAGGAATATGTGGATATAAATACTATTGAAATAGATACCCATAAATTATTGTGCAGCAGTTCAAATAATTTGATGGCCAATTAATAATGTTATTCTTTTTTATTTGTTTCTGTTATTCAGGTGAATTGTGTGTGTGTGTGTGTGTGTGTGTGTGTGTGTGTGTGTGTGTGTGTGTGTGTGTGTGTGTATGTGCGAGTGTGTTTTGTGTTACACAAGTGAATCTCATTAGGTCAAAGGCCTTTTTATTGTGAAGACACAGGAAGAAAATCATAACTTGAATACATCCAAGATAAGACAATTAATTGGTCACTTTGTTTCACTACTGCACAATAAATCCAAGATTTATCCCATCAAAAACTACAATAATGGATAACACATTCACACAAAAACACCATAATGAAGCACATGCACAGACGAGGATCATTATAGAATGTGTGTTTGGGATGCTCAAGTCACAGTTCCACTGCCTTGACATATCTGGTGGAGCCTTGCAGTACTCTCCAGCCACATGTGGGCACATGTTCATAGCATGTGCCATGTTACACAATATGATCCTGCGGAAACAGCTGCAGCAGGAACAGCATGGGGAAGGGCCACACAGCCCACCACCGTTGCCAAGGTCTCCACAGGCACAGAGGGACTCACAGGAGGAGGCCACTGTGCCTGCTCCCATAGGCGGACAGAGGCATGCCCAGTATGCACAGTCCATGGCAAAGAGGCAACGCATAGCACACACACTGACACTGTAGGGACTCCAGGGACTAACACCTCTATCTGACTTGCACACACAGTAAAATGGATGACACACACAACACATTACCTGTAACTTACCATGTATAGGCAGTGTACTGTGTGCATCCAACATAGGCGGCCCTCAAGCAATGTCCTCATAACTGCCGCAAGCACAAGGTAAGTCAGTCTTAACACTAAATAAATGGAATAGTATGTTCTGCTAGCATATCTACAATAATGCTGCATGTATGCAAGGGAATGGGGTTGCCTGCTGGGATAGCAGCACACAACTGACAGTTGTGTTGGCCAACAGGAAATGTCTGGCCAAAACTGGCCTCCACACACTATGCAATAGCACCCAAGTTGGAAAATCTTACTGCAGTATAGGTGTGGGGACAACTAAGTGGGGGGTCATAGGTCACAGGCATGGATGTTTGGGTGGGGGTCCCATAACCATCCCTCACACCCACACAGCAAGTCAACTGTAGAAAACCACAGAGAAATATCTGGTAAAGACATACAAATGGTGGCAATGTTGAACTAACCCCCTACAGACTCACACAGTGATAGCACAGCAGGACCCACAGTTGCAGTAAGGCTATGAAGGGTAAGAAGTCTGAAACTCAAATGTATTCCAGTACAATCTGACATGGGCTGTTTACTGATATGCCTCCAGTCCCCAAGACAAGGCACAATAGTATGGTAAATGGAACCAAAATATAAAGCAAATACCAGCACAGTCTGTGCAAATGTGTACAGTGGACAGGTGTGCCCCCATATACCCACACAAATGCAGTAAAATATATGTTTGCATGGAAATAGCAGCATAGCACACATTGGCAGGGCTGTACCAATACACATGAAACATGTTGCTTGTCCACAATATGCTGGGGTCAATGTGCTATGTGTATGTGTGGTTAATACTGTCTGGATCTGACCAGCATTATCTCCTGGCAGTCGCCTTGTGCTGCCCTAGGTACAGTGCTGCCTTTGATAGGGACATGTGCAGATAACTGCAGTGCCAACTGTTATGCATGTCAGTGACACCCACTGCTCTGCCACTGACATACCTGGAAGTCACAGTACTATGTGGAATATATGACACATGTTACTGACATCTTGAAGGATGTGTAGCAGAAGTGCCAAGGATTTTGTGACTATAAGTGCTGTGTGGTACTGTTGCCAGTGGTCACTCTCAATAATCCCTTTTCTTATGTTTGCTTCTACAAATAATGGACATGCCTGCACAGCTGAATGCACTCTGTTCCCATGCCCATAACTCCCAACCTCTGATAGCAAGATGTCTGGACAAGGACAGAAAGAAAAGTGGAACAAAGGCACAATGATAGGCAATGTTGTAAATATCATTGTTATATACAGAGAAAGTTGGTGGGGTGAGGGGTTTGCAGTAGTGGGAATTGTTTGAAGGTTATGTATTCAGAAACAGAAATGTCTGTATTATTTTGTAACATCACACTTCAATTATATGTAACTAACTTGCCATAAAAACACAAGTTTACATAGAAAGGATGAAATCTCTAGCCAAACACCTATACAACCTGCCAAAAAAATGTACAGGTCAGAGGTATGCACACACAAGGATATGATATCATAGGTTAGAAAGATATCACACAAGCAGGAGATCCCCAACCAGTATACCACCAGGTTGCTGAACTGTTCACACAGCTATGTGTCATTACTACACGGCTGTAGCCACACCTCACAAATGGCCTTGTTGGACAAGAAGTTACATAACTGCCCACATAATATTGGTCTATGCATCATACAACTACTATTCCTCTGGTAAAGCACTGTGATGATCTGAGGATGTTGGGCACTAGGTAATGACACAATACATTGCAGTTTCAGACTACAGATATGTCAGAAAACGTCTGCTACACAAAACAAGTACCCTGAGGAAAGTCCTGGGTAAATCTGAGATGTTTGGCTGTAGCACACAAAACCCTGGACTGGAGTACACCTACCTCTGGAATGGAATCCCACCCTAACTATAGAAGGTCACACTGGACATGCTCCTACACTTAGAGAATCACAGGACATGTTGGAACCCACATTGGAATATATGACTGTATTGAATATATATGTCTGTGCATACAGACAGCTATGTACACCTCAACTGTCTCCACACACACACACACACACACACACACACACACACACACACACACACGCACACACACGCACACACGCGCACACACACACACACATATCAGACAGGATTACCCTCAGCTAGCTGTAGGTGGCCCATATGTGATATATCTCCATCTGTTGTGTGAGACACACACACACACACACACACATATATATATATATATATATATATATATATATGGGCAACAGATAACATATGTCAAGCATGCACACATATAGATGTGGGGAACTGAGAGACAGACAGTGATACAGAGAGAGACACAGGGGGACAGAGACAGAGTGAGTCACACACATGGATACTCTGAATGAATGGCATACAGTGATGTCCTGCTGCGGACAGTGGCATACCAGTTATAAGCAGTTGCACATGCCAGCATAAAAGGTGAGCCACATTGTGTAACAGTACTGAGGTTGAGTTTATAATATCACATCATCTGTGTGTGTGTGTGTGTGTGTGTGTGTGTGTGTGTGTGTGTGTGTGTGTGTGTGCGTGTGTGTGCGTGTGTGTGTGTGTGCATGTGTGTGTATATGTGTGTCTCCACAGCTCCAAGTATTAGGAGACTCTTCAGTACACTTCACAATGCCCTACTTCACAAGATCTGCTGCTTACATTCACCTTAGAAATACTATTGGACACTAATCACTCCTATAAGCTCTGTAGCACATGCAATAACTGCATAACACTATAATAGAAATAACTAGATAATTAGGGGTTCTAATCTCAATACTAGCAACTGTGTGTGTGACAGTTGTGTATGTGAGAGTGAGGGTGTGTGTTCTTGTTTGTAGGTGAAACAGTTTTAGGCCATTCCCACCCACAACACTTACCACTGCTTCACTTTATCAGTCCTGCTATCATTCCCCTTATTGGCACCTTTGGCCAGTTGTCAGCCCAGTAAGCTCTGTAGTGTGTGTGATAACTGTGTAACACAATAGTACAAAACACTAGCTTGACAGGGGTTCTAATCTCAGATCTGGCAAATGAGTGTGTATGTTTGTAAGAAGTATTTTGATAAGTCTCGCACCCACTGCCCTACTTTATCACTCCTGCTGATGTCATTCCCCTTATCAGCACCTTTGGCCAATTGTCAGTCACATATGCTCCATAGTGTGTGTGATAACTGCATAACACAATAGTAGAAATCACTAGCTATACATGGTTTCAAATCTCAGATCTGGCAAATGAGTGTGTGTGTATGTTGGTAAGAAGAAGTATTTTGATAAGTCTCCCTAATGCCCTACTTCATCATTCCTGCTAATGTCATTCTCCTTATCAGCACCTTTGGCCAGTTGTCAACCCAGTAAGCTCTGTAGTGCATATGATAACTATGTAACTCTATAGTACAAATAACTAGATAGGCAAGGGTTCTACTCTCATATCTGCTAAATGTGTGTGTGTCGAAGTGTGTGTGAAAGTGTGTATGTTTGTAGGAAGTATTTTCATAAGTTTCCCACCCACTGACTACTTTATCAGTCCTGCTGATGTAATCATCAGCACCTTTGGCCAGTTTTCAGTTCAGTAAGCTCCATAGCATGTCTGATAACTGCATAACACAATAGTACAAATCCTTATATAAGCAGTGGTCCAAATCTCAGATCTGGGAAATGAGTGTGTGTGTGTGTGTGTGTGTGTGTGTGTGTGTGTGTGTGTGTGTGTGTATGTTGGTAAGAAGAAGTATTTTGATAAGTCTCCCACCCACTGTCCAACTTCATCAGTCCTGCTGATGTCATTCCCATTATCAGCACCTGTGAGCAGTTGTCAGTCCAGTAACTCTGTAGCATGTGCGATAACTGCATAACACTGTAGTACAAATAAATAGATAGGCAGGGGTTCTACTTTCAGATCTGGCAAATGTGTGTGTGTGTGTGTGTGTGTGTGTGTGTGTGTGTGTGTGTGTAACTGTGTATGTTTGTAGGAAAAAGTATTTTGATGGGTTACTCACCCACTGGCCTACTGTATCAGTCATGCTGATGTCACTCCCCTTATAGGTTCATAGATGTGTACTAGGCTAATGGCCCTGGAGCCATTACAAGCCAAGCCCATAGAAGTCTCCTTCAAGTGTGCCACATGATGTTAGTTCCCAGTTACTCCATCAAGTAGAGCCACTGGAGTTATCCCTGGGGTGAACATTCTATTACCCATCCACTCATCAAGATATCTCTGGAACAGGGACATCTAGGTGCTTTGCATGACATGTATGGGAAGTCCATTCCAGGGCATGTACAGTCTCTGGGTGTGGAACCTGTCTCTCCAGCATGTTGTGGTGATTGTGGCAATGAGGTCAAGGTCCCTGCAGTGTGTGGTGCAGAAAGATTGGAATGTCTTTAGATGTAGCATTTGTAAAAGAGCTGGGTCAGACATGGCTTTGCAAGTCAAGCAGAGATCGCCTCTAAGTAGGTGATATGAGACTGAGAATAGCTGGAGTCTCTTGAGTTTGTCTGTGTAGGACATGTGTTTAATGCCTAGGATCCTCATTGTGAGGTACATCTGTGGTCTCTCCAGCTGTTGCAGCGGTCTAGTGAGGTACATGCCAAATGGGCCATTATACCTGATGATTGGTGTAATGAGGGAAGAGTACACAGAGATGATGACCTCCTTCTTCCTGGATGCAAAACCCTTGGTAATGAGATGTGCCACATAGAAGGATTTCCTGTCCACAGTGACAATGTGGTGGTTGAAGGAGAGGTTGCTGTAAACCTGTGTCCCCAGATCTTTTATAACACCTACAGTGTTCAGTGGGCTTCCACTGATGTGGTACTTAGTGGGAACTGAGATTTTACCAAAGAGGCCGATGATGCCTTTTATGGTGTTAAGCTTCAGACCATGGTCTCCACACCAGTCAGAGGTCTCATATAGGCCTTTTTGTAGGATATTTGCATCACTTGTAGAGTTAATGGTGGTTCCTAGCTTGCAGTTGTCTGTGAACTTAGCCAGCCAGAGTTCCTTTGTGCTGGCCTGGACTCCTGAAAAGTACATGCTGAACAGGAGATTACCCAGGACTGATCCCTGTGGGACTCCACTCATGACTGGTTGGCAGCCTGACTTGGAGCTTGCTATTTTCACACTGTGTGCTCTATCTATGAGCCAATTTGGAAGCCCCCTAGTGATATAGGAGTTGATGGCTAATTTGGTGGCTTCATCCATAATTCCTGACTGAGGAATGGTATCAAGAGCCCTGGCCAGCTTGATGTAGGCTGTATGCAGTGCCTTACTGTCATACACAGCCCTGGTGACTGATTCAAAGAAGTCAACTAGGTGGAACAGGCATGATCTACCTTTCACAAAGCCAAACTGTGTGGGGTCCAGAATTAGGAGATTACCTATATGTCTGTTGACCAGGTCCCTGATGATACGCTCCATAGCTGTACATATCAGACTCATCAGGCTAATGGACTGATAATTTCCAGGGTCTGTAGTTGCCACACCTTTATGGAGAGGGATGACTGTAGCAATGCACCATTTGGGAGGGACAAATCCTGAGGTGAGGCTGTGATTGAACAGGGCACACAAATGTGGTGCCAGGTATCTTTGCAGTTCATATAGAACACAGCCAAAGATAATGTGGGGTCCCATGGAAGTTGTATTCTTGCCCTTGGACAATGAAGGTGTAACCTAGGCAGCAGTAATCCTGGGTACCTGGCATTCTTCTAGCATTTTGATTGTTTCCCTAGGGGGGAGGGAGAGGTAAAGCTGGGACTGAATGTGTTTTCAAGAATGTTGGCAATATCTGTTGGTTCAGTATAGGAGGTAGCATTGTGTAGTAACTCAAAGCACTTCTGGGAATTGAACAAAGGATTTGTGATTGTTGTCAGTGTCTGCTAAAATTCTGCCATCATAGGTGCTTTAGATGATTTCACGAGGGATCTCAAGTTGTTGTTGAGGCTAATAAGGGAGTTTTACCAATCTTGAGACTCCACCATTTTCTGAAACAGTTTCTTCCTTCTCTTGTACAGGTTATTAATGGCAGAGGACCAACAGATTGGCTTCCAGTGTTTGGAAGAGAGTGTCATGGTTCTATTGGTTATGGCTAGTTTCATGCATTGATGTACGTTTGTACAGTGGATTTATGCATGATTCATCAGTTATGCAAGTATTTTCCATTGGCATGGGTGCTGTGAAGTTAGCAACCTCTGTTCTTATGAGTCCAAAGTCAGCTTTGGAGAAGTTTGTCAAGGTGGTTACCTTTTCAGGGTGTGTGTGTGTGTGTGTGTGTGTGTGTGTGTGTGTGTGTGTGTGTGTGTGTGTGTGTGTGTGTGTGTGTGTGTGTGTGTGTGAGATGTGGATTTCCATGGTGATTACTTGCTGCTGGATTTGACCAGGTAGTGATTGACTACTGTTGTCAAGCAATGGTCCCATATGTTAGTAACCAACACAGGTCAAGGATGTTGCTTCCTCTACTGGGTGTTAAAATGAGCTGGTCCAAGGCATTGAAACAGATGAATTTCAGGAACCATTCGGCCAGTGAGTTGGTGCTTAAGTATTGTACCCAAGTTAATGTAGGGGTAGTTGAACTCTTCTAGTATGAGAGTGTTGGGTGGGACCTTGATAGTTTCCAGGGTGTTGAGGAATGTGGATTGAGAGTCTAGGGAAATGGATGTGCACCTATAGCAGCCCATGACCTGGATTGCACCATTACCCATTGTCAGTTGTACCTGAAGTATCTCAGATGCATTATGCTGGGATACTAATCTGGATGTGTGCATATCTGTTATTAATATGGAGACACCACCACCTTTGTAGCTGTGGTCCATGTTTTGGGGCTGAAAAGTGTGGAATGAGTTATAGGCTAGTACTGCAGGGGTGCTGTCTGCTGCTGTAAATCAGGTCTCCGTTATAGCACAAATGTCAATGATATCCATTTTGAGGAGTGCTTTGAGTGGCTGCATCTCAAGATGTAGCTGTCTAGTGATGATCATCATGACCCTCAGATTGCATATATGTATAGATTTTATGGTGGTAATTTGATTTGGAACACCACCTAAAAAGGCACTATAGGGGTACCAAGACACTTAGCCAGTACCTGGAAACCCAGGGGTGACAAATGCAGGCCATCTCTAGCAAACCATCACAGTCTGTCAGTCATGTCATCCCAAGCAGAGAGATACTGGATCCCATGAGAGTGACAACAGACACTTAAGCCAATTGTTGAAGTCAATCATTTGTTGTTTGTACTGCGGTATCATTCAGGGTGACAGTAGTATACTTCTCAGGGCTACTGTCATACTTGCCTGGCCCACATAATCTGACAGATCCACCATGTCTCTTTCCATACAGTCCATGGAGGTGCATCTTAGGTCATTCGCATGCACATATGGACAATGACAGAGTGATGCTTGTAATTGTGGTGTGACCTGACTGGGTCTGTTATGTGTTGGATTCTGGCACCTGACAGAGAATTCACTGTTACCTCCTCCATGTTCAACCTATTGAGTGTGACATCTGTGTGCCTCACTATTGATTCACCTATGATTACTGTATCAGGCAAGGTTGTTGGCCTTTGGGGGTTAGGTTGAGGGGCACACTGTTTAGGCAAGATATGTGTCCTGTGGTTTGTGCTGTGGTGGTTGAGTGGGTGTCTGTCTTGGTGCTTTCTGCTGTTTGGGTAAATGTCTATTGAGTGCCTCTGTGAAGGTGGGTATGTAGTTATTGTTTGTATGTCAGAGTTGTGATAGTGGGTGTTCTGGAGGGGTATGTGTTCCATGTGGTGTATTGCAGGTGTTGACCCTTCTCCTCTTGACCAGCTAGTCCAGTCTTTGCTGGAGAGTGCATATCTTCCAGTTCTGTGATATAAGGCTATCTCTCACAAATCTGAGTGTTGGGAGTTTAGAGGAGAGGGTTGGCTGTGTACATGACACAGCTGCAACAGTACCTTAGAATGCCCAAGTACACCAAGTTAATGGGCAAAGGCACAGAGAGCTGCACTTTAATCATGCCAGGACGGGTGGTCATAACTATTAGGTACTGGAGTTAATTCTGTGAGGAACAACTACTGCTGATGGCTCTCAGGTGTGCTAGAATAATTGATAAAACCTTGTTGAAGTGCAAAGCTATTAGGATATTTGAAGTGCAGGAGAGAAAGACCTAGCAAGATCTAAAGGGAAAAATGAAGGCAGACTTTCTGGCACCTGTAACAGTTTACCTCAGCTGTGCAGTTATCAGCACCTTTGGCCAATTGTCAGTTCAGTAAGCTCTTTAGCATGTGCAATAACTGTGTAACACTGTAGTACAAATAACTATATAGGCAGGGGGTCTAATCTTAATACTGGCAAGTGTGTGTGTGTGTGTGTGTGTGTGTGTGTGTGTGTGTGTGTGTGTGTGTGTGTGTGTGTGTGTGTGTGTGTGTGTGTGTGTGTGTGTGAGTGTGTGTTTGTGTGGGAATCATATACTGTGTCTGTTATACCATTTTGAGTTGTGTACCACTCTGTAAACTTCCCATCGCCCTACTTTACTAGGCTTGGTGATGTCATTCACCTTAGATGTACCTTGGAGTAGATGAAAATATGTAAGCTCGGTGGCACTTGCGGTAACTGAGTAACACTATAGCAGAAAAATCTAGATAGGTAAGGATTCTAATCTCCCTATGAGCAAGTGTTTGTTTGAGAATCATATACTGTGTGTGTTATACCATTTTGAGTTATGTACCACCTGTAAACTTCCCATCACCCTATTTTACTAGGCCTACTGATGTCATTCACCTTAGAGGTACCTTAGGACTGGGTTAAATTATGTAACCTCCATGGCACATCTGATAACTGCATAACACTACAGTAGAAATAACTACATAGGTAGGGGTTCTAATTTCACTACTGGCAAATATTTGTGTGTGTGTGTGTGTGTGTGTGTGTGTGTGTGTGTGTGTGTGTGTGTGTGTGTGTGTGTGTTTGTAGGAGAATCATATATTGTGTGTGTTACACCATTTTGAGTTGTATAATACCCTGTACACTTTTCATCACCCTACTTTAGTAGGCCTGCTGATGTAATTCACCTTAGAAGTACCTTGGGACTGGATGAAATTATGTAAGATCTGTGGCATGTCTGATAACTGCGTAACCCTATAGTAGAAATAACTAGATAGGTGGGGGTTCTAATTTCATTACTGGCAACTGTGTGTGTCTGTGACTTTGGATGAAGATCATATCCTGTTTGGCTGATACCATTTCGATTTGTGTACCATCCACACCTGTTTACCACCTCCTGATGACATTACTTTATACAGCATGGTAACAGCATCTGACTCACATGCAGCATGTTAAACCATTATGCACACTATACAAACTGCTACCCCAAAACAAAACACATGCAACACATAGCTCACAAAGCCAGTGTGCAGAACAGTCACAGCCCTTAAGGCTAAACAACACACCTGATACACTTGTAATAGGTGACTCTATTGTCAGGCACACTGACGTCCCGCTCACCAGGCTGAACAAGGAGAAGGTCACGGTGAGCTGCCTGTTGGGTGCTAGGATCCACCACATAACACAAGCACTCACGTAACTCCAAGGCAAGTACAAATATGACTCAGTCATTGTCCATGCTGGTGTGAATGACCTGAGATGTACCTCCCTGGACTACATGAAAAGAGACATACAGGAGCTCTCTGAGCATGTAGCCCCGGCTGGTATGACCCTGACCTTGAGTAGCATCTTACCTTCACCAAGAATGATGCCACAATATGAAGACAAGATGATCAATTTCAACAATTGGCTTAAGTATTGGTGTCATTCAAGGGGGATCCAATGCCTGTCAGCCTGGGATGACATGCTCGACAGGCCACAATGCTTCGCTAGGGACGGCTTGCACCTGTCACCCCTGGGCTTTTGGATATTGGCAAAGGCTCTTACTACCCCCTTAGTGCCTTTTTTAGGCAAGGCTCAAAAGACAAACCCACCTCCATAGGTATCACAAGGGATAAGAAACTAAGATTAATGTTACTCAACGCCAGAAGTGTAAACCTCAAGATGCACGCACTCGAAACTCTCCTTAGCATGGAGAACATCGATATCTGTGCAGTAACAGAAACCTGGTTCAAGGCTCCCGAGAGCACCCCAGCACTATGAGGTTATACCTCATACCATGCTTTTCGGCCCCAAAACTTGGACCAAACCACAAAAGGAGGGGGAGTATCAATATTCGTCAAAGATGCTCACACCTCCAGGTTGGTGGCACAGCACGAAGCATCAGAGACTATCCATGTGCAACTAACAGTGGGTAAAACTGCCTTCCAGTTTATAGCCTGCTACAGACCACCCTCCCAAACCCAGGAACCCCACTTGGCCTTCTTGAGAACACTGGAAAATATGATGGTCTCTCCAAACACCATTATATTGGGTGACTTCAACTACCCAAACATAGACTGGGAGCATTACTCTAGCTCCAACACCCTAGCCCAAAGGTTCCTAGAATTTATAAGCTCAAATGCTATGGAACAACTTGTTACCACTCCCAAAAGAGGGGAAGACATACTGGACCTGATCATCACCAACATGGGGACTCTATGCTCCAGACCAGAAGTGTATCCCTCACTGGTAAGATCAGACCATAAACTAATCTCACTGGATATTCACATCCCAACCCCACCCCCTGCCCAGAAAACCACAGTGAAAAACTTCTCTAAAGCAAATTTCACACTCCTGAAAACTGAGGTGGAATCCTTCAAAGCCCCCGGGCCTGTGGAAAATACGGCCCAGACCACAAAATCCTTTATAAACTCGTTCTATGAACACCTTCAGGAATGCATGGATCATGCAATCCCAAATAAAACCAAGACCCAATCCTCCAAAGGCAGACTTCCTGTCAGGTGGACCCCAGCCATAAACAGACTATACAATAGAATGAGGAAGCTACTACATGATAGAGCAAAATCCCAAAAAGGGAAGGCATCTCTGATCAGTATTAGCAAAAAACTATGGGCACTCATAAAATCGTCTAAGGCCAGCTTTGAGAGAAAAATTACACAGGACACTAAGGATAATCACAAGGCTTTCTTTAGCTATGTTGGGAACCTTGGTGGGAATTCCCAGATATGCTCAGAATTAGTCCAAAATGACAAAAAATACACTGAACCCACAGACATTGCCAACATCCTAGCTGACAGGTTCAGCGCAAACTTCTCCCCCCCTCACCAACAAAAGGGCAAATATCTATCCCAGCAGAGTGCTGCCCCCTGACATCTCAGATGCTCAGGTAAGAGCCAGCCTCTCCAAAGCAAAAAACACAGTATCAATGGGACCAGACGGTGTCCTGGGCTGCGTCCTACATGAACTCCAAGAAGAGCTAAACCAAAACATAAAACTACTATTCAATCTCAGCCTTATTACAGGATATGTACCCAAAGAGTGGTGTACAGCAACAGTGGTCCCTCTCCACAAAGGTGGTGCCTCAACAGATCCTGGAAACTATCGCTCCATAAGCCTGACTAGCTTGGTCTGCAAAGCTATGGAAAGGATCATCATGGACCTCATAAATAAAGATATTGGGGACCTACAGACACTGGATCCTACCCAGTTCAGCTTTGTTAAGGGCAGATCCTGCCTCTTAAACTTGGTCAATTTCTTTGAAACAGTCACCAAGGCCATTGACGAGGGGAAGGTGGTCCACACAGCCTACCTAGACCTCGCAAAAGCCTTCAATACAATACCACTCGGGCATTATAGATAAGCTCACCAGCTTAAATATAAACCTCTATGTCACTAGATGGGTTGCAAACTGGCTCAAGGACAGAACCCACATGGTTAGAATTGCTGGAGCCATGTCAGACTCCAAATCAGTTACAAGTGGTGTCCCACAAGCTCAGTTCTGGGACCTCTCTTGTTTGGTATATATTTCTCGGAGGTACAGGCCAACACGGAAGGACTGTGGCTGATCAAGTTCCCAGATGACTGCAAACTGGGCGCCATAATCGACACTCCAGCCAACACAAGCATCCTCCAAAAGGGCCTCATAGAAACAGACAACTGGTGCCAGAGCCATGGCCTCAAGCTAAATGCCAAAAAGTGTATAGTCATCCCCTTTGGCAAAAACAAAGTGCCCACAAATTACCACATAGGTGGTAATCCATTAAGTACAGAAGAAGTAATTAGGGACCTGGGGACCCAAATTGATAGCAATCTCTCATTTGACAACCACGTGGCCAAATTGGTTAGAAAAACATTTTATATAGCTCACCTAATCATGAAGGGATTCACATCTAGATCAGGGGAGGTCATTGTGCCTCTTTACTCATCCCTCATCAGGCCCATAATTGAGTACAATGTCCCTTTTGGGATGTACCTTACCAGACACCTGCAGCAACTGGAAAGACTCCAAAAGTACCTCACCAAGAGGATCAAAGAGCTCAAACAGATGCCATATGCTGCCCGGTTAAAGAAACTCCATCTCTACTCGGTGGCATACCGCCTGCTCAGAGGCGATCTGTGCCTGACGTATAAAGCCATATCCAACCTGGAATTAATGGACATGCTGCACCTCAAAAAATCCAAATCCCATCAAGCTACGTGCTCGAGAGACTTGAACCTCAGCACTGAAATAAATAGGACATGCTGGAGGGACAGATTCATAACCCAGAGACTCCCTTCACTCTGAAATAAAATCCCAGTCCAGGTTAGGCAGAGTCCCTCATTGACTCTCTTCAAGAGGAATCTTGATGAGTGGATGGGAGATCGTAGGTTTACCCCGGGTATCACTTCTGTGTCACTGTTAGACAGAGGCACAGTATACTAACCTCAAAAAAGGGCATAGCAAAATTAATTTAAAATGGGTGGTGAAAGCCAAACACACTCTGGCTAGGCTTATAAATGCCCTAGGGCAGATAGCCTAGTATGAACCTATGAACCTATACCAGTCCTCTGTACATATGTCTATGGAATATCCAGATGTTTGCAACCTACATGTGGTATGTGTCCCTTAACAATGCCCATGTAGCTAATATTGTTGTCAAACTGGCCACAGTGAGTATAGTGACACATATGACAACATCAGGCATCATACCTGATTGAAACATCATGCTGATACAACATCTGCTGCACTATCACTGGTCCAGGCTTGTAGAAGCAATACATGACTCCACATCCTATTTCTAGTGGGTTATCTCACCATCCATGAAGGCATTCAGAACATTAAGTGTTGTAAGAGGTAGTGTGTTATGTCCCATGCATATAATCTATGTGGGCTATGTTATGTGTATGTAGTAGTACAGTACATTAAGGTGGAAATGTAGGTTTACTAATCTGTCTATTGCCAACTGTGTGCACATCCCCTATGTGAGTCCTTACTGTGTATATGCAAAGGATATACCATTTTGTCCCCCTGTTCCACCCAGTGAACTCAGGAATACATACTACAGATATGTCATACACAGTATCATGCATGCCTTCATCAACAGCATCAGGGTTGAGGGTATGGGAAAGAAATAGCAGGGCCAACCAGTGTTGACAGGTGAATCTCTTGCAGTTAATGTAATGGCTATGCTTGTGAGGTACCTGTTGACAGTATTGCAGTAACCTGTTTTGTATGTATGAGCCTGTGGTACTACACAACACTGAGCTGACATGTCTGAAGACTACCTGTCTGTGACAAGGGGTATCTATGCAAGGTCACACTGTCTGACAAGAGTGTCCCTCACCTGGTACATGTGCATATAAAGCTGTACCTTGCCTACCTATGACATGGTCAGTGTAGTCCCACTCTGCCATACTCCCTCTTGGGAATGTCTGCAGGCCACAGCCTGCAGACACACAGACACCTGGAACATAAACATAATACAGCATGTCAGACTACATTCAGTCAGTGGTACTAACATCAGTAATGCATCCTGGCTAATAAGGTACATATACCTGTATGTGTACCCATAACAAATGCAATCAGACAACACCTTACATAGTATTACATAGCTACACTGTACTATATTCACCCTCTGCATCAGAACCATATTAGCATGTCCCTGCATCAATGGTATGGATGATAAGGATGTGGCATTGGTATCATTATATACACAGGGTGTGATGTGGGTTTGCCAGAGGCCTAGGCTGGGCTATGCAGTTGACATCATGTGTGTGTATGGAGGGGTATCCTATAGATGGGGTGTGCAGAGGTGCTGTGTGTGTCTGGAGGTGAACTGCCTGTGATACAGATGTGTGTGTGTATCCATGTGGCTGCCTACACAGGGGGTACATTGGATAGCTGTGGACCATACATGGCAGGGTGTCCAGTTCACCATCTTCAGCCACAGACATGGGAACTGGTCCTGCCAGGGGTATCAGTGGCACCACCAGGCCCAAATCCAGATGCAGTACTGCTTCCTGATTGTGACTGCTGTCTTCTGGATCCATGTCCCTGATGGGACCAGACAGGACTATGTGCCTATGGCCTGCTCTGACATAATGTGGACAGCAACCCCCTTCGATAGTGCTGGTGTCACTGCCACCACAACAGGAGTGTGAAGGTGTACATCCCCGTAGACTCTCAGCTATTGTTGGTGCTGACCTATGTCCACATGGCCGATGTCCATCTCCTACCACATGCTGTAGTACAGATATACCACGGTCGATGATTGCCGAGGTCTCACCCCACCATCTATTCATGACCTCAGTATTTTGACATGTGACCTCAACAAGATCATGTATGTTGCCATGTAAATCAGGAAGAGTTACATCCACCACCCTGAGTATTTGTCTGGTGTGGCATTCACTATGTGCCTGTGCATCCATGACAGCCCAAAACATGCATCTACTGACTCCTGCTGTGGCACTTGCAACAGCGAATTGATGAGCAGTGGTCCTCCTGTGAGCACCCCTCTCCATCTGCCTGTGAGGGACCTCACCTGCACTCTGGCTACGGCCAATGTCTACACTGTCACCACACTAGCCTGTTCAATGCCGCCACCTGACAACTGTCCATCATCTGTGGCCACTGGTGATAGGGTATGTGGGCATTGTCACTGTGTGTGGAGATGGTGTGGACAAGAGTGGGACACCAACCAATGGCACAGATTCAGCCCCTGACAATCCCACCTGTACATCACTATTCTTATAATCATTGCTAGAGTCTGCAGAGATAATGACATCAGTTTCCAAGCGGGAGGGAACCCAAACCCCCCAATACCATCTGTGAAGGGAAGACAACATATGTACATTAATACCTGCACTCTGAGGTTGGCTGGTGCACACATGTGCGCACACACACACACACACACACACACACACACACACACACACACACACACACACACACACACACACACACACACACACACACACACACACATAGTCTTACAGGTGAGGTGCACAAATCTGTTACACAGACCACACAGTATCCAAATGGTGACATGCATGACACACGGCCCTCAACATCATGCATTTCAGCCAGTTTTACTACATGTAACTAACAATATAGAGCTCTGGGATAGGTGATTAATGTTAGTAGGTGTTGGCCCTTCCCCAACACAGACTGCACATGTACACAACATTGATGTTCACCCATATAGCACACTGACAAGTATTATATAACATACCTCACAACTGTACAGATCCTCACAGGATGTATACATGTCTGGCTCATATGTTTGCTTTATTTCTCACAACCCCTGTATTTCGATGACACATAACTGGGATGATCTGAGGAGTGACATCACTGATTAATGACATACATTTGAGTGTCAGGCCTACAAACCAGCAGTAAATGTATGGTCACACAATTCCTGTTACACCACAAACCTTCTTAGCTTACAGTGGATAGGATAAGCTTACACAACCCTGTTAACATGCCATGTTCTTGTAATATATGAGATGACACCACAATAATGTATAGATTCAAATATGTTACCCACCTTTCATGTGACATATGACCTGTGCAATCCAATTGATAAACAAATAGATGTGTTGCATGTAAAATATAATGACTATAATATGTACAACACGTTGTTTGCATAAGTGTGCACACCCTTAAAATGATACTTTGTTGAAGCACCTTGTAAGTGACTTACAACATTCACTCTTCTTGTGAAGGTGCCTTTCTTGTGAAAGTGTCTATCAGCATGGCACATCCTGACTTGGCATTATTTGGCCTTTGTCATATTGAAGGCTGACACACCTCCCCATCCTCAGCATTCCTGCAGATGCCTGATGGATTTTGGCCAGACGTGGGTGTTATTTGGAACTGTTCTGAATTAACAGCACTGTGACTACAGGCCCAGTTCTGGCTTTGGAACAGCATCCCCACAACAGGCCAATGACACCAGCGTGACTCACCATGGGGATGTTGGTGTTTAGGCTGAGGGGTGTTGCTTGTACACCACATATACCTTTTGGTATTGTGGCTGTGAGGTCAATCCATAGTCTCATTACACCATAACACAGTTTCACACATACTGTTAGGAGACTTGATGTGCTGTATTACAAATTGTATCCACCCCTGGATGTTTTTTGGTGTGGGGAAAGGCTTCCATCTTCTGACCATACCCCATAGGCCAGACGTATGCAGAATACGGGAGAGTGTTCTCACACATAACACACAAGACCAGTACTTGCAAGAGATTCCTGCAACTCCCTCAGTGTTGCTGTATGTCTCCTGGCAGCCTCCCTGACCAGGTTTTGACATATCTTGTCATCATTTTTGGAGGGACATCAGGTTATTTTCAACAGTACCATTGTCCGATATTCAATACACCTTTTGACAAATTTTTCCACTGTGCTCCATGGTGTATGCAATGCTGTGGTAATGTTGTTGTACCCTACTTTTGATGGATACCTTTCAAATATGACATCCCTTTGCTGCTTTGCAAGCTGTCTGCAAGCCGTGCATGTTGCTTTTGCAAGCAACTGAGCAAATGTGATGAATATCCTACTTGGACAGCAGACTGTTATCTGGTGTTACTCAGAGTGCCTTTACTTGATGGCAGGTATGTACTCAAGCAGACTGAATGCTGTCAGTAGATCACAAGCTGCTGCAATAAAATATTATTTGAAAGGTGTGCACACATATGCATCCAGCTTATTGTAAGGTTTGTAGGGTCTATATTATATGCTCGAAGTTTTAAAAGTTTCACGCTAATATTATCGACCCTATATGAGTGAAGTTTTTAAACATTGAACATATAAAAAAATAAATAAATAAAAACAAAAACAAAACAACCTACCTGAATGCTCTGAGCAGGGGGGCAAGCCCCCCTGCACACCTCAAACCCCCCACTACTTAAATATACCAATTCCGACATCACACTACAGTGAAGTAAAGGGAAATATTCCCTACAGCGATCTCACTTCACTGTAGTGCAGTCTCAGAGTTGGTATATTTAAGTAGTGGGGATGTGGAGGGTGCAAGGGGGCTTGCCTCCCTGCTCAGAGCATTCAAGTAGGTTGTTTTTGTTTTTATTTATTTTTTTATTTGTTTGAAGTTTTAAAATTTCAGAAATATAGGGTCGATTATATGAGCGTCGAAGTTTTAAAACTTTGAGCATATAATATAGACCGGGTTTGTATATTCCATATTTTGGTGGCCAACAGATTGATTGGTTTTACAGCTGAATTGTACATGTCATAGGTCACATTACAGGTTGGAAAAGGTGTGGACTGACATATTGTGGTATATAAATATATATATATATATATATATATATATATATATATATATATAGATATTACAAACACCTGGCATCTTAACAGGGGTGTGTACACTGTTTATATCCACTGTATGAGAGTAAGGTTTCACACATGTCCCTACCTTAGGCCTTTTGTACCCTCATTTTGTTGGTCTCTGTCCAGAAGTCTTGCACTGACAGGTTGTGAGGTATACTACAGAGGTGTTACATTTTCTTCAGATATGCTCCTGTGGTGACCACTGTGATGCAATGCAGATAACCCCACCACAAGTGAACATGCACATAAGCAATATGGCTATGAGTGACAGTTTTGTGCATGGTACGTTGCATGTCCTTCACATGCCTGGAGTATTGGCATACCTCAACAGAAAAATTCCATACTCACTAGTTTCAGCCTGCCATCCCACATTCAGACCAGATGGGCCTAGGTAGTTGTGGGAGAAAAGTATTGTCAGCAGGCTCACATGTGGCATTGGTACAGGATGGATGCAGCATGTCTGCACATTTACAGTACAATTCCCAATGCCACACAATTTTGTTGTCCTTCACCACAGATGTGCACTTCTGTGCAATAGCAAACCCCATCCACAACTGCAATCTGACCACACATGCACGTAGATACTCTACAAATACAAGTGTGTCTGCTATGCTAGTCTAGTAATCTCCACTGGGGCCTTATCTGCACACTCCTCGTCCATTGTCTGGTTGCCACCCACTTCCAGCATGTGGGGGGTCTGTATCCTGATGTTGTACTGGGATGGGTATCCCAAGGTTGCAGAGGAGCTCCTTGTTGGGTCTCAGTGGGGGCTGGCAGTCTGGGCCCCCACCTGTGACTTTGTGGTCCCTGGCTACTGCAGCAGCCCTTTGCTGGGCATAGCGTATGAGGTCATTTGCATGATACTGGACCTCCTTGTATGTATGCACGTGCAGGCCAACATGATTTACCCTGTGGACTAGGTCGTCCCACAGGCGTGTCCTCTTCTACAGATGTTGCCGGCTCCAACCAAAGATTATGGCATGGTTCTGTAGTATGGCTTCTATGATTATATTTGTCTCAGCTGGTGAGAAAGTAGACCTTTGCTGATGGGACATTGCACCTAGAAGACATAAAAAGGGAGACACATCACAGGACCTCATACATTTGGCAACAGTATGTACAGAACCTACATAGCTACACTGAATGCCAGTGGCCACCACTCACAACCACAACATACCCCTGTAATCTATCAGCACTGTATCTGCTTGCATTGCACTGCTGGTCCTGATGTGTCATATTCCCCAAAATGAGGGCTAGTTAATTTCATAATCCTCTACTCCTCATTCATGTCTGTGTAGAGGGATGACATTGGCCATCTTCAGTGTGGATGGGGTGTGGATGGTGCAAAGACTTGGTGTGACTACAGTGTGTAATGGAGCTGGGAGCACATGCCTGAGTTCATGTAGGATGTAAAGAGGGATGTTATCAGTCCCATGGATACTTATGTTTGTTGCCTTTCAGTAGGCAATATGTACCTGCTCACTGGTGATGAGGAGAGGGGTGTGGGTGCTGTACATATCTACCTATAGTGATGTTGAGTCACGGGGTGATTTTTACCCTAAACCTATCTGCAGCAGGTTGGCTGTAGCTATGTTGTATGCGTATGTGATCTGATTGACCACCATTACAGGGTGGGTTGGTTTTTTGCCTCTGAGATTGCAGACATATGTGAAGATGGCCTTGTGATTGCCCTTGGTGGATATGTCCAATTTGTACTCATAGTTAGCTTTGCAGTACGCCACCTGTGACCTTATATGCTTGAGCAGACAAAGGCTGACTTGATGGCAAGTTGGTGTCAGCTCCTAATTTGCCCTGTACAGCCAATATAGGGACCAAGTGTGTGGTTTGTGTATTGCTGCTGTCCAACAAAGGGGATTACTCTACTTTGGTGGAGACAGGTTTTACGAGTAAGGTATTGCTGAGTCCATACAGCTATGTTGATGTTCATATAGCTGTTTGTAGTAGGCATGGACACACAGTCATAATGCAGCTGGACACCTGCCCAATTTCAAACAGACAATCATGCTTATTGTAGTGCCCATGGCTGAGTCAGGGCAATGCAACAACCAGTAGCTGTAGAAATGTCACTCTGCTGGATGCACAGTAACTAAGATTGCACACGTGTACAACATGTACAGCTTATTTAACTGACATTTTGCATACCATGTCAGTTGTTATGATGTGGCCAGATACACTGATTTATACTGACATGTGCACAGGTAATACCTGATGTACAATTCTGTTCTATGTCAGTATGGCACACTGTATTCACACTCTTGCTGTCCAGTCATCCGTCTCAACACATTAGAGCAGGACATCTGTAGGATGCCACACATACATGGGGGGCAATGGGACATAATTAGTGACACGGTCTTAATATTCTGTAACACACTTGAGTCATTCAATAGCACAGTAGACTTTGCATTGACAGACATACCCTGGAGGATGTCCAACACTCATACAGCAGGAAAAGAGGAGAAAGATTAGGAGTGTGGTAGTGAGGGCAAGAACTTTTGATGTTGGCAGTATGACTGGTATAGGGACAGAGCTAGCTGATATGATGGCCATAGGAAGATGGATATATTGTGCTTGCAAGAGACCAGATGGAAGGGGAGTATGGCTAAGTGTATCAGAGCCAGGTCACAATTGTGCTATCAGGGTGTACATGGGAGGAGAAAGGGGGTAGGGGTTATCCTGATGGAACAGTATGCCAAAGGTGTTTTTAGAGGATGACATGAGTGTCTGATAGAGTGATGTTTATGAATCTGGAAATGGATGGTGTAATGATGAATGTTGTTAGTGCATATGCTACGCAAGTTGCTTGTGCGGTGGACGGGAAAGGGAAATGTGAAGTCATTTGAATGATGTGGTGATAGCTGTACCTGAGGGCAGAGAGTAGTGATTGCAGAAGATTTCAATGGCCATATTGGTGAAGGGAAAAGAGGGGATGAGGAAGGGATGGGTATATATGGTGTTAAGCAAAGGAATGCAGCTGGTGCAATGGTAGTGTATTTTGCAAAAAGGATGGACATAGCTGTGGTGAATACATACTATAGCAAGAGGGAGGAGCATAGGGTGACATACAAGAGTGGAAGGAGATGAACAGAGGTGGAATATATCCAATTATGTAGGGCCAGTTTGAAGGAGATTGGAGACTGTAAAGTGGTGACGGGGGAAAGTCTAGTTAGGCATTAGAGACTGCTGGTCTGTAAGATGGTGTTGATGATCAAGAAGAGGAGGAGTGTGAGGACAGCACCAAGAATCAGATGGTGGAAACTGGAAAAGGGTGATTTTGAGGTGGAATTCAAGGAAGAGTTAAGACAGGCACCGGGTGGCAGTGACGATTTACCAAATATCTGGGTAAGTACAGCAGAGCTAGTAAGGGAGATGGCTAGAAAGGTGCTTGGTGTGACATGTGGATGGAGGAAGGAGTACAAGGACCCCTGGTGGTGGACTAAGGAAGTACAGGACAGTATACCAAGAAAGAGGTTGGGGATGAAGGAGTGGAGATAATGTGCATGGCAAAGAGAGAGGTGGCAAAGGCTAAGGATGAGGCATGTGATGTCATGTATTACAGGTTGGACACTAAGTAGGGATGACAGGACTTGTACCGGTTGGCTAGACAAGGGGACTAAGCTAGGAAAGATGTGCATCAGATAAGGGTGATAAAAGATAATGAGGGAAACATACTCACAAGTGAGGATAGTGTGTTGAGCAGATGGACAAAGTACTTTGAGAGGCTGATGAATGAAGAGAATGAGATAGAGAGGGTTGAATGATGTGGGCGAATCAGGAAGTGCAATGGCTTACCAACAAGGAAGTAAGGATAGCTATGAAGAGGATGAATACTGGAAAGTCTGTTGGTCCACATGACATACCTGTGGTAGCATGGAGGTATTTAGGGAAAATGGCAGTGGTATTTTTCACCAGCTTGTTTAATGATATCTTGAAAAGTGAGAGGTTGCATGTGGAGTGGAGAGAAAGTGTTTGTGTACCATTGTAAGAATAAGGTTGATGTGCATATCTGTAGTAACTACAGAGGGATAACATTAATTAGTCACAGCATGAAGTCATGGGAAAGAGTTATGGAAGCTAAGTTAAGCAGGATGATGATAAGTAGTGGTCAGTAGTATGTCATCATGCCAGGTAAGGGCACTACAGATGGGATGTTTGCTCTGAGAGTGTTGATGGAGTAGTACAGAGAAGGTCAGGAGGTGATTTGCATATTTCTGGACGTAAAGAAAGCATATGACAGGGTGCCTAGAGGAAAGTTGTGGTATTGTATGAGGAAGTCATGAGTGGCAGAGATATATGTAAGAGTGGTACAGGATATGTACAAGGGTGGTGTGACAGTGGTGAGGTCTGCGGCAGGAGTGACAGATGCATTTAAGGTGGTGGTGGGATGACATCAGGGATCAGCTGTGAGCCCTTTCTTATTTGCAATGGTGATGGACAGGTTGACAGACAAGATCATACAGGAGCCCCATTGAGTATGATGTTTGCAGATGACATTGTGACCTGTACTGAGAGTAGGATACAGATTTAGGAGACCCAGTAGAGGTGGAGATATGCTCTAGAGAGGAGAGGAATGAAGGCCAGCAGGACAAAGGCAGAATATATGTGTGTGAATGAGAGGGAGGGTAGTTGAATATTGAGGATACAGGGAGAAGAGTTGGCAATGGGGGATGAGTATAAATGATTGGGATCAACATTTCAGAGTAATGATGACTGTGAACAACAGGTGAAGTGTACAGGCAAGATGGAGAGGGTGTAGAAGACTGTCAGTACTGATTTGTGTCAGACGAGTACCAGTAACAGTGAAAGGGAAGGTCTACAACAGGGTAGTGAGGCCAGCTATGTTATATGGGTAGGGGACAGTGTCAGTGACAAAAAGGTAGGAGTCATAGTTGGACGTGCCAGAGTTACAGATATTAGGATTTGCACTAATTGTGATTAGGGTGGACAGAATTAGCAATGTGTATATGACAGGGAAAGCCCATGTTGGACAGTTCTGAGACAAAGCCAGAGAGGTAAGATTACATCAGTTTGGATATGTGCTGCAGAGGGATGCTGAGTATATTGGGAAAAGGATGGTAAGGATGAAGCTGACAGGTAAGAGGAAAAGAGGAAGGCCTCAGATAAGTTTTTTGGTGTGATGAGAGAGGACATGCGGGTGGTTGGTGTGACAGAGCAGGATGCAGAGGACAGGCAGAAATGGCAACAGATGATCCAGTGTGGCAACCCCTTATGGGAACAGCCAGAAGAAAAAGAAAATGTTGTAATGTCAGTCTTCACAGATTTGTCAATGATTTGCCAGACCTAACACAACTGTATGAGTAAATGACTACAAATATAAGGCACACATATAGTCAGTGTGCATAACACTGGACAGTTTAATGGTATGAGCTCAGTATATCACATGCAGTTCAACACACACATGTGCAGCAGTACTTTACTATGCAAATACCATGCATAAGTCTCTCACATTTCTGAGACAACCAAGTATATCATAGTTGTATTCACAAGTAAGATATGGATATGTACGACATCCCAGTAGCTGGCCTAGCATTGCCACAGTCAGTATTGTTCAACACACACTGCAGTAGTAGTCATATGTGAGCCATCCTTTCCTGGGGTGACTCAGGGGCATGACCTATGATCTATGTCACTGCAGATAGACCCAGATGATATGGCCATAGGTTCTGATCAGCAATATATCAGTACAGCAAGTCTTGTTGAGACATATATGCTACATTTCCTAATTCACATTCTTACATAATCCCAAATGCAGTCCATGACATGCTTACTTGTTTTACATACCTGTTTGTTTTATTCAAGTGGAGGTGGTTATGTCCTACTTCTCTCTCTCTCTCTCTCTATCTCAAGGATGGAGGGTGTATATCTGTATTGCATAGGCAGCAGCTTGCCTTTTGTAGGCAATGCCCATGAGCAGCTGATGGCCTGTGCCCCCCACTTGATAATTGCATGCAGGACAGTTGCATTGTTATTCATAATACCAATGGCATGGCAACACACTCCTATCATTGAGTACATCATGTGAGCACTGGCCCTTTTCCTTGCCAGTGGAGGAGGACTACATGGAGGTGTGTGAACAACAGCATCACAGAGGGTATTTGGAAATACCTCTTACAACCAAAACTGTGGAGACAGGCCAACAGAATGGGGGAGTATGTTCCAGACATAGGGGCAGAATATAAGTATTGCTGTTATACATTTGGATTAATGCTAATCTAACAGGGTGTGTGTGGACATGGAGTTACTTAGTGATTTTAACTCTGACAGTGTTATGTGTTTGACATAACTCTCACCTGTAGGGCTATCTGCAGAATGGCCAGAATTTGGACTCCTATGTTTGGTGTGTTCCTCTGACATTTTTTGTCTTTGGAAATTCAGTAGCATACTCTGGGGATTGCAGTCATTAACTGCCAACATCCATTTGTATTTCTGACCTCATATCCCTCAGAAAAGATATGTTTATTTATTTATTTATTTTTATTTTACATTTGTTGAGTGGGCTAGTCTAGCTGGAGACATGTCCATTTTCAGTAGAGGCCCGGGGAGAAAAGCTCCAACTAACCCTGTTACAACAGCAACATTTTCAGTTTTATAACAGCAATATTTCAAATATGGCCCTGTTTTGGGGCCTCTGTCCCATAATTATGTCAGGCTTTGTCCAGATGTCATGCAGTAAGAGGTTGATAGGTATTGTATATGATTATTTAGTGCCTACATTCCTGACATTATCCCAGTGATGTATCAGACTGCCAGACATGTTATGTGGAAGAGGCCTTATATATGAGGGGAAAGCCTGGACATTATGTGGGAGTCAGTATAGCTGAAAGGTCTATGTATTTCTGGCAATTGTTGACAGACTTTCAGGATTGTGTAGCAGTATATTGTGTCAATGTTAATTGGCCTGTGTAAGGAGGGGTATGGATGCATGTGTTATGGCTTCTTTTCTATCTGCCTGAGCATGCTGCTCCTGTTTCTGTTGGTCTATCGGCTGTATATGTATGCAGGGGCAGACTGAGACATGTCCCATACCACAGTCAGGCATCATAGTACACTCTAAATTGGGCCAGTAAATGTGGGGGTAGTGTGTGAGCGACAAACATGTTGAGATGTTTTTGTTCACATAGTCCTTATACTGTACTGTTCCTTTGGCTTACTGGTATGTCACTGTGACTGTGATGAAATTGGTTGTGGGCATGCACTTTCAAACTGGTGTCTGTTTCTCAGTGCTGTGACATCCCTGTAGTGCCTGATATCTTTGCCAATACATGTGTAATTCCCCACAGCAGATTTGGGTTAGTGTTGTGTCAGTCCGACTGTAGTTTGGATGGTGTTTGATGACATGCTTAGCAGCTGAGTGTAGTTTCTCTAATGTGATTTTATGTCCAGATATTTGTAGGACTTAGTGTTGGCTGGCCCCCATAAGTGTTGTGTATTTCTGACACATCAGTGGGCTGATGTGAGGATTTCAGTCACTAAGTAGTGGGAAGTAATTTAGTGTTGGACTTGTGCTATTTTAGTCAATATATGATAGGACAAATGTGAGGGTGTTACTGCTGCAACTGTGTCAGCTTATCTACTCCAATATTTCAGATATGTAGAACACAACCCACAACAACAGTTAAAGGAACGACCAAACCAAGCAGAGAATCTTGTCAGCAGCCATTAACAAATAATCCAATATTCCAACAGTTCGAATAGTCTTTTATTGTATGATAATCCACAGAGTTTAGTGCTTTCATTCACATTGGAACTTCATCAGAACTCAGATATGTCCCTATTTCCATGACTTTCTCCATGCAGTTCATCAGGTCTGGACAAGGTTCATTGCACTAAGGGGCTCTGAGCCTACCTCGGAAATGTATGGATTGTTGCAGTATGTCTAGGTTTATTGCTCATATTTCTGGTCTGTTCCACAGATGCATTATTTTCATATCCCTGGTAAATTACTGTTAGGATTTGAAGATTTCTGACAGTAAATGAAGATATACATTTCAGTTTCATAACATGTATGCTGAAACAAACCCTGTCACTCTGGTAACATTCTATATTTATGGGAGTGATATTTGAAATATGTCCCTAGTTTTGTCCCATTGCCCCTCCATTTGGACAGCTTTGGGCCAGATTTTTTGAAGTAAGGGGTTGGTAGGTATGGTTCTGAGGTATGACTCCACTGCATGTTATGAGTACATATATATATATATATATATATATATATATATATATATATATATATATATATATATTAGGGAACACTACTAAATCTCGAATGTTTGAAATCTCGAATTTCAAATGCTCGAGACCATGTAGCCGAAATAGCATATTACCGAAAGACCAGAAGTTAATTCAAAATCCCGATGGTAAGGGATTTTGAGTTAGTCCTTCTGGTGTTGCCGTTCAGGTAAGTATGTGTGTGTAAGTGTGTTTGTGAGGGGCTTTAGTGTGTGTGTGTGTGTGTGTGTGTGTGTGTGTGTGTGTGTGTGTGTGTGTGTGTGAGACAGGAGCTATAATGTGTGGGTGTGAGTTTGCCTTGTGTGTATGTCTGTGCGATCTCGGAGTTGGAATATTAAAGTCGGGGGGTGTGGGGGGCTTCGACCCCCTGCTTATCTTTAGTGTAAAGTGGTTTGTTTGGTTATGGGGGGAGGCTGTGTGTATGTTTGTGTGTGTGCTGTATGTATGTAGTACTTTCGCAATTTTGAATTTCGCGCTTTTAAAATGTCGGTAATGTGTGGTTTAGGGATTTTAGTCTCGGTATTGTGAGCTTCGGGAGTGTGTAGTTTTGGTATTATGTAGTGATTCTATATATATATATATATATATATATATATATATATATATATATATTATAGTTTCTTTTTATATTTATATATATATATATATATATATATATATATATGTGTGTGTGTGTGTGTGTGTGTGTACATTTTATATGTATATCACTGTTTATATTATGTATATATTTGTCCATATATATGCATCTCCATACATATATGCATATATACATGTGTGTATATATATATATATATATATATATATATATATATATATATGAGGCCTGACTGGTTCTATGGAATCTTTTCCCTACTGTTGAATGAGCATATGTTGGAAAAAACATCAGCACCTCCCAAAGTCAAAATGGTGTAGTGGTACATTGCTCTGTCTATGGTGTATCGAGCTCTGGGTTCAAGACTTGGCAAGGCTGTTAATTTTGTTGCTCTTACTCACTCTTACACCTGCACTAATTCTTTAAAAGGAAAGAGAAAGGGATGATAGAAAAGTGGTGGAAAAGGGGCACACAGAGGAAAGAACAATATGGAAGATAGATATGTATGTGCAGGATGGGTGTACAGAAGGTCCATAGCTGACCATTTCTTATACAGCAATAGCTGTGCATTGGTACAGACTTTGGAGGTGAAGTTGGACACTCAAACTCCACAGAGAGGGGTGAGGACAATAGAAATGTTTTGTTAAACCTGCTAAGCATAGCTGAGCATTGGTAACCATTTCCCACAGTTTATTCTCATACTATATCACACTAATGACCTAATTTAGTAAGTGTATATGATTTCCCTTACATGACATGGTTGTATGTGCTTTAATTGCAGTAGCAAGGGGTGTAACTATACTGTATTGGACATGTGTATACATGGGTGTTTTCACATGTTATATGCACTCACACATTCATTTTACACCAGCTACACTACCCTGGGTGACAAAAATAACTTACTACATATTTTAATGTGAACATAGCACTTTTATTGCAGACACATGTCTGGAAGGCCTAGTGATTGGTTTTCGTGGATTTCTCCAGTTTGCAGTCAAAAACTTCCTTAGAGTATGTCACCTGTGACCTTATTTGCTTGTGCAGAACAAGGTGACATGGCTTCCAATGAGGCATTTGTTCCTTCTTTCCCCATTCTGCGATTATTTCCACCTATGATGGTAGTTGCGTATTGCTGATGTCCACCACAGGCATTCAGCCTACCTTGAGGGGGTTGATGTCCTGTCGGGTATTGCTGAGGCCATAAAGCTATGTAGGTGCCCACATAGTGTTGTGTGGGCCTGGACACTGCTGCTAGTTCCAACATATGGGACACCCTTCATGTGGGCCTTGTTCATTTTCCTTGCCTGTGCAGGGGACATTATGGAGGTGTGGGGGCTACAGATTCACAGACAGTAGGTGGAAATACCTCACAGGACAGGACATGTGGAGACAGGCCAACAACATGGGGGACAAAGCTCCAGAATCGGGTACAGATTGTATGTCATTAGTGCTGTTATACACATGGAGGGTTGCCAGATTGACAAGGTTAGTCTGGACATGCATTTACTAGGTGACGACATCTGACAGTGATATGCCTCTGACATACCTCTCAACTGGCATGTTGTCCACAGACTGGCCAGGTGTTTGCCTGTTATGCTTGGTTTGTTCCTCGGACAACATCTGTTTTTGTGGAGGTGGTAGGATAATGTGAGGATTGTAGTCAGTAACTGTTGACATCCATTGGTGTTCCAGACATCATATCCTTTAGGGATGTTATGTTAAAACAACGTGAGTAACACCAGCTACTGTTTCAGTTTGTAACACCATTATTTGTGATATGTCCCTCTTTCCAGCCCCCTGTCCCACAAGTATGTCATGCATTGTCCAGATATCCTGCACTACAAAATGCAGAGGCATGGTATATCATTAATATCAAACTGCACTCCAGTTATCATGTCAATGACCTGGCAGACTACTGGCCATGGCATGCAGTGCTGGCCAGGATTATGGTTCCACACCCTGGTAAATCTGTGGACATCTGTACATATGACAGTTATGTCTGTCTGGCCACTGTGAACAGACTGCCAAGATTGTGTAGCAGTGTTATGTGTAAATGTTGGTTGGGCTGGGTAGGGAGAATAGAAGATGTGAGTGCCATACATCCTTTACCTATCTGACTCTGCATGCTGCTACAGCTGCTGGCAGTCTATCATGTCTGTATGCTTGTAGGGGCTGACTGTGAAATGTCCTGTAACACCTCATGATTCCCAGTACACTGTGAATTGGGCCAGTATATGTTAGTGTAGTATGTGACTGGCAATCAGGATATGTTTGTTCAAACAGTCATTCTAAAGTTAATTTTGGGTACTGGTATGTTGCTGTGACTGTGTTGCAAATGTTTTTGTGTGGACATTTTTGCACCACTCTCGGCTTTTCACTACAGTTCCATCCCTGTAGTGCATGCTATATTTGAATATACATGGGTAATTTCCCAGAGGTGATGTGGGTGAGTGTCATGTTGGTCTTACTGCACTTCATAAGGTGCTGGGTGACATGTTTGGCAGCTGTCAGGGGATTTCCATTCTGTTACATCACTGAGGTCATACCTCTACAATGTCTAGAGGCCTAGACCCTGTCCAGATCCGTGGCGCATATGTTTGTTCTGTTCCCCAGAAAGTTGTTGTCCTTGGCTAATTGGTTTGATACTCTGGGGAATGCAGTCAGTAAATGCTAACATCCATTGGTGTTACTGACTTCATAGCCCTCAAAAAAGATATGTTACAACAAAGCCAGTAACACCAGCAACTGTCTACATTTATGCCAGCAATATGTCCAATATACCCCTGTGTTTGGGCTTCTGTTCCCCAATTATGTCAGGCTTTGTCCAGATATCATGCACTAAGAGGTTCAAAAGTATGTAGTATCATTATTTATTGTATTCATTCCTGCTACCATCCTAGTGATGTTATACACCCTCAGAAATGTAACAAGGAAGCGGCCATAGATATGAGTCCTGTGCCTATACAGTCTGTGGGAAACTGTACATTTGAGAGGTCTGTGTATGTCTGCCCATTGTTAAAAGACTGTCAGGACTGTGTAGCAGTGTAGTGTGTACATGTTATTTGGGCTGTGTAGGGAGGGGGTACATGTGAGTGTCATGGGCCCTTTCTATTTGACTGTGCATGCTGCTCCAGTTTCTGGTTCCCTACCACCTGTATACATTTGTACAAGCAGACCATGACATGTCCCATAACACCTCATGATTCTCACTACACTGTGCCTTGGGGCAGTATATGTAAGGGTAATGTGTGGTGACAAACAAGATTTTGTTGCTCACACAGTCATTACACTGTAGTGTTCAGTTTGCTTACTGGTATGTCACTGTGACTGTGGTGCACTTGTTTGAGGGTATGCACTTCCACATTATTGTCTGTTTACCAGTAGTGTTACATCCCTGTAGTGCCTGTTATATTTGCTAATGCATGTGTACAGCCCCAGAGTTGGATTTGGGTAGTGTTATGTCAGTCTGCTTGTAGTTTGGACATTGCTCAGTAGCTCAGTGTAGTTTCCCAACTGTTGTGTTATGTCCACATATTTGTAGGATGTTCATGTGTCTAGCCGATATCTTTGGTCTAGTCCCCATAACTTTTTTGTATTCTTGATGCATTAGTGGGCTGATGTGGGGATTGAGGTCACTAACTAATGGGAAGTAAATGAGTCCTGGAATTGTGATATTTCAGTCGATATATCTTAGGACATACAGTGTTACTACATCAACTTCCTCAGCTTATCTACTGACGTATTTTGGATATGTCCTTATTTTCATGGCTTTATCCCTCCCACGTTGTCAGGGTTGGTCCAGATTCATTGCACTAAGGGGTTCTGAGGATACCTCTCCACTGCAGGATTTTCACAGAATGTCTGGATGTTTGACCCATACTTTTGTTCAGTCCCACAATTTATTTGAATTTGTCTGGTAAATCACGGTGATGATCCAAGGATTTATGTCAATAAATAATAACATAACATTTCAATTTCCATCCTCATATCCTTCAGTAATTCTCTGCTGAAACACACCCTGTTGCTGTAACAAATGTCATTTGTAAAAGCAATATTTGAAATATGTCCCTATATATAGCCCATTCACCCAATCCCCCCTTTGTGCAGGTTTCTTGCTCTAACAGGTTGAGAGGGATGGTTCTGAGGTATAACTGCACTGCATGATATATACATACACACACACACACACACACACACTATATATATATATATATATATATATATATATATATATATATATATATATATATACATACATATATGGGTCTCCGTCACATGGTCGACTTTTTAAAAGTTGACTTTCATATGGCCGAGACCATATGATCAACTTTCAAAAAGCCAACCATGGGGAATCACTATCTCCGTACAGTGCGGAATAGAAAAATTTCCTTCTTCCACACTGTATTGCGATCTCGGAGTTGGTATATTTAAGTTATGGGGGGTGTGGGGGTGTGGGGGTGGAGCACTCCACAGGGGGTGGGCAGAGCCCCCCCTGCTAACAGTTTATGGTAAGTGTGTTGTGTTTTATGTGTTTAGTTTACATGGTCGGCTTTTCGAAAGTTGATCATATGGTCTTGGCCATATGAAAGTCAACTTTCTGAACAGTCAACCATGTAAAGTAGACCCCCCCCACACACAAACACACATACATATATATATATATATATATATATATATATATATATATATATTATAATTTTCTTCTTATTTATTTTTATATATGTATATCTATATAATGACTCTATTTTTCATATATATGTTTCATCAGACATATATATATATATATATATATATATATATATATATATATATATATATATATATATATATATATATATATGGTTCTAGTTTACATAACTGACACTGCAAAACACCGACAACACAAACATTGACACCACATAATCAACAAACCATAAACACGAAACCTCACATGCCCGACAAACAAATAACCGACGGTCCACAAACACGAAACTTCATACGCTGCACACACCACAATAACAACATCAACTAACAAAACACATCCCCTGTCCAAAAACCACACACACAACACAAGCACACCAAAATCCTCACAAACCCACACTAAACCTCACATACACAACTATCTACAACCCTAACCCAAACCCTTACCCTAAGGTCCGTCACTATGGCACACTCAGCTAACCCGCGCCCTAACCCTAACTCACTTAACCCACCCCTAACCCAAAAAATACTACTACCACACACTTACCTAACATGGGCCCTAACCCTAACTCACTTAACCCACCCCTAACCCAAACACTATCACTACCGCACATTTACCTAACCCGCGCCCTAACCCTAACTCACTTAACCCGCCCCTAACCCAAAATATACTACTACCGCACACTTACCTAACACGGGCCCTAACCCTAACTCACTTAACCTGCCCCTAACCCAAACACTATCACTACCAAGCATTTACCAAACCCGCGCCCTAACCCTAACTCACTTAACCCGCCCCTAACCAAAAATATACTACTACCGCACACTTACCTAACACGGGCCCTAACCCTAACTCACTTAACCCACCCCTAACCCAAACACTATCACTACCGCACATTTACCTAACCCGCGCACTGACCCTAAATCACTAAACCCACCCATATCCCCACAGACCGTCAATATCCACACTTACCTTACTCGCACCCTAACGTCCGTCACCACCGCATACTTACACAGCCTTTTTCCAAGTCACTATCCTCGGCGTCGGTGTTTTGATCTGTAGCGTCGGTCTTCTGGATTGTCGATCTTCAGGCGCTCGCAAATTCATTGTCGGTGAAAGCAGCTGTCGGTTATGTAAACTAGAACCATATATATATATATATATGTATATATATATATATATATATATATATATATATACATATATATATATATATATATATATATATATATATATATATATATATATATGTCTGTGTGTGTGTGTGTGTGTGTGTGTGTGTGTGTGTGTGTGTGTGTGTATGTCTATATACAACACATGACTGGTTCTACAAAGCTTTATTGCTAATGTATGCATCTATTGCATGATATGTTTGAAGAAACATTGTTTCCTACAGCTCAGATAATGTAGTGATACATTTCTCTCACTATAGCGTTCAGGCTCATGGGTTTGACATTTAGGACTGTTATTTTTTTTTTTTCATTAATGTTAAATGACCAGCATGCATGATATGTTTGTTAAAGCATTGCAGCTTGTTACAGCTTGGATAGTATAGTGGTATTTTGCTATGACTGGAAAGGACAGCATCCCGGGTTCGAGACTTGACAGGGCTGACTATTTTGTTGCTGAGCAGAACGGGGTCTGATGGATACAGAGTGAAGATGGCACATTTAAGCATATTATACTTATACATTTTTAGTATAAAATAATATTTATATACACATTATAATTTTACGTTTACCTTCCATGGATCACCTATGTGCTTTCATTAAATTATATTCTTGTATGATTATACTGTATGAGGGACTTGTGTTTATATGGAGTGTTTTACATCTTTTCTACACTAACATCTCACTTTTGAAACTGCTATACTACCCTGGTTGACAAAAAAAGATTGCTACATAATTTAATTTTACTAAAATAATAACACTACTGTCACATAGGAAAATAAATTACCTGTCTTAGGACTCGAACTGTAAACACCTGCATGGAAGCTGCGACTCTAACAACCACATTGTCTTAGCTTGGAAATTTCACCTGTCTGTGTAGCAGAATACCTGGAGGTACTGGGTACAATCGACTGAATGCACATGCACATGAAAGTACCACCCGGTGAACAGGGTAGGGTCTACATACACTGCAAGGCCTGCCCTTCCATCAAGTGCCTGGTCATGTGCAATGTCCAGAGTATTATCATGAATGTGTGTGCTGGCAGCCCTGGAAGCTATCATGACTCCCACATCTGGCATTTGTCACAGCTGTACCACGCATTTGCCAGTGGAGGCATCCCATATGGCCATCTGGTGGGGGATGCTGGCTATGCACTGGAGCCGTGGATGATAACACCCATCAGAAATGCACACACACCCACAAAAGAATACCATAATGAGGCATAAGCACAAACCAGGATCATTATAGAGTGCGTGTTTGGTATGCTCAAGTCACTCTTCTGCTCCCTTGACATATCTGGTGTAGCTTTGCAGTACTCTCCAGCCACATGTGCACACATGTTCATAGTATGTGCCATGCTACACAATATGATCCTGTGGAAACAGCTGCAGCAGGAATAGCACAGAGAAGGGCCACACAGTCCAGCACCATTTCCAAGGTCCCCAAAGGCACAGAGGGACTCACAGGAGGAGGCCCCTGAGCCTGCTCCTGTAGGCAGATAGAGGAGTGCCCAGTATGCACAGGCCATGGCAAAGAGGCAACGCATAGCACACACACTGAAACTGTAGGGACCCCAGGGATTGACACCTCTCTCTCTGACTTGCACACACAGTAAAATGGATGATAAACACAGCACATTACCTGTAACTTACCATGTACAGGCATTGTACTGTGTGCATCCAACATAGGTGGCCCTCAAGCACCGTTCTCACAACTGCTGCAGGCACAAGGTAAGTAAGTCTTCTTAACAATAAATGAATGGATTAGTATGTTTTGGTAGCATATCTATGGTAATGCTGCATGCATGCAAGGGAATGGGGCCCCCTACTGGGATAGCAGCAGACAACTGACAGTTATGTGGGACACCAGGAAATGTCTGCCCAATACTGGCCTCCCCACACTATGCAGTAATAAGCAAGGTGGCAAATCCCACTGCAGTATATGTGTGGGGACAACTAACTGGGGGGGGGGGTCATAGGTCACAGGCATGGATGTCAGTGTGGGGTCCATACCCACCCCTCAGAACCACACAGCAAGTCAGCTGTAGAATACCAGACAGAAACATCTGGCAAAGGCCCACAAATTGTAGCAATGTTGAATTTCCCCCTACAGACTCATACAGTGATAGCACAGCAGGTCTTGCAGTTGCAGTAAGGCTATAAAGGGTAAGAAGTCTGAAATTCAAATGTATGCCATTACAGACTCTTTACTAATATGCCTCTAGTCCTCAAGACAGGGCACAATAGTATAGTAAATGGAACCAAAATGTAAAGCAAATATAAGCAAAGTCTGTGCAAATGTGTACAGCTGACAGGTGTACCCCCCATATACCCACAGAAATGCAGTAACATGCATGTTTGCAGGGAAACAGCAGCATAGCATGCATTGGCAGGGCTGTCCCAATACACATGAAAACATGTTGCATGTCTACAATATGCAAGGGTCAATGAGCTATGGGTATGTGTGGTTAATACTGTCAGGATCTGGCCAGCACGTTCTCCTGGTTTTGTCTTATAGTGCTCTAGGTACAGTGCTGTCTTTGACAGGGCCATGGGCAGATAACTGCAGTGCCAATTATTATGCATGTCAATGACACCTACTGCTCTGCCACTGACATACCTGGAAGCCACAATGCTATGTGGAATATACTACACATATAATGGACTTCTTGAAGGCTGTATAGCTGAGGTGCTAAGGCTTTTGTGAATATAGTGATTTTTGGTACTGTTGCCAGTGGTTATTTTCAATAATTCTTTTTTTTTATGTTTGCTTTTACATATAATGGACAGGCCTGCACAGTAGAATGCACTATGTACCCACACCCATAACTCCCAACCTCTGACAGCAAGATGTCTGGATAAGGGTAGAAATAAAAGTGGAACAAAGGCACAATGATAGGCATGTGTTGTAAATATTGCCCTTACATACTGAAAAAGTTGATAGGGTGAGGGTTTTGCAGTAGCAGGAATTGTGTGAACGTTATGTGGTCTGAAACAGTAATGTCTATCATTATTTTGTAACATCACTCTTCAATTATATGTAACTAACTTGCCATAAAACCACAGGTTTACATAGGTAGGATGAAACCTCTAGCCAAACACCTGGACAATCGGTCAAAGAATGTACAGGTGAGAGGTATGGCCACACAAAGACATGACATCTCAGGTTATAAAGATACCATACAAGCAGGAGATCCCCAGTCAATATATCACCAAGTTGCTGGACTGTTTACACAGTGCATTATCACTCAACTGGCTGTAGCCACACATCACAGCTGGCCTTGTTGGGCAAGAATGTACTTAGCTGCCTTCATAATATTGGTCTATGCATCATACAACTAGTATTCCTCTTGTAAAGAACTGTGATGATCTGAGGATGTCTGGCACTAGGTAATGGCATAATACATTGCAGTGTCAGACTACAGATATGTCAGAAAATGTCTGCTAAACAAACCCAGTACCCCGAGGAAAGTCTTGTGTACTCCTGAGAGGTATGCCTGTAGCACACAAAACCCCAGAATGGAGTACACCTATCTCTGGAATGGAGTCACACTCTAACTATAGAAGGTCACACTAGGCATGCTCCTACACTTAGAGAATCACAGGACATGTTGGAACTCACATCAGACTATATGACTTTATTGTGTATATATGTCTGTGCATACAGACAGCTATGTATGCCTTAATTGCCCCCCACACACACACACACACATGCACACACACACACACATCAGACAGGATTTCCCTCAGCTAGCTGTAGGTGGCCCATATGTGATATATCTGCATCTGTTGCATGTGATATACAGACATATATATGGGCAACAGATAACATATGTCTAGCATACACATCCATAGATATGGGGAAGTAACAGACAGACAGTGCTAGAGAGAGAGAGAGACACAGGGGAACACAGACAGAGTGAGTCACACACATGGATACCCTGAATGGCATACAGTGATGTCCTGCTGTGGACAGTGGCATATCAGTTGTAAACAGTTGCATGTGCCAGCATTGGGAGGGTGGCCTAATGGTTAAAGTGTTTGCCTTACAAACACAAGGTGCAGGGTTTGAGTCTCACAAGGGATAATTGGCTAGACTTAAAATGGCTCACAAGGGCAGTTAGATTAGTACTGATCTATGAACCTATGAACCTATAAAAAGTAAGCCCCATTTATAATAGTACTGAGGTTTGGGTTTATAATATCACATCACGTGTGTGTGTGTGTGTGTGTGTGTGTGTGTGTGTGTGTGTGTGTGTGTGTGTGTGTGTGTGTGTGTGTGTGTGTGCGTGTGTGTGCGTGTGTTTGTTTGTGTGTGTGTGTGTGTGTGTGTGTGTGTGTGTGTGTGTGTGTGTGTGTGTGTGTGTGTCCATAGGTCTAAGTATTAGGAGACTGTTTGAACTCAGTACATTTCACATTGCCCTTCTTCACAAGATCTGCTGCTGTCATTCACCTTAGAAGTACCATTGGACACCTATCACCCCTATAAGCTCTGTCATGCATGCAATAACTGTGTAACACTGTAGTACAAATAACTAGATAGGTAGGGGTTCTAATCTCAATACTAGCAACTGTGTGTGTGTGTGTGTGTGTGTGTGTGTGTGTGTGTGTGTGTGTGTGTGAGAGAGAGAGAGAGAGAGAGAGAGAGAGAGAGATTGAGGGAGTGTGTGTTTGTTTGTAGGTGAAACAGTTTTAGGCCATTCCCACCCACACTTCCCAGTGCCCCACTTTATCAGTCCTGCTGATATAATTCCCCTTATCAGCACATATGACCAGTTGTCAGCCCAATAAGCTCTGTAGCATGTGCGATAACTACATAACACTATTGTACAAATCACTAGATAGGCAGGGGTTCTACACTCAGATCCAGCAAATGTGTGTGTGTGGATGTATAAGTGTGTATGTTTGTAAGAAGTATTTTGATAAGTTTCTCACCCAGTGCCCTACTTTATCAGTCCTGCTGATGTCATTCCCCTTATTTATCAGTACCGTTGGCCAGTTGTCAGCCTAGTAAGCTCTGTAGCATGTGCAATAACTGTCTTCTTCTTCTTCTTCTTCTTCTTTCGGCTTTTTCCCGGTCAGGGGTCGCCACAGCGGATCACCTTGTCCGCACATTGAATGGCAGTGGAGTTTTACGGTGTCGAGTTGCCAGCCCGGCGCCCAACCTTCCACAGAAGGCACACTCACACGCACACCTAGGGCCAATTTAGAGTGTCCAATCCACCTGCAGCATGTCTTTGGGATGTGGGAGGAAACCGGAGCACCCGGAGGAAACCCACGCGACCACAGGGAGGACATGCAAACTCCGCACAGAAGGCACCCCAGCCGGGGATCGAACCGGAGAACCTCTTGCTGTGAGGCGGCAATGCTAACCACTGCACCACCGTGGCCGCCCTAGCATGTGCAATAACTGTGTGACTATATAATAGAAATCACTAGATAGGCAGGGGTTGTACTCTCAGATAAATGTATGCATGTAAGTGTGTATGTTTGTAGCAAGAAGTATCTTAATATGTTTCCCACCCAGTGCCCTACTTTATCAGTCCTGCTGATGTAATTCCCATTATCAGCACCATTGTCCAGGTGTCAACCCAATAAGCTCTGTAGCATGTACGATAACTACATAACACTATTGTACAAATCACTAGATAGGCAGGGGTTCTACTCTCAGATCTGGCAAATGTGTGTGTGTGGATGTATAAGTGTGTATGTTTCTAAGAAGTATTTTGATAAGTTTCCCACCTAGTGCCCTACTTTATCAGTCCTGCTGATGTCCTTCCCCTTATCAGCACCTTTAACCTGTTGTCAGCCCAGTAAGGTCTGTAGCACATGCGATAACTGCATAAAAATCACTAGATAGGCAGGGTTCTAATCTCAATACTGGCAAGTGTGTGTGTGTTACACCATTCTGAGTTGTGTACCAACCTGTACACTTCCCATCACCCTACTTTACAAGGCCTGCTGATGTCATTCACCTTAGAAGTACCTTGGGACAAGGTGAAATCATATAAACTCTGTGGCACATCTGATAACTGTATAACACTATAGTAGAAATAACTAGGTAGGTAAGTTGGGGTTCTAATCTCAATATTGGCAACTGTAGGTATTCTAATCTAAATACTGGCAACTGTGTGTGTTTGGGTGAGAATCACGTTAGGTGTGGGTTATGCCATTTTTATGTGTGTACCATCAACACCTGTTTGCCACCTCCCAATGGCATTATTTTATATAGTGTGTTAATGGCATGTGCCTCACACTCAGCATGTTAACTTGTTGTACAGGCCATACCAGTCATCTGTACAGATGTCTACGGAATATCCAAATGTTTGCAACCTATATGTGATCTGCGTCCCCTAACAATGGCCATGTATGTGATATTGTTGCCATATAGGTCACAGTTAGTGTAGTGACACACATGCCAGCCTCACATATCATACCTGATTGAAACATCATGTTGATACAATGTCTGTTATCTTATCACTTGTCCAGGCTTGTAGGAGCAATAGATGACTCCAGTTGTTATTTATGGTGGGTTATCTCACCATTCATGAAGGCATTCACAACATTACATGTTGGAAGAGGTAGTGGGTTATGTCCCAAGCATATAATCTATGTGGGGCATGACATGTGTATGTAGCACTATAGTACATTAAAGTGGATATGTAGGTTTACTAATCTGTCTATTGCCAACTGTGTTTGTGTTACTGTATGCACATCCCCTGTGTCAGTCTTTACTGTATGTATGCAAAAGATATGGGTTCCTATTAGATTGTCAAAGATGCATAATTTCGAATGTGTCTTCATCGAACTTAAAATAACGAAAACTGGAAACAGCGAAGGGGCATATGAACAACTTATTTCCCTGGAAAGAAATCACTTGCCACCTCTGGTAGTTTGCTGTTTTGTAAACTGTAGTGTGATCTATGAGTTAGTATATTTAGTTAGGGGGTGTGGGGGGCACAGCCCCCACAGTGGAGGGTGTGGGGGCAAAGCTCTCCACTTTTTTTTGTTTGTAGTGATATTTTTTTTTTTTTGGACAAGCGATTTCTTTTCCAGGGAAAGAATTCACTCATATGTAGTTTTGCTGTTTTCAGTTTTCATTTTTAAGGGTTCAATGAAGACACATTTGAAGTAATGCTTCTTCAACGTTGTGATATAGACCCAAATGATATACCATATTTGTCTCCCTGTTCCACCCTGTAAACTCAGGAATACATACTACAAACCTGTTATACACAGTACCATGCATGTCTTTACCAACTACATCAGGGTTGAGTGTATGGGAAAGAAATGGCAGAGGCAACAGCTGCTGACAGGTGAATCTGTTGCAGTCAGTCTAATAGCTGAGCTTGTGAGGGACCTACTAACAGTACTCCAGTAACCTGTTCTGTATGTATGAACCTGTGGTACTACACAACACTGAGGTGCATGTCTGAGAGCTACCTGTCTGTGACAAGGGGTATGTATGCAAGGTCACACTGTCTGACAACAGTGTCCATTACAGATTGTTGCATGCATACATACCTGGTAAATGTACATATAAAGCTTTACCTTCGCTATGAAATGGTTGCTGTATTTCCACTCTTCCATACTCCATGTTGGTAATGCCTGCACAGCCACAGCCTGCAGACATACAGACACCTGGAACACAAACAGAATACAGCATGTCAGACTACATTCAGTCAGTGGTACTAACAGCAATAATACATCATGGCTAATAAGGTACATACACCTTTATGTGTACCCATAACAAATGCAAGCAGACAGCACCTTACACAATATTACATATCTACTCTGTACTATATTCACTCTGTGCATCAGACCCATATTATCATGTCCCTGCATCGATGATATGGATGAGAGGGATGTGGCACAGGTATCATCATATGCACAAGGTGTGGTTTGGGTTTGCCAGAGGCCTAGGCTGGGCCATATGGTTGACATCATGTGTGTGTGTTTGGAGGTGTATCCTATAGAGTGGCTGTGCAGAGGGGCTGTGTGTGTCTGGAGGTGACCTGCCTGTGATAAAGATCCATGTGTGTATGTATACACACAGTCACACCATGTAGCTGCTCTACACAGGGGTATGTTGGACAGCTGTGGACTGTACATGACAGAGTGTCCAGTTCACCATCTCTGGCCATGGATATGTGAACTGAACCTGCCAGCGTTCTCAGTGGCACCACCAGTCCCAAGGCCAGATGCAGTACTGCTTTCTGATGGTAACTACTTTCTACTGGATCCATGTTCTTGACAGGACCGGCCAGGGCCATATGCCCATGGACTGTTACATTGTGATGTGGACAGCAACCCCCCTTTGGTAGTGCTGGTGTCACTGCCACTATGGGAGTGTGAAGGTGCACGGCCCCATAGACTCTCAGCTGATGTTGGTGCTGACATACATCCACATGGCTGATGCCCATCTCCCACCACACGTTCTAGCACAGACACGCCACGGTCGATTTCCAAGGTCTCAACCCACTGTCTATTCATGACCATAGTATTTTGGCATGTGACCTCAACAAGGTCATGTATGTTGCCACATAAATCAAGAAGAGTTGCATCTAACACCCTGAGTATTTGTCTGGTTTTACATTCACTACATGCCTGTGCATCCATGACAGCCAGAAACATGTGTCTGGTGACACCTGCTGTGGCACTTGTGACAGCGGCTTGATGAGCAGTCTTCCTGTAAGCACCCCTGTACATCTGCCTGTGTGGGACCTAGCCTGCACTCTGGCTATGGCCAGTGTCTACACTCACAGCTGCCATAGTCACCACTCTAGCCTGTTCCATGCCACCACTTGCCAACTGTCCATCATCTGTGGCTGCTGGGGACAGGGCATGTGTTGGCATTATGACTGTGTGCCAGGACATTGTGGATGACTGTGGCATGCCAAACAATGGCACAGATTCAGCCCCTGACAACCCCACCTGTGCCTGACTATGGTCATCATCACTGTCAGAGTTTGCAGAGACACTGACATCAGATTCTGAGTGGGAGGGTCCACGACCACCATGTCTAGCTCTGGGGAGAAGACAACATATGTAAATTAATACCTGCACTATAACATTTTCTGCTACACACACACACACACACACACACACACACACACACACACACACACACACACACACACACACACACACATGCACACACACACACACACACACACACACACACACACACACACACACACACACACACACATACACTCACACACATGCACACACACGCACAAACACACACACATACAGTTGAGGTGGCAGACAGGCATTACACAGACCTCACAATAGCCAACTGGTGACATACATAGCACAGTCAGACCACGACATGCACACACTGGACAGGCCCTCAACATCATGCAGTGCAGCCCTTTCCACTTAATGTCACTACTTATATACACCTTCGTGATACGTGAGTAGTGTTAGTAGGAGATGGGCCTTCAAGTAGCACACACTGCACTCATGTACACATAATTGCTTTTCACCTGTATAGCACAGTGGCAACTCCTGCAGAACATATCTCTCAACTGGCAGAGTGTCACTGAATGTCTACATGTGTGACTCATATTTCTGGTCTGTTTGTCATAAATCCTGTGTTTGTCTGACACATTACTGGGATGATATGAGGACTGGTGTCACTAATTAATGACATTTGTTGAGTTTCACACTTCAAAACCTGTAGTACATGTATGTTACAACAGAACCAGTTACAATAACAACCTTCTAATCATACAGTGGATATTATAAGTATAGACACCCCTGTTAACATGCCAGGTTTGTCTGATATGTAACATGAGGTAACGTAGAAGTTGAAATAAGTACAATAAGCTGGTTGCATGACTGTGCACACCCTTAAACTAACACTTTGTTAAACCACCTTTTAATTTCATAATAGCAGTCAATCCTTTTGGGAAGGTGTGTATCAGCATGGCACATCTCGACTTAGCAATATTTGTACACTCTCCTTTGCAGAAGCTCTTCAACTCTGTCAGATTGTGAGGGCATCTCTTCTGCACAGGCCTCTTCCAGGCACCCCACAGTCTTTCTATTGGATGTAGGTGTGGACTGTGGCTGGGCCATTCCAAAACATTGATTGTCATCAGGCAAAGACATTCTTTTTTGGATTTTCGATGCATTGTCTTCTGGTGAAGACAATATATTTTTGGATTTTGATGTATGGTTTGGGTCATTGTCATGTGGAAAATGTAATTCCTCTCCATCCACAGCTTTCTAACAGACACATGAAGATTTTGGGCCAAAAGGGACTGGTATTTGGAACTGTTCCGAATCCCCTCCACCTTGGCTAAAGGCCCACTTCTGGCTTATGAACAGCAACCCCAAAGCAGGACACTCCCATCACCATGCTTTATCATGGGGATGGTGTTCTTTTGGTTTTGCAGAGTGTTGTTATTGTGCCAAACAAACCTTTTGGTATTGTGGCCAAAAAGTGCAACCTTGGTCTCATTACACCATAACACATTTCCCTACATGCTTTTGGAATACCTGATGAATTTTTCTTGAGAAATTCACCAGACCTGGATGTTGTTCTGAGTGAGAAAAAGGCTTCCATCTTCCAACCCTACCGTATAGAGCAGACGTGGAGAATACGGGAGATTGTTGTCATATGTACACAACCGGTACTTGCCAGAGATTCCTGTAAATCCTATAGTGTTGCTCTAGGTCTCCTGGCAGCCTCCCTGACCAGTTTGGGTCTTGTCTTTTCCACACATTTAGAGGGATGTCCAGTTCTTTGCAATGTCACTGTTGCCCCATATTTTCACCACCGTTTGATGACTGTCTTCACTGTGTTCCATGGTATATGCAATGCTGTGGAAATGTGTATGTACCCTTCTCTGGGCTGATACCTTTCACAAATGAGATCCCTTTGCTGCTTCATAAGCTGTATGCGAACTATGGCTGTTGCTGTAGCAGGCAACTGAGTAAATGTTAAGATAATCCTGGTAGGACAGCTGACCATTATTTGCTGTTAATCAAAGAGTCTCTATAATTGATGGCAGGTGTGCACCCAAGAAGATGTAATTCTGTAATTATATCGAAAGCTGCTTCAACACAGTATTAGCTTCAGCCTCTGCACACGTATGCACCTAGCTTCTTATACATTTTTATGTGTTATAATTGTTTCCCTAACAGATGTGTTTGTTTTACAATTGAGTTATACAGGTTATAGGTCACATAAAAGGTTGGAAGGGTTCGGAAATGTTTTATTGTGCTCTCATTTTTGTATATCACAAATACCTGGCATTCTAACAGGTGTGTGTACACCATTTATATGCACTGTACAACACTAATTTATAAAATATGTCTCTAGTTTTGGGCCTTTATCCCCCATTTTGTCAGTCTTTGTCCAGATTTCTTGCAATGACAGGTTGTGAGGTATGCTACAAATATGTGACATCTCCTGCAAATAGGCCCCTGTGGTGACCACTGTGATGCAATGCAGTTAACCCCACCACAAGTGAACATGCAGATATTGCAAGATGGCTGAGAGTAACAATTGTGTGCATGATTACATGCATGACCTTAACATTCCTGGGGTAATGGTGAGCCACAACAGGAAAATTCCATACTCACTGGCTTCAGGCTGCTGTCCCACATCCATTCCAGAGGCACCTATGTAGTTGTGAGGGAGAGGTATTGTCAGCAGACGTACATTTGGCATTGGTACAAGATGAATGCTACTTTTCTGCACAGGTAAAGTACAAGCTCTGATAGTACAAAGTTTGCTGTCCTTCACCACAGATGTGCACTTGTGTGCATTACTAAATCCCACCCACAAATGCAGTTTGAATTGCCATATGCATCTAGATACTTTATAGAAGACGGTATGACTGCTACATGATTAAATTGATGTGCACTGTGGCCTTACCTGGATGTTCCTCACCTGTTTCCTGGGTGCCACCCACCTCCACAACTTGTGTTTCTTGTGTTGGCTGTTGTGTGGGGCCCGCCCCAAGGTTGGCAAGGAGCTCCTCTGTTGCTATAAGTGTTGCCTGTGTGGCTGGACCCCCACTTGTAGCACTACGGTCCCTGGCCATGGCAGCAGCCCTTTGCTGAGCATGAGGTATCAGGTCAGTTGCCCAATTCCTGACCTGATCATATGTGCAGCCATGGTGGCACAAGGTGTTAACTCTGTGAACAATGTCGTCCCACAGGGCAGTCTGCTCCCACAAATTTTGTTGACTATGGCTGAACAGCACCACATGGTGCTGGATTATGGCATCAGTGATGGCTGAATTTTAATCTGCAGTATATGCTGGCTGATGCTGCATGCCACCTGGAAGACATAAACAGGGATACACAGCACAGGACCTCAGACATTGCCCAGAGTTATTTACAGAGCCAGCACATTAATATTGCCTATCATTAGCCACCGCTTACAACCACATCATACCCATGTAATCTATAAGCACAGTATAAACCTGCATTGCACTCTTGTTCCTGATGTGTCATGTTCCCCCTGATGAGGGCCAGTACATTGCGTAAACCACCATTCACGTTTGTGTAGAGGGATGACAGTGCCCATCTTCATGCAGATGGGATGTCAGTGGGTCTCAGGCTTTGCTTGCATACAGTGTGTAATGGAACTGGAAGCATATTCCTGAGTTCATGTAAGATGCAGACAGGAATATTATCAGGTCCCATGGAGACTTGCTTTTGTTGACTTTGATTAGGCAGTATGCACCTGCTCCCTGATGATGAGTGGAGGGGTGCGGGTACAGTGCATATCCATCTATACTGATGGTGTGAGCCAGCGGGGTGATGTTTGCCCTAAACCTGTCTGCAGCAGGTTGGCTATAGCTATAGTGTGTGTGTATGTGGTGTGATTGACCACCATTACAGGGCGGGTTGGGTTGTTGCCTCTGAGATTACAGACATATGTGAAAATGGCCTTGTGATTCCCCATGGTGGATGTATCCAATTTGTACTCATAGTTAGCCTTACAGTAATCAACCTGTAACCTTATATGACAAAGGTTGACTTGCTGCCAAGTTGGTGTCTGCTCCTACTTTGCCCTGTACAGCCAGTGTAGCGAACAATTATGTGGTTTGTGTATTGATGCGGTCCAGCAAATTGGATTACTCTACCTTGGTGGAAGCAGGTTTTACAAGTAAGATATTGCTGAGTCCATACAGCAATGTAGGTGGTCATATAGCTGTTTGTAGTAGGCATGGACACAAGGTCATAACACAGTTGAACACCTCTCCAATTTCATCCTGATAATCATGCTTATTCTAGTACCCATGTCTGTGTCAGGGCAATGCAACAACCAGTAGCTGTAGAAATCTAACTCTGTTGGATGCACAGTAACTAAGATTACACATGTGTACATGTACAGCTTATTTGCCTGATGTTTTGCATCTCATGTCTGTTGTTATGAGGCAGCCAGGTACCCCTACTCATGCATACATGTGCACAGGTAATACCTGATATAAATGTCTGTTCTATGTCAGCATGGTACACTGTATTTACACTCTTGCTGCTGAGTCATTCCTCTCAACCTGTTAGAGCAGGACATCTGGAGGATGCCACACATACATGGGGGGCAATGGGCCAAAATTAGTGACACTTTATTAATATTGTTGAAACACACTTAAATCATTTGATAGCACAGTACCCTTTGCATTCATAGACATACCCTGGAGGATGTCCGACACTCATATGGCAGGAAGAGAGGAGAAGGGCTAGAAGTGTGGTAGTGAGGGTAGCAACTTTTAATATTGGAAGTATGACTGGGATGGGGATAGAGGTAGCTGATATGATGGACAGAAGGAGGGTTGATATATTGTGCGTGCAAGAGACCAGATGGAAGGGGGGTAAGGCTTGGTGTATTGGAGGTGGGGCCAAATTGTTCTATCATGGTGTGGATGGGAGGAGAAGTGGTGTAGGGGTTATCCTAAAGAAACAGTATGCCAAGAGTGTTTTTGGAGGTGAAAAGAGTGTCGGATAGAGTGATATTTATGAAGATGGAAATTGGTGTAATGATGAATGTTGTTAGTGCATATGCTCCACAAGTTGGGTGTGTGATGGATGAGACATAAAAATTTTGGAGTGAGTTGGATGAAGTGGTGATGACTGTACCCAAGGGTGACAGGGTTACCACCTGTCCCACTTTGCGAGGGACAGTCCCTCTTTGGGCAGTTGTGTCCTGCACAGAAATTGAAAACATGGCAAATGTCCTGAGATATTAGGACAAACATATTTCTTATATTTACTGTAATAGTTGCATAAAACAGTTATTCTGTTTCTGAAACACCTAAATGTTATAAGAAACAGAATAAGCAACTAAAATGCTACAAGAATAAGCATTTATTTAGGCAAAAAAGTGAAGTTCTGTCCTTTGTACTGGCTGTGGGTATGTTTTGCCTTGCAAAATCTGACGTTTGTACAGAAAATGTCCCACTTTGGGCATTTGAAAAGGTGGCAACCCTAAAGGGTGAGAGAATGGTGATTAGTGCAGATTTCAATGAGCATGTTGGTGAAGGGAACAGAGGGGATGCAGAAGTGATGGGCAGGTATGGTATTAAGCAAAGGAATGCAGAAGGTGAGATGGTAGTGGATTTTGCAAAAAGGATGGACATGGCTGTGATGAATACATATTTTAACAAGATGGAGGACCATTGGGTGACATACAAGAGTGGAGGAAGATGCACACAGGTGGATTAAATCCTATGCATGAGGAGCAGTTTGAAGGAGATTGGAGACTGTAAAGTGGTGACAGGGGAAAGTGCACTTAGGCAGCATAGAATGTTGGTCTGTGGTATGATGGTGATCAAGAAGAGGAGAAGTGTAAGGGCAGCACCAAGGATCAAATGATGAAAACTGAAAAAAAGGTGATTGTGAGGTTGAGTTCAGGGAAGAGTTAAGAAAGACACTGGGTGGCAGGGAAGAGTTACTGAATTTCTGGGTAACTACAGCAGAGCTAGTAAGGGAGATGACTAGAAAGGTGCCTGTTGTGACATCTGGACACAAGAAAGAGGACAAGGAGACCTGGTGGTGGAATGAGGAAGTACAGGAGAGTATACAGAGAAAGAGGTTGGTGAAGAAGTGAGATTGTCAGAGAGATGAAGAAAGTAGACGGGAGTATTAGGAGATGAGGTGCATGGCAAAGAAGGGGATGTGGTTAAGGCTAAGGATGAGGTGCATGAAGAGCTGTATGAAAGGTTGGACACTAAGGATGGAGAAAAGTCCTGTACCAATTTGCTAGACAGAGGGACTAAGCTAGGAAACATGTGCAGCAGATAAGGGTGCTAAAACATAATATGGAAATATACCCATAAGCGAGGATGGTGTGTTGAGCAGATGGAAGGAGTACTTTGAGGTGCTGATGAATGAAGAGAATGAGAGAGAGAAGGTTGGATGATGTGGGTATGGTGAATCAGGAAGTGGACTGGATTAGCAAGGAGAAAGCAAGAATAGCTATGAAGAGGATAAAGAATGGAAAGGCTGTAGATCCAGATGACATACTTGTGGAAATATGGAGGTGTTTAGGAGAAATAGCAGTGGAGTTTTAAATCAGATTGCTTAATAAAATCTTGGAAAGTGAGAGGATGCATGAGGAGTGGAGAAGAAGTGTTTGAGTACCGATTATAAGAATAAGGGTGATGTACAGAGCTGTACTAACTACAGAAGGGATAACATTGATCAGTCACAGCATGAAGTTATGGGAAAGAGTAGTGGAAGCTAGGTTAAGTAGGGAGGTGATGATTAGTGATCAGCAGTATGGTTTCATGCCAGTAAAGAGCACTACAAATGTGATATTTACTCTGAGACTGTTGATGGAGAAGTACAGAGAAGGTCAGAACGAGTTGCATCATGCCTTTGTGGACTTAGAGAAAGCATATGACAGGGTGCTTAGAGAGGAGTTGTGGTATTGTATGAGTAAGTCTGGAGTGACAGAGAAATATGTAAGAGTGCTACAGGATATGTACAAAGATAGTGTGACAGTGGTGAGTTCTGCAGTGGGAGTGATGGATGCATTTAAGGTGGAGGTGGGATTACATCAGGGATCAGCTCTGAGCCCTTTCTTCTTTGCAGTGGTGATGGACAGGTTGACAGATAAAATCAGGCAGGAGTCCCCGTTGATTGTGATGTTTGCAGATGACATTGTGATCTGTACTGAGAGTAGGGAACAGGTTGAGGAGATCCTGGAGAGGTGGAGATATGCTCTAGAGAGAAGAGGAATGAAGGTCAGCAGGACTAAGACAGAATATATGTGTGTAAATGGGAGGGAGGATAGAGGAATGGTGAGGATGCAGGGAGTAGAGTTTGCAAAGGTGGATGAGTTTAAATACTTTGGATCAACAGTTCAGGGTAATGACGAGTGTGGAGGAGAGGTGAAGAAGAGAGTACAGGCAGGATGGAGAGGGTGGAGAAGAGTGTCAGGAGTGATTTGTGACAGCTGAGTGCAACTAAGAGTGGAAGGGAAGGTCTCCAAGAGGGTAGTGAGACCAGCAATGTTATATCAGTTGGAGACAATGGCATTGACAAAAAGGCAGAAGTCAGAGCTGGATGTGGTAGAGTAAAACATGTTAAGATTTGCACTGGGTGTGATGAGGGTGAACAGAATTAGGAATATGTATATTAGAGGGTCAGCCCAAGTTGGATGGTTTGAAGAAAAAGCCAGAGAGATTATGTTGGTTTGGACATGTGCTGAGGAGGGATGCTAAGTATATTGGGAAAAGAATGGTAAGGATGAAGCTGCCAGATAAGAGGAAAAGATCCCCATCCATGGGCAGTCACCACTGAACCTTCATGGTCCCAAAGGTGGTGGTGCTGGGTCTGGACAGGAGGGGCGGCCTGACCCTCAATGTGCACCAGGCAGCCCTCAATCTGGCACAGTTGCTCTCTGAACTCAGATTGAAGGGTGCTGCACACCAAGCCTCGGACCTGACTGCAGGTGACAGGCTCCCATCCACACCCACTCCTGGGGGGATGGGCTCCATCCCCTGTGGTGGTTCCACCCAAAGGTAGTGCAGGACCAGCAGACAAGGAAGATCTGGGTTGGGTCCCAGATATGCTGTGGCTCGGTGCCATGACTAGATGAGGTGGGACAGCTGAATCCACTGGGATCTGCCTTCCCAAATGGGCTATGGTGTTGAGGTTTTACAAAATATGTTGGTTAGTCATGAACAACACATTTCAAGAGTAGTTATAACAGCATACATGGGTGTTCCAGTTAACCCCACAAAACAGATTTGAAACAGTTGCATAGCAAACAGAACACATGCATAAATGGAACAACAGTATGCATCATAACAGCATTCCAGTAACACTGACGGCAACAGGCCACCAGCAATGGTATTTGAACAAGTTATGTTAACACGCAAGGAAGCAAACATATTAACAATAACACAAGTCCCAACATTAGGGTTAGAGCACAACATACCCATAGTATATGAGTAATACTTATATATGCAAAGGAGGGGTGATGGGAGAGACAAAAAGTCCATTAACAACTGTTTATGCTTCTATTTTCCACAACAGTACTGCTCAATACTCTATGGGTCTGCCCTCACTTTACATCTACCTATGCCCATAGCTTCTGTAGTACAAACATACCTATTAAACTGTCAGCCTGGAATGGTATGAACAAACTGTGACAACTCTGGGTACATTACTAGATGGGACTTGTACATGTCAGGGTTACATATCTGGCACAGGAGGGGTACCCTGAACTGCTATGTGAGTGTCCTACTGGTATACATCAGCTGGTTCCTGTCTGTGTCCAGGATTATTTGCAGCAGTGACCACTAGCCATGGCAGCGTGACACTTGAGAGACATGTATGGGAACATACCTCTCAAACTCTTAAAGCATGCCATCTGGATAAATCCATACATAAGAGTGGGATATGGACAATGTTAAGATATTGCTCTTACAAACTTAGAAAGTTGATAAAAATAACAGGTTTTGCATTTGCATGGCTTTTCTAATGGATATGACATATGACACTTGTATGTCTATCATTATTTTCTAACTTCAGTCTATAATGGTTTGCCACTGATTTGCCATGACACCACTACTTTATGTGAAACAGACCAAAAATCTGAGACAAATATGTGGACAGTCAGTGAATATCTGTACAGTTGAGAGATATGAGTCAGGAAGAGTGCATATTCTATGTACCTACCCTACTGTCATTTGCAGGCAGGCGATGGGACAATTGAACAGTTGTACACAGTTTATTAGTATCCCTTCATACAGCTACTGGCAACATTTACTTACCTGTAAAACCTGTGGGGAAAATATCTAACACTACCTGACTGTTTCTACATTTATTCCTGATTCCTTGTGTGTACATATACACATCTTAGTACAACTCCCTGGATTTGTACCATGTCTGGGTGTGCAAAATTAATAACTAAGCTATTTCTCATCAGATTGAGCTACTGGGGAACTGCTGTTTTGTGTTTCACTGGTTTCTGTCTAATAGTCTCTTGGTTAGAAAGTTTGAACTTGTAATCCTGTGATGCATGCAGGACAGATAGTTATCGTACTGTGCATTACTCCTTTGGATTACTACAATCTGGAAAGCAAAGGTTAACACAAGGCAATGCTGCATGGAACCCACTTTGATACATTATATATTACTATTCAGGGTTGAGAGCTTACTACAGTATGTATTTCACATTTCATTTATATCTCATTTTACAGCTAGACTATCTACAGTTTCTCCTAACAGCTTGCTCACAGATAAAGCTCAGTTAATGTCTGATGTCACAGCCATATTTGCTGTGAAGAACCTGTATACATTCTATAGATGTCTACAACAACATACCAGAATAAACACAACAGTTTTTAAGGGTCTTTATTGTACTTCAATATTCATCAGTCAAACTTTTTTATTTATTTAGTTCACACAGTAACAGTATACCTACTAGCAGTAAGCAATGTACTCCTTATTAGCTATTTTAACAATATACTGCAAAATAGAGTTGTACTCACCAGCCTGTCAGTGCAGCCTTAGCAGTCTGTCACCATGGACTTCGACGTTCACATCCCTCTCTCTGCTGCTACGCCAGACACTGTATCTGCATAGATGGACTATAACAGATTATGGCTGCATTCCTGCCTGTGCCATTTAAATAGTATGATATTCCTGCTCTTTGCTATTATTGGACCATTTTGAAAAAGTGAAGATCTGCTAAGCAGTGCGCAAACCCGCTGAGCCGATTTTAACACTGCTTAAAGGGGAAGTTGTTAAGCACCGTTTAACAGTGCACAAATCCACTTAGCTGAGTTACCTGCTGCTTAGCATTCATGTCTTAGCAATGGTTACACCTGCTAAGCACAGCTGAGCATTGCTAACCATTGCTCACTTTCATTTATTAAATATATCAGAATACTGACTTCATTTATTAAGTGTATATGGTTTACTTTACACGACATCCCTCTATGTGCTTTTCTTACACTGGCAAAAGGTGTGACTATACTGTATGGGACACTTGTGCAAACATGGGTGGTTTCATATGTATATCCACTCACACTTCCATTTTACACCAGCTACACTACCCCAGTTGACAAAAACAGTTACTACATCATTTAAGTTTTAAAAAATAATTTTAACACTGCTTTTCTATATAAAAATAACTTGCTTGTTTTAGTATTTGAACCCTTGAATGCCTGCATGTAAAGCCGGGACTCTAACCACTACACTATTGCAGTTTGGGAATTTCAGATGTATATTTGTATTTATTGCCTATGGTTTGTTTAAGGTATGGTAAGTGGAGGACCATAACGTGCACACCCACTTAGCTACACTTAAACATTCCTTAGCCTAGAAAAAGATAATATTAGCATTATATTATTATGTTATATAGTGAGTATTGTGGTGTTCTGACAAGTCATTGAGGACTTCAGTTGGGAAATAAAGGCATACATTTGACTTTCAGGCTTTTATCCTTCAGAGATTCATGCTAATACATATCCTGTTTTCTATCAGCTTTCTAGGTTTGTGAGGGCAATATTTAAGTGGTGTCGCTATTTTTAATGTTTTGTCCCCCCATTATTTGTGTCTCTGTCTACATGGACTGCTGTCAGGGAATATATTGGCATACATTTGACTTTCAGACTTCTAGCCTTCAGAAATTCATGCTAATGCATGACCTGTTTTCCATCAACTTTCTAAGTTTGTGAGGGCAATATGTAAGCTGTGTCCCTTTTCAAGGCTTTATCCCCCATTATTTGTGTCTTTGCATACATTTACTGCTTTAGCAGGTTGCAGAGGTGTTATACGTCACTTTTATAATGCAGGGGGTGTGTCACAGAACCTGTCACACATGCCCTGCATTGCTTTCCTGCTACTGTATGTATTTCAGTGTCCGCGGACACTGAAATGATCATTTATTTCATTTCAGTGTCCACGGACACTGAAATACTGGCATAATATTACAGAAATTCTCTAATATTATGCTGGATCATGATTAGCAAGTGCTGAATGGCACTTTATGAGTGCAGGGGGTGTGTTCAATGTCCGTGCACTACTTGAACATGCCCCCTGCACTCGTTCATGGTTTGTGTCTGTGTAGCTTAAACAGCAGTGCACCTTCATGAATATGCAAGGCGCGCTGCTGTAGCTACACAGACATGAACCACTCCATGCAGGAATAGCACTATTCCTGCACAGAGTTTATTGAATCCCAGGGAGTATCTGCGAGATTAAATAAAAAAGCCAGGAGAAAATCAGAGGGTTTGATGCATGCACTGCTATTGAGTGGTCCTCCTTTTACATAGAGTGCAGTACATTTCAGAAGCAGGTAACAGGTAACTGCTAAATACTGCAGTTTATTCTTGTATGTTCTAGGAAAAGGTAATGTTTCTAAGCAGCATACAGAGCAACAGAGGAAGCACAATTTCATTATCAACAGCTAATCATATGTTATGTGTAATATGGGTGATACAGATGCTTCAATATAAGTTTGTAAGAGGGTGTGTGTATGTGTGTGTGTGTGTGTGTGTGTGTGTGTGTGTGTGTGTGTGTGTGTGTGTGTGAGTGTGTTGTGGGGGGTGCATGAGTGTACTTGTGTGATTGTGCTTCTCTGCACATGTACTTGCTTGCACATATGTGTTTGTGTGCATGGGCTGGTGTATGTGTGTGCGCATTTGTGCCTGTGTGCAATTATTCTTCTGTGCATGTAATGCATATTTGCATGTACATGTGATTGCATGTGTGTGTTTGTGTGCATGGACTTGCATGTGTGTGTGTATTACTGTTGTAATTGCTGAATTCTTGCACATTGGGTTCTTGTTTTAGTGATTTTAAGAGTTGTTAGAGGTAGGTCTGCACTCTAATGACAGTTGTGAGTAGCAGGGCCTCTTTTATGCTTGGAATTACTGAGGAAACCTCTGTGTTTGTTGTTGTGATTGGACAGTGAACTGTTTTGCTTGTTTGCTGATTTTTTTGTGCCTGTGTAAAGCTTCTGTGGCTTTATAAAGTTTGGCTCATTTGCTAACAGCTTACCAGTGCTTCACAAACACACCCCTGAGATTTTGAGTTTTCCAGCTTCAATCCAGCTCCATCCAAACAAAACAAGTACTGCACATTGCCAAGTCCTATTTTTTGTTATTTCAGAGAGCTACTGTTATGTTGCTGCACTTGATTATACTTTAAAGTGCTGTTGGATTTCACTCTAGTTAACTGCTGGGTTTCTGCACTTTTGCATTTAATTCAAAATGATTGCTAGTATTTTACTGTTATAATTGCTGATATCCTACACTTTGGTCTCCTTTCTTAATGATTTTACAGTTGAAAAAGTTAGGTCAGCATTCTGGTAGCATTTGAGAGCCTTGTCTCTTCTGCGGTTAGGAATCACTGAAGATAGCTTAAGTGTGTATTGTTGTGACTGACTTGTGAGCTATTTTGCTTGTTTGATGATTTTCTGCACCTGTATAAAGTTCTTGCACTTATGCAATACTATTGCTTATTGTGCTTGCAATGGTAGTTAACAGTGCCCTGCATAGATGCAGGCACTTAGAATCGAACTCCCTCTTAAAAAAAAAAACTTCAAATATTTCTCAGTGCATGGCTGCACAATTTGCATCATCTTTGCACATAGATTAGCATTGCTGTATGAGATTACACTAAGACTGTAGTTCTTAGCCAAACAGCACACAAGCAAAACTGCTGTAAACTCCTATATTACTACATTATTGTTGTTATTTTTGCAAAGAAAAGAATTGCTCTAACAATCATGTCTTAAACATTATACTTTCACTTGAATGGAACCCAAGTAAAACTATTCTAGACCCCCCCCGGTACAATTCCACTTGTAATTCACTGAACAAACATCTGAAACCATGGGTAAGAACTTTCTTCCTGTATCCACAGATAGGTTAGTGGAAACAGGCATCCTGAGACAATGCAGCAACTGTCACATGATTACTGACAACTACCTAATTGTTAAGCAGTCAGATACAGTGTGCTAATAATGCGATTATACATTATTGCTGTAGATGAAGATCTCACATGCAGCCACTACAATTACCAAAGAAGTTGTCAGAAACATACCACACCACATTATACCTACCACTCACATGAAAGACCAAGCACATATCCTCATGTATGTTGAGGATCTTAAAGGTAATATACCCAAACTTTGAAGGCCTCCTAGATGCAGCTATAACAATAGGGTTCCTCAGCAACTGGACAAACATTCTACAAAAGCAACACTCACCATGACACATGCAGCTGCAGGGCATGGTGTCACAACTTGTAAAATCATAGACAAACCTCCACAGAAGTTGAGAAAAGCCTGTAACTGGAAAACCCAAGGGCCAGGTGCAGTACCTAACTTTTGGCTTAAAGTATTAACTTCTTTGCTCAAGGATTTAGCCATGAGAAAGAACTATTTATATGCGCACCCCCAAACACACACCGCACTGGTTAACAACAGAAAAAACAATGCTCTTACTTAAGACTGAACCTGCAAGCTACCCTAAAAATTATAGACCAATGACTTGTTTTCCAACAATGGATAAACTATACACAGGAATTAATGCTGACAGTTTATAGTCATTTAGAAGAAAACTCAATTATGGCAGTAGAACAAAAGGGCAATAAAAGAAAGTCATATGGAACAAAGGATCATTTGTTGTTAAAAAAAGTTCTGGTGAAGAACTGTAAGAAGGGGAAGAATCTAAGTGTGGCATGGATTGACTACAAAAAAGCATTTATGGATAAAAGAGTGCTTAAAAATGTGTAAGATACACCCTACACTGATTGACTACATTACAGTAACCATCAAACAGTGGCAGACCACTTTGCAATTAAGCCATGATAAAGAACAGATTATTATCCCAGAGATAAGAAATTCAAATGGGGATATTCCATGGTGACTCTGTCACCGTTGCTATTCTGCCTTGTCATTAATCCTTTAAGCTGTTTACTTAACAGCTTAGGTCATGGCTCCAATTTGGCTCCTAGAAAACAACAAAGTCTAATGATTTCTCACCTTTTCTTTGTCGATGATTTAAAACTATATAGTTCATCAGATGAGGTACTGAAAGCACAGCTGCAGGTTGTCAAAACTTTTTCAGATGATGTTGGAATGTCATTTGGTCTTGATAAATGTGCAAAAGCAACCTTTAAAAAAGGAAAACTGCAGCACCAGGAAAACATCAGTTTGGGACAAGAATGTGATATAAAAGAAGTTGAGCAAGAGGGAGTGTATAAATACTTGGGAATTGAAGGATCAGCAATAAAACATGAACAAATGTGAATAAAACTCAGTAAGGAGTACTTTAGAAGACTTAAATTAATCCTGCAAACAGCATTGACATCTAGGAACAAGATCCAAGCTATAAATAAATTTGCTCTTCCTGTCCTAACTTATAGTTTTGGAGTGACTGACTGGCCCCAAAAACTGTGTTGGATAGATTGGATATTAAAACAAGAAGGATGCTTCATGCTTAAATGATTTATAAAAAACAGTGTATGTGTATTTTGGCTTTTCCCAGTTAGGAGTCGCCACCGTGGAACTCCAATCCGCTAATGATTGGCAGTTGATTTTTACATGCCGAGTTGCCAGCCCTGACGCACAACCTTCAACGAAGGTATGCCCATTCACGCATGTCTCCACGCAGAAGACGCTCTAGCTGAGAATCAAACCGGACAGCTTCTTACTGTGAGGCGACAACGCTACCGCAGCACCACCACCGTGGATTCTTATAAAAAACAGTGTATACCACGATTATATATTCCCCGTTCTAAAGGAGGGATGGGCCTCCTTGAAATTGATTACATGTATAGATCTGCAATCGTGGGACTCCACACATATTTACTAACCTCACAAGATCCAAATATAGTGAAAGTTTTGGAAACATAAGGAAAATAAATCTAAGATGACCTCTCTGCTTAATTTAGCAGAAGCATATCGATGTCAAGCAGGAATGGAAATCAAACCAGAAGTGGATAAAAACCAGGCAGAAACTGAATGTGCCAAAAAACAAAATAAATAATATAAGGTGAAGGACCAGATGAGAATGCAAGAAATATGGAAAAAACATAAATATAGTTGCAAGTATAGAAAACTTCTGGAAGAGCCTGATGTTGATCAAGAATGAATAAATAAAAACGGTCAAATACCAAAACACGATAAGGCCACCCAGTTCACTGTAGCTCGAGCAGGAACCGAGTAAGGAAACTACCTTACACAGATATCTGTAGTACAAAAATCCACACCTCGATCCAAATAAACACAGGTTTATTACAGCCAGAAAAGCAACACAGGTTGAGCGCTTTCATCCACACTAAGCAGACTTCTTCAGAACCAATTAATGCAATTAGCTAGGTGCATTTATAAAGCAGATTTGGCGCCAAAAAACAATTGACATACTGAATACTACATGTCTAAACCATCACATTCACACACAGTTACATCAATACTTCTAGTTTAAATACTAGCTATTGTACATAGTAAAACAAACATATTAAAATGTACTACCTATATACAAAAAACATGTGAACATGTATAAAAAATGTAAACATGTATAAAAACATGTAAACATGTAAGAAAAAAACATGTAAGAAAAAAAATCATCATCCCTATCCTGAACTTGGATGTAATCTACATAACAAATGTATATCATAATTGTGGATCTAACCCCATTCTAAAAGAAGAAAGGGTTTAATAGTGATGCTTTCATTTAAACCCGGCCAAGAGGTGGCATCACACAATATCTGCCACTTGGTCTCTAAACACGACAATCCTGTCTTCCAATTACCCCCATATTCGTTCACCTCAATTTTATCAATAATTTTAAAAGTGAAACTGTGTTGGGGGCCCTTTTCACAAATGTGCTTACTTAATGCATTCTTTGTATCTACTTTGTTGATTTTATATACATGCTCATATATACAGGTCTTGAGCTTCCTTTCCAGCTTGCCAATGTAGTAAGCCTGGCAACAAGAACAGGAAGCCAAATATACCACCCGCATAGAGTTGCAATTTCCTTTTTTACCATAGCTTATAGTTTTGTTGTAATTACCCAATTTTGTGATCTTATTAATATTGATGTATTGACAATACTTACATCTACCACATTTACTAGTGTGTTCATCATTGTTACCCCTACCCTGTTTTGTCAACTTTCCACCTTCAGTAATTCTCTTGAGGTTCACCGAGGTTTTAAATACACTAACAGGGTGGTCACCTAACACCGTGGCAATGCTATCAGAACTCATAAAAACATCCCAATGTCTTTTCAAAATCTCCTTAACTAAGTTAGAATACGGATTAAACATTATAACACACACATTCCTTCTATAACTTGAAGCTTCCTTAGTAGAGTTGTTACCAACAAAGGTACTACCTAATAATGGAACGAACCTGTCACCCCATAATCTGGTCACATATTCAGTAACATCCTCCACCATGACAACCGGATATCCTCTGGCCAAAAACATCTCAGCTACTATTCCCATTTGATCTTCCATGTCCTGTCTGGTAGAACACATTCTCACAACTCGGATGCATTGACCTTTGAGAACATTTTTGAAAATATGGGGGGGATGGCTGCTGCCAAACTGTATATAATCATTAGAAAAAGTGGATTTCCTATAAATTTTTGACTTAAATCCTTCATTGGTGTTACTAATATATGTGTCCAAATAAGGGATTCCTAATGTCTCCATTTTGTATGTAAACCTTAAAAAGCTGGTGGTGCTGTTTAAGTAGGAGATAAAGCTGGGTATGTCTTCTACAGGACCCTTCCAAACTATAAAAAGATCGTCCAGATAACGTGTATATAAGACAATGTGTTTAGAGTATTCCCTAGATATACGAATAACTCCTCCCACTCAAGCATGACGAGGTTAAGCAAAATGGGGCACAAGAGGCCCCATAGCAACTCCTCTGATTTGTTTAAAATACTCTCCCTGAAACTGAATATAGTTGTGTGAGAGAACCAATTCCATCATGCTGAGTATCAAACATATTTTATCCCATGTAAGGTTGGAATGTTTTTTCAAACTGTTTTCAAAATATTCAAGACCAATAGTATAGGGAATACACGAAAACAAATCCTGGACATCTATAGTCAAAAAAGTCAAATTGGGGGACCATATATCTTGTTTTAATTTGCTTAAGAAATCCCAAGAGTCCTTGGTTAAGTGTGGGACGTTGTGGTATACATGTTTGCACCAATGGTCAATAGCTACCCCTATGTTAAATGTTTTTGATTTTGAACCGGATATGATGGGTCTGAAGGGGGGGGTTTTTTACACTTTTGTGTATTTTGGGAATACCGACTATTTTAGCCATCACAGGGTACTCAGTTCTAATAAATTCGTAGACCTCATTCGTGATACGGTTGTCAAGTAGATATTCCTCAATAATCAAGTCTATTCTATGATATCCTATATTAATCTGGTTGAGAGAAATCTCTTCATAATTACCAGAGTTGAAAAGGATATCTTGTATAGCTTTGCAATAGACATCGGAGTCATATATCACAAGACCACCCCCTTTATCCGGTTTCATAATCCTAATTTCACTATTGGCCACTACTTGATCCAAACACAATCTCTCCCTTCGTGAGATTGTCAATAAAAAGCGTACCATACCATGGATCTCTCCGTATATGTCCACACAAATTGTAAATATCTTTACATACCATCCTCTTATAGTTAATAACCTGTACATTAGTAACGGGAATGTATGCACTTTTTCTAACTAATTTGTTAGTATGGTCGTCACTTGTAGTATCATTAAATTGTAGTGCTAACTGGAGCCTTCGACAATAAAGCTTCACTTCTTTAATAGCATCAACTACATTAAATCTGGCCATTGGGATAAATTTCATACCCTTACTAAACAAAGAAAAGAATTCATGACTAATGTAAACATCCGTAAAATTGTATACTTTAAAACCAGAAAAGGAATGGACGACAACTCTATTGCCAACACTTGCCTCAATTTCAGTTGTATTGTTAACACTCACATCTTCTTCACAAGTTACCACACACTCATTTATCGAGGGTGCCTGCATTACTCTAGTCAATAAAGGCTCCTTAATCAAGGGAACGTACGTTGTATTATTACTCAGGGACCACCCTCTCCTTCACTCTATCTTCGTTTGCGGTATATTGGTGCTTGGTGAAACCTTCCCCCTTGAAAATTTTCATCCACATCCCTCCTTATATTCCTACCTCTATACACTTCAAAGCGTGACTCAGTATTATTCATCCTGTTGTAACTATTGTGGGGCCAGATGTATGCCCTATGTAATTTGTATGCCTCTAAATCCCATTCTAACTTGTCCAGCTTCCTATTGTATATGTCGTAGGCCTTAGATTTCGCCACTTTAAACTGTTTGTGTACAATAGTTAGTATTTTAAACTAGGAGTATTGATGTAACTGTGTGTGAATGTGATGGTTTAGACATGTAGTATTCAGTATGTCAACTGTTTTTTGGCGCCAAATCCGCTTTATAAATGCACCTAGCTAATTGCATTAATTGGTTCTGAAGAAGTCTGCTTAGTGTGGATGAAAGCGCTCAACCTGTGTTGCTTTTCTGGCTGTAATATACCTGTGTTTATTTGGATCGAGGTGTGGATTTTTGTACTACAGATTTCTGTGTAAGGTAGTTTCCTTACTCGGTTCCTGCTCGAGCTACAGTGATCTGGGTGGCCTTATCGTGTTTTGGTATTTGACCGTTTTTATTTATTCAGTTGGTTCTTTATGGCTTCCCCTGGATCTCCGTCTGCTTCATTGAGCAGAATTGAGTTTTTGGCACTACGTGAGGAGGTTACGTCGTTGAAAGACGACGTCAGCAAGTTGCTGGAGTTGGTCGCATCTCTTTCTAGACCCGTGGTGAAAGCCGCTAACTTGGAAGCGGCTCCACCGGGTCTAAACTCAGTTTCTACTAACTTAGTTTCTACAAACTTACATGCTGTAAGGGTTGCCTCTATCGGTTCGACATCACCTAATGAGGAGGTCGGAATTAGTGAGTCGAGTATTCCTAATGGACAGATTCTAAAAAATACGGCAGAAACGCCATGTGTGCAAGTAAACCTGGACTCTAAAGAGTTGGATACACAGCTATTAGACGACGGGGAATTTACATTCAATTTCAGTCTTTTTCACTCCCATGAAGAGACGCACCGTATGGGGGCAAAGCCCAAACATCGGGCTATGATGAAAACTTACTCCGCAACGGTTAGCAAGGGTGCTGACCGCCAAAAAGGTACTGTGGGGAAAGACATTATTTCTAGTCCTTGTGCTAGAACTCAAACTCATAACTATAACTACAATCAAAGGGACAAGGGTGCTTCTTCTTGTAGTAACAACATTAATAAAAATCTTGGACATTATCCAAATGAGTTTATGAATAATTTTTTGAACGATGAATATGATTTTGGCTATAAAAATATAACAAATGCTGAAGATAGAAATGGGATTTCAGCTAATGATTCTATTAAGTCAAAGATTTATTTATTGGGTAAAAAACTGCATAACATTAAGGGTGCTAAAATTGATAATGGATACTTGGAGAAATGTTTGAACTTGAAAATTGTGCCCAAAGGGCTAAGATTTTTTAAACTACCCTTAGGGGTTCAGTATAATGAAACTGTGCAATATGAATTTAATAATTTATTTGACCTTTTTGGTTTTGAATTTATTAAACTACTCATGAAGTTTAATGATGAGAAGATAGGGAATTTGTTGGCAGAAATTGAACAACTGCACAATGAAATTACGCAGGACCCTAGTTTTCCCTCATGGCAAGAACTTTTTCACAAACAGTTTAGAGTGGCGAAATCTAAGGCCTACGACATATACAATAGGAAGCTGGACAAGTTAGAACGGGATTTAGAGGCATACAAATTACATAGGGCATACATCTGGCCCCACAATAGTTACAACAGGATGAATAATACTGAGTCACGCTTTGAAGTGTATAGAGGTAGGAATATAAGGAGGGATGTGGATGAAAATTTTCAAGGGGGAAGGTTTCACCAAGCACCAATATACATAAACGAAGATAGAGCGAAGGAGAGGGTGGTCCCTGAGTAATAATACAACGTACGTTCCCTTGATTAAGGAGCCTTTATTGACTAGAGTAATGCAGGCACCCTCGATAAATGAGTGTGTGGTAACTTGTGAAGAAGATGTGAGTGTTAACAATACAACTGAAGTTGAGGCAAGTGTTGGCAATAGAGTTGTCGTCCATTCCTTTTCTGGTTTTAAAGTATACAATTTTACGGATGTTTACATTAGTCATGAATTCTTTTCTTTGTTTAGTAAGGGTATGAAATTTATCCCAACGGCCAGATTTAATGTAGTTGATGCTATTAAAGAAGTGAAGCTTTATTGTCGAAGGCTCCAGTTAGCACTACAATTTAATGATACTACAAGTGACGGCCATACTAACAAATTAGTTAGAAAAAGTGCATACATTCCCGTTACTAATGTACAGGTTATTAACTATGAGAGGATGGTATGTAAAGATATTTACAATTTGTGTGGACATATACGGAGAGATCCATGGTATGGTACGCTTTTTATTGACAATCTCACGAAGGGAGAGAGATTGTGTTTGGATCAAGTAGTGGCCAATAGTGAAATTAGGATTATGAAACCGGATAAAGGGGGTGGTCTTGTGATATATGACTCCGATGTCTATTGCAAAGCTATACAAGATATCCTTTTCAACTCTGGTAATTATGAAGAGATTTCTCTCAACCAGATTAATATAGGATATCATAGAATAGACTTGATTATTGAGGAATATCTACTTGACAACCGTATCACGAATGAGGTCTACGAATTTATTAGAACTGAGTACCCAGTGATGGCTAAAATAGTCGGTATTCCCAAAATACACAAAAGTGTAAAAAACCCCCCCTTCAGACCCATCATATCCGGTTCAAAATCAAAAACATTTAACATAGGGGTAGCTATTGACCATTGGTGCAAACATGTATACCACAACGTTCCACACTTAACCAAGGACTCTTGGGATTTCTTAAGCAAATTAAAACAAGATATATGGTCCCCCAATTTGACTTTTTTGACTATAGATGTCCAGGATTTGTTTTCGTGTATTCCCTATACTATTGGTCTTGAATATTTTGAAAACAGTTTGAAAAAACATTCCAACCTTACATGGGATAAAATATGTTTGATACTCAGCATGATGGAATTGGTTCTCTCACACAACTATATTCAGTTTCAGGGAGAGTATTTTAAACAAATCAGAGGAGTTGCTATGGGGGCCTCTTGTGCCCCCATTTTTGCGAACCTCGTCATGCTTGAGTGGGAGGAGTTATTCGTTATATCTAGTGAATACTCTAAACACATTGTCTTATATACACGTTATCTGGACGATCTTTTTATAGTTTGGAAGGGTCCTGTAGAAGACATACCCAGCTTTATCTCCTACTTAAACAGCACCACCAGCTTTTTAAGGTTTACATACAAAATGGAGACATTAGGAATCCCTTATTTGGACACATATATTAGTAACACCAATGAAGGATTTAAGTCAAAAATTTATAGGAAATCCACTTTTTCTAATGATTATATACAGTTTGGCAGCAGCCATCCCCCCATATTTTCAAAAATGTTCTCAAAGGTCAATGCATCCGAGTTGCGAGAATGTGTTCTACCAGACAGGACATGGAAGATCAAATAGGAATAGTAGCTGAGATGTTTTTGGCCAGAGGATATCCGGTTGTCATGGTGGAGGATGTTACTGAATATGTGACCAGATTATGGGGTGACAGGTTCGTTCCATTATTAGGTAGTACCTTTGTTGGTAACAACTCTACTAAGGAAGCTTCAAGTTATAGAAGGAATGTGTGTGTTATAATGTTTAATCCGTATTCTAACTTAGTTAAGGAGATTTTGAAAAGACATTAGGATGTTTTTATGAGTTCTGATAGCATTGCCACGGTGTTAGGTGACCACCCTGTTAGTGTATTTAAAACCTCGGTGAACCTCAAGAGAATTATTGAAGGTGGAAAGTTGACAAAACAGGGTAGGGGTAACAATGATGAACACACTAGTAAATGTGTTAGATATAAGTAGTGTCAATACATCAATATTAATAAGATCACAAAATTGGGTAATTACAACAAAACTATATGCTATGGTAAAAAAGGAAATTGCAACTCTATGCGGGTGGTATATTTGACTTCCTGTTCTTGTTGCCAGGCTTACTACATTGGCAAGACGGAAAGGAAGCTCAAGACCCGTATATATGAGCATGTATATAAAATCAACAAAGTAGATACAAAGAATGCATTAAGTAAGCACATTAGTGAAAAGGGCCCCCAACACAGTTTCACTTTTAAAATTATTGCTAAAATTGAGGTGAACGAATATGGGGGTAATTGGAAGACAGGATTGTCGTGTTTAGAGACCAAGTAGCAGATATTGTGTGATGCCACCTCTTGGCCGGGTTTAAATGAAAGCATCAGTATTAAACCCTTTCTTCTTTTAGAACGGGGTTAGATCCACAATTATGATATACATTTGTTATGTAGATTACATCCAAGTTCAGGATAGGGATGATGATGTTTTTTTCTTACATGTTTACATGTTTTTATACATGTTTACATTTTTTATACATGTTCACATGTTTTTTGTATATAAGTAGTACATTTTAATATGTTTGTTTTACTATGTACAATAGTTAGTATTTTAAACTAGGAGTATTGATGTAACTGTGTGTGAATGTGATGGTTTAGACATGTAGTATTCAGTATGTCAATTGTTTTTTGGCGCCAAATCTGCTTTATAAATGCACCTAGCTAATTGCATTAATTGGTTCTGAAGAAGTCTACTTAGTGTGGATGAAAGCGCTCAACCTGTGTTGCTTTTCTGGCTGTAATAAACCTGTGTTTATTTGGATCGAGGTGTGGATTTTTGTACTACAGATATCTGTGTAAGGTAGTTTCCTTACTCGGTTCCTGCTCGAGCTACAGTGATCTGGGTGGCCTTGATCAAGAATGAAGGCAGGAATGGTTAAGGAGAGTCTACTTCAAACCAAGAAGTGAAAGGTTAATATTGGCAGCCCAAGATAGTGGGCTACGTACATGCTGGTTTACAAAGTCCATTGAACATGTGGGAGAAACAGACATATGCAGGTTTTGTAAAACTGAATTGGAAACAGTCACACACCTTGTTGCTGGTTGTGATGCACTAATGGCAGAAGGACTGTATACTGAAAGGCATAATAATGTGGCGAGACTGTTACACTGGAGTTTGTGCAAACATTATGGTATCGAAGTGGTTGAAAAACACTGGAAACGAGCAACAAAGAATCATAGAAAATGATGAAGTTTATATCACATGGGATCACCCAATACCAACAGCTCAAAAGATAGATGCTAGAAAACTGGATATAGTGGTCCAAAAAAGACAAAAGTAGCACTTATCATTGAAATCACCACTCAGTGACTACAGTGTCTTGTGTACACAGAGAGAGAGAGAGAGAGAGAGACACAAAGTCATAAAATACCTGGATCTGCAAGCAGAAATGAGAGCCATGTGGAAGAAAAATACCCAGACAGTTCCAATAGTAGTAGGAGCAAAAAAGAATTTACAATCGTATTTAGATATGTTACCAATTCATGTAACACCGTATGAATTGCAGAAGGAGTCATTACTGAGCACATTGTGGGTGCTGTGAAGAGCACTTTTGGCTAACATCAAAGAGTGAAACAATACTAATTTCATTAACTTTAATCATACTTTGACTTAGGAATGGGGTCCATTCCCATCATGGTTATAGAAACCCAAAAGACTTGGAGAAATTAAAAAAGGCTAATGTTGTAGTCATAGATGATTCCATAGTGTGACATGCATATGTTTCAGTCACTAAGCTGAGCAAGGAGAAGGTCACAATCAGCTTCCTATCTTGGGCCAGGATCCACCAGATACACACACACACACACACACACACACACACACACACACACACACACACACACACACACACACACACACACACACACCCTGGTCATTGAATCACAAGTACCAGAACAGCTCAGCCATTGCAGATGTGGGTGTAAATGACCTGATACATACCTCTCTGGATTATATGAAAAGAGACATGCTGGAGCTCTTAGAGTATGTGTCCCATGATGGTATGAGCCTAGCACTGAGCAGCATTTTACCTTCTCCGAGGATGATGCCACGACATGAACAGAAGATAATTGACTTCACCAATTGGCTTAGTTTTTGGTGTCATTAGAAGAGTGTACAATATTTGTCAGTTTTGGAGAATACAGTTGATAGACTACACTGCTTTGCCCAGGATGGCCTAAGACTACACTGCTTTGCCCAGGATGGCCTATATCTGTCCCTTCTAGATTTTCAAAATTTGGCTGAAACTTGGTCCAACCCAATAGTGCCTTTTTAGACAATGCCAACCTGCTAAATCATCTAACATAAAAAATATAACCGCGGATAAACTGAAAGTATTAATGCTCAGTGCCAGGAGTCTAAACAAAAAAACTCCAGTACCTGCAATCTCTCTTCACCCTGAGTAACATAGACATCTGTGTAGTTGTGGAGACATGGTTTAAAGGCATGAAGAGAACTCAGGCAGTGCAAGGGTATAATGCCTTCCACACATTTAGATGAGCACATGAAGGGACAAACCTTAAAAATTTCTCAATAGCCATCAAAAGCAGTCATGTCTGAAGACTGGTCAAGCATCATAACTTACTCAAGCTTTACCATGTCTATCTCACTATAAGGAAAGTCCAATACCCTCTATGACCCACAATACCCATACCACAGACCTAATGTGCTGGAGTCACTCTACATTTAACCAAACACTATATTCATGGGCAGCATTAATTACCCCATTATAAACTGGGAAATATACACAACTTCCAATATGCAGGCCCAGAGATTCCTGGTCCTTGTTGTTTCAAATTCTCTAGACCAGCTATTACGTATAGACACTAAGGTTGCCAACATCATTGACCTGATCCTTACAGACATGAGAGAACTTTGTACCCACCCATTTGTAAGATCCTCACTTGTCAAGTCAGACCATAAAGCTGTCTCCTTTGAAACTAAACTGAAACCTATAACCCCATCTAGCCCTCAGATGTTTAGGAATTTTTCTAAAGTAAACCTCCTACTATTGAGTAATACACTAGCAACATTTCAAGCCCCACACAAACTGTGTGAACTCAGCTGCCTATGCAGAATAGTTCATAGAAAGCTTATAACATTATCATGTAAGCAACTGCATTGTGGCAGCTATATCCACCCAGACTAAACAAAAACAAACCGATCTGGTGGAATCCCAATATCAATATATAATAAAAGGAAGAAAAACATGGTCAAAACTATAAGTGTAATGCCCAGCAAGGCAAGAAACAACTCATCAAATTAAATAAGCAGTTCAGTAGTCTTATCAAGTCTAGCCAAGAAAAACTTGGGGTAAAGATAGCCTTACAAGCAAAGGATAACCACAAGACCTCCTTTACAAAAAAAAATAATTTGATAAATACAGTATGCATTTCTAATGCTTAAAACAGTTTGGTAATCTACATAGCATAGCCTTAACAACATCAGTTAAAACAGGAAAGGCAAATAACAAGAAAAAACAAATGATAGAAGGAAAAACAGATGAAATATATTGCAGCTGACACACAATTCATGGCTGCATAAATGTTCATGTAAATAAACTCTAGTATTCTGACCATGTTTTCATATCCAGGGCTGGACTTTGCCATATGTTTGACTTATATTGAAATTTATAAAATGTGTTCACATCATGGAAGGAATATGTTTTTCAATGTGTAAACATAAAGGACAGATGAATGCATACCAGTGTCCTGATTCAGAAATAAATTGCCCTATCTAATGAGCCCATAAAATGGTAGATCATTATCAAAGCCCATAACATTTTGTTTTGAATTCTATGTCAGAGTGCTATGCCTTATGAACAGTACTATATTAAGTGTAAATAGTCTGCTCCCCTAGATTGGCACGGCCAGCAAAGGTTGGACTGACTAATACCTCTGTTCCTTAATGTGGATGGTGTTACATGCCACTGATATAATAGCTTTGCAAACACATACCTGGCTGATTGATGCACTCCACCAACCTGTGTACTTCTAAGGGAAGCTAACCATTCATTTTAACTTAGTTTTTCCAAAAGACAGTTTTTCAGCTATGCAAATTATTCAAGAACACCGACAGTGGATTATTATGCATTTGACCATGCACTGTAAGAATTCTGGTCTTACCAAAGCCATTGTTACCTGATAGCATTTGACACTACCAGGGGACACACCTAAGATGTGCATTGTACCCAGAGCCTATAGAAGCTCACATGATACTCACACATAGTTGGTAAAACTGACACCAGTAATGTTGTAAGTTGGAAAAATTACTCTGAATGAGTTGTACTTACAAACAAAAAGTCCATGTTGTATTATCCCAAATAGTTTAGGGTGCATCATGACCTTGACTTGCATAATATTATTGGGGAAGGATTTGTCTGGTATAGTTTACTGATAAAATTGCAACAAAGTAGATATATTTAACATTTAAATTCTTCATTCAATTCTGTGGTCAGTATGTCCAAACCAAGGGCTTTCCCTTTGGCTAAGGAGTTAATTGCTACTAAAATTTCCAACACAGTGAGGGTCTTGTTCACTGATGACATTAGATCAGTGGATGGGTCTATATTATATGCTCGAAGTTTTAAAACTTTGACGCTCATATAATCGACCCTATATGAGCGAAGTTTTAAAACTTCGATCATATAAAAAAATAAATAAATAAAAACAAAAACAGCCTACCTGAATGCTCTGAGCAGGGAGGCAAGCCCCCTGCACGCCCACTTAAATATACCAACTGCAAGATCGCACTACAGTGAAGTAAAGGGAAATATTCCCTACGGCGATCTCACTTCACTGTAGTGTGATCTCAGCATTTGTATATTTAAGTAGGGGGGGTGCAGGGGGTCTTGCCCCCTTTCTCAGAGCTTTCAGGTAGGTTGTTTTTGTTTTTATTTTTTTTTTATATGTTCAAAGTTTTAAAACTTTACTCATATAGGGTCGATTATATGAGCGTTGAAGTTTTAAAACTTCGAGTATATAATATAGACCCCAGTGGACACATTGTGTGTATGTGATCTTGTACAGGAAGAGAGATCTGTCACATCTATTCTGATCAATTACTTATGTCAATCTAGAGTATTGTAATGTGAATATTGGTTTATCCACTTACACTCTAGCACTACATTCCCCCCATATCCTTTAATGTTGGAATAGTAGTACATTTTTGATACCCCTTGCATTTCCTTGCCATTATAGGTTCATAGGTTGGTACTAGGCTATCAGCCCTAGGACCTATACAAGCCTAGTCATAACAATTCCCTGGCTATTTCTTTCCACACTATTTACTTCCCTGGACCCCTGTCTAGCAGGGCGACTGACGTGATCCCCGGGGTGAATTTCTTAATTTGTTTGATGCAATACCTGAAGCCCAGTGATATAGTTTATATTGTTCACATTTCATGTATATACCTGCAAATTGAATTTGTTTCTTTGACAGTTTAATATTTTTAATCTGCAATAGTAAACATTCATCTCAAAACTTCTGACTCTTATATCTTTCTGTTCCATGACCTAGAGTTATTGGGACAGTGCACTAAGCATTTCTTCCACTGTGGATCTCTGCAGCCCTTCAGCCTCCTTTGCAAAACCTCTATATTTCTTTTTATAAAGTTCCCAAATTGCAAAAAATATTAGTACCGCTGGGGTATGAGTTCCAAAACCCAGCTATTCTCTGCTCTAGGGCCCCTGGAGGTCTTATCTTGTAGAGCAGGTAGATCAAATTTCCATTGAGGGACTACACCTCTGTATCCTCTAGTAGAATATTGAAACTGCATCAGTGCATAATCAGATAAAGCCTGTGGTAACAATCCTTTCCATATTGATTCCTGGTAAAACATTTTAACTTATCAACCAGTAGTCCAACCTACCCACTATGCAGAGGGTGTAAAAAGTGCAGTCAAATTAGGATGAGTGAACAAAAGCTTCATGCATCAAGCAGGAAAAAGTCTGCTACAAATTCCTACACTGTTTTAAAGTATTTAGAGCAGTGCACATTCCCACTAGCAATTCTGGGAAGAACAGGATCCAACACTATATTGAAGTCCTCTCCTATTATAGACTGATAAGATGGCTGAGGAAGAGATGACAGTTTCCCCCAAAGTTGTTTCAAAGGCTCTGGGTTATCATCATTCAGACCATAAAAGTATAAGACAGCCCTGTGGCATGTTCACTTTCAACACTAGCCATCTACTCTGATCATCACATGCATATGTGGTTAACCAGCCGTCCTAATTCTTTACTTGTAGTGATGGAGTTGAAGAAAAAAAAACTTAGCTCCTTCCATTTAAACTACTTGAGCTTTGAGTTCACATAACACTTTCAGAACGGCATGAGCTTTGATAGGAGAAGATATTCCCTTTATATTCCATGAGGTTAAACAAATTTTCTGACCAGTCTATGCTTTGGTACTAAACACTATAATGAAGAATTACTACCCACATCTAAATAAATAGTAGTAAGCTGTATGCCTTCAACAAATATGTGTCGTGATGATAGTATTCCACTCTACTGCACCCAGTATACAGTACAAAATACTCAGAAAGAGAGGAGAGAAAGAATTAACAAAATATATAAATTACTAACTGGACACTGGATGTTAGCATATAAGAACCTAAATGATCTTGAAAATAATTTTTTGGTGAGGGGATATGAAAGCAATATGTTAAGAAGCATTCTGGAACCTATAATTGAACTAAAAAGCACAAATTTACCAGCACTTAACAGTCCTTATAGGAGAGTTTTAAAGAAATCTATGAACAACAAATCTAAAGATAGCTGTATCTTGACTTTTACTGTTGACTATCATAGCATCATTAATATTATTAGAGAGAATTGGGCCATAATTACTGAAAGCTCGTATCTAATGGGCATCCTTGGAAATGCTCCTTCCTTTATGTATAGGAAAGCCAGAAACATCTTGGGTCGATGGTACGCCCAGACCATTGAATACATGCACCAATAAGTGTGGAGCCAACAGTGTTTTTTGTCAGCACATACAGCAGGGAGACATGTTTTTCTGCCCTTATTTAAAGAAACTGATTAAAACCAACATGAGAGGTGACTGTAACTCAAATACAGGCAGTTTAAAGGGCAAGCTGCAATGGCTGTGAAGCATTTTATGTGGGAAAATGGTCAACAAACTTAAAAGAAGGATTTCTGGCCATCTTTCTGAAATTAGAGCTAGGTGCAAGAATAATGCACTGGCTCAGCACCTTCAGCTTCACAAAAGACACGCTAGCTTTAAATTTCAAATTATTGATCATGTGGACCTTTTGGAATTGAAAGGAGGCATCCCTAATCTTTTATAAAAAGTGAACTGCTGTGGCAGCTGAAAATGAACTCTTTTAGAAAACCAGAGCTTAATTATTATTGCTCCATAAAAAGCATACTAGATCTCAGAAAACTACCCCACAGTTTAAAAGACTATTAGAATTTGTATATGGGACTGATTAATGCTGACATTACATAATATTATACATGCTAATATTATTATAAACAATTACCAAACATTATAAATATTTTCCAATAAAATAATTGACATTGGTGCTGTTTTCTGATACTTTTACTCATTCAAACTGAGTGCTTTCTTAGTTAGATGCCAAACTTGAACAGATCCCAAGAGCCTTAATGCTTTATTTTTAACATTTTTCACTATATTTCCACCTTAGCAATTATAGCTATGGTTTTCAGCCTACTTAGGTCTTCATTCATAGATTTTTGCACATGTTTATTAATATTATAATATATTTTTTTACACACAAACCTGATGAAGTATTTATTTGATATGAAAGCGATCTTTGTTAAAAGTGGTTCACTTTATAAGTTATTAATATTTATTCTGATAGATGTCTAGTGGAAGATCTTTTTCTTAGTTAATTAGTTAGTCATTTTGTTAGTGAGCTGGTTTCTTAAATAACAAAGTTTGGATTAGTAAGTTAGCCTTAATAAGCTGTTCTTATATTATATATTTCAATTTGTCTCTATCTTTTTAGTTTCAGTTCTAAGGTAGCACAGTCTCAGGTTTACACTATAGTGTTAAGGGGGAAGGGGGACTTGGTTAAAGAAATGAGTTTATTGCTTTTATTGCGCTTAACAGAACCACCCTCTGTAACCACTCCTTTGTTCCAAATGTTTGTGTCTTTCGGCTTTTCCCGGTTAGGGGTCGCCACAGCAGAACTCCGGTCCGATAATGATTGGCAGTAGAGTTTTACGTGCTGGCTTGCCGGGCCTAATGCACAACCTTCAACGAAGGAATGCCCAGTCATGCATGTCGCCACACAGAAGACGCTCTAACTGAGAATCGAACTGGCAACGTCTAACTGTGAGGCGACAACGCTACCGCAGCACCACCACCGCAGTACCCCCTGATTATATATAAATAATGAATGTCTTTAATGATTTTCATTATACTCAACTAGGATTGCTTCTTTGTGTGTTTCAATAAAGCATATTCTATTTTAACTCAACTGTGGACTACCTATTACTATTTTCTATTTTATTATTTTGTAGTACATATTTTGCAATTTAATTTTTATTAGTGAACTAAGTGCATACCATATTTTAAGGAGTGAATTTCATACCCTCCACACTGTGAAGTTTCTTCTTTGTTTGTATCACAAAGAGAAAAACTTTCCTGCTTATAAGGCAGGAACCAGAACAGTTATGCTCCTTGAACCCTCTAACTGGTCTGATCCCCCCTCCTACTCTCTCTACATCATACCCATCCCATATAACAAAGTATGTGTATCATCTGAATATTGATTATTACTTGCCAAAAGCAGGAAAATTAATAACATTCACAGCAATAAAACACTAAAGAAACACCAGCTATAAAAAGCCATATTATGGCTGCAAGGTCAGCGACTAAACCTTGTCACTGCGGTAATTGACTGCTATGCCATGATGGCAGCCCACAGAGATAATAAACAACAGTATGCCTCCCTAAAGGATAATCAAGAATCCGGTAGCCACATTAAAGTCCCAGCAATTACATTCCATTGGCTAAGTTCCCTTTTATTAGGATTCAGTCCTTCAACCAAATCTCCCCATGATTTCAGCCAAGAGCTCTGCTCTCAGGAGTGGAAAGTGCTTCCGTCACTTCTTCCTCAACATCCTTGACTGTCAATACTAGCAGCTCAAACCTGTTCTGGCAGTTAATAGGAGATATTAGATGGTTCTCCCCAGCGGTTTGCGGTCTCTAGAGTGTATCACCATTCTGAGACTTCTCATCTTACCTTCCCTTTTTTGTGCTTTATGAGGAGATTCTAAGACTGAATGGTCTCTTTTCTTTCTCCTGTGTGTATTGTGCTGATTTCCTTGCACAATATCATATGATTGAGGGAGACTCATTTGAGTTGTTAGTAGATAATTCTCATCTTCTTGCGAAGTGGAAAAATGGAGTTGTACTAAACCTTTATTGACGTGAAGGATTGCAGAAAAGTGCAAAGTGACTTTATACATCAACTTGCAGAACTTCTTTCTTTTGGAGTGAGAGATATGCTATAGTTCAGGGTAACCTTCACCAAATACCCTGGGATCTTCCACCTTTGCAGAAGTGCCCTGGTATCAGATAAGATTTTTAGGCACCTAAATGTAAAGTGTCTATGGACATTAACCTGCTGTGTTCTGTGGTTTATCCTATGGGCTCTTTCAGTGGGGGGGTGCCTTCAGAAGCTTTCAAAACTCTCTTAGTATGAAGACTAACTGGTGTTTGCATTCTACTCCTTCTATTAAACCTATAATGCAGACGCTGTTGTGCAGCTTCCCGTTTGCTCTAAATTATCCAATCTGAGTTCTTCCCTTTGTGTGAAGGTGCAGACTTCTTGAAATTGGTTTGAATATGCCCTGGAACAAGTTATGTAAGTCAGACAGTTCCTTCTGCTGCTGATCCAGGACTGTTTCAGTTTTGAACAGTTTGGCCTTATGTGTGGATATTACCTTAATTTGAAGACTATCAGCAGCTGTAGATTTTAACAACTCTGTTATGGAGCTTAGTAATGCTTAAATGTCATTGATTTTCTCTACTGCCACACAAGAAGTTGTCACCATGTTGCCACCCACAAAGAATCAAGCAAAGATAAATATTCCTACACACCTTCTTACAGTAGAGAGTAGAGCAATATGACGATGATCAGTGTCCTCAAACTCTATTTTCCGATGTTTGCTGCCTTTGTAATGTGTGCTATAGTTTGGTATGAGAGAGAAAAACTGTAAATGAGGGACTGAACAGTGCAATTATATGACCTCTTCATGAGTGTTTCCTAGCATGCCCCAACCACAAGGCCTTTTTCAGCTATGTCCACAATCTCAAATGTAATACACAACAGTGTGCTAAACTAATTGAAAACAGAATCATCTGTATAGAGCCAGAGGATATTACAAACCTTACAAGTGATAATCCAATTTCAGCCTGATTCTACACCCTGACATATCTCAGGAGATACCCCTGACTATAAATCCCACATCTATCACTGGTGAACAGGTCCTCAACACTCTTCAAAGCATAAAATATTGCATCTACAGCCCCTAATAATATCCCCAGATTTCTCCTAGTTTAATTTCTCCCAAGTCTTTTGGGTTTTTAATACCATGATGAAACAGACCCCATTCCTAAGTCAAAGTATGATTAAAGTTTGTGAAACAAGTATTTTTTCAATATTTCATGTTAGCCAAAAGTGCTTCTCACAGCACTCGCAATGTGTTCAGAATCTACTCCTTCTGCAATAAATCTAATACACACCACCAATCTCAACCTTGCCAAAACACTCAACACTATTCCCCATGTGGGAATTGTTGGCAAACTCACAAAACAAGGAGTAAACTCCTATATCATGCATCGAATTGCCAACAGGCTCACAGATAAGACACCAAAAGTCAGGACAGGGGACTCTACCTCCTCAGAAATGTCAGCCATGAATAAAGACCCTCAGGGATTAGTGCTGCAACAGCTGTTTTGGCATCTACATTTTGGGAATCAAAGCTAACTTTAAAGGTTTTTGGTTGGCCAAGTTTGCAGATGACTCCATGCTTGGCAGAATTATAGAATTACCCAAGAACACTAATATCCTCAAAGAGGTCATGTTGCAAACTAATAATTGGTGCAGGATCCATGGTCTAAAACTGAAAGCCAAAAATAGATAATAGTATCCTTTGGAAAATAAGCCACCCCTGGGAATTATCACATAGACAATGCAGCCCTAAGTGTAGCCCCTGTGGTTATGGACTTGGGAACATATGGGAACAGTGGCTTCATCTTTTACTATCATGTGTCTATTGTTGTAAGGAAATCATTCTACAGTGCACAACTTTTAAATAAGGGTATGGCATCAGGCACAGTAATGTTACTATCCCACTGTCCTCCACCCTCATTAGCCCAGTTGTTAAGTACAATGCTCCTTTTGGTATCTACCTTACCAGGAATATACAACAACTGCAATGCCCACAGAGGTTCCTCACAAAAAGAATGCATGATGTAAACCATATAGAATATGCATAATGCAGGAAAGCTTATCTTTATACTCAGTCTTCTAGAGAATACTGTGATGTGAGCTATGCTTAGCTTACATGACATCATCTGATCTAGAACTGCTGGACTTGCTGCACATCTGTAAGTCCAGCAGCATTAGAAATATCTGATCAAAGGACATAAACCTCATATACAACATAAATAGAACATGTTGGAGGGACAGGTATATATCTCAGAGACTACCCATAATCTGGAACAGGCTTCCCATCCATGTGAAGCAGAGCTCATCCCTGACTCTATTTAAATGTAAACTGGGCCAATAGATGGTGATTGGGAAATTTACCCTGGACTGGTACCTATGCCCTATTGGACAGAAGCAGCTGGTAAATGCTCTGGGTAATTTATCCTGTCATTTACAAATGGAAAAACATGGCTAGTCTTAAAAAGACCTCCTGGGAGGGTTAGCCTAGTAATCACTTATGAGTCTATGTCTGTCCCTTGTGTGAGGTCATGATCAGTATTAATAAACAAGACAAATGACAAAATCAAGTTTCCATCTATCTCTAAGTTGTTATTATTATTATTATTATTATTATTATTATCATTTCTGTTATTATTGTACCCATATTGACATCTTTATAAAGCAATAGCCTCAGAGCACTATCATATATGCTGTGTTTTTGTCAAAAGGTAGCATTTGCAGTTCTCAAGCAGAAAGCTGGAACCTGCTTTTACATACAGGTGGATTACTATAGTTGAAAAACAATATTGTTATCTGAAGATGCATTTAGATATTAAATACTAGGTACAAATAATTATGAATACAATTTGAAATCTACATTAGTAAAAATGTTGAATCTTGAGATTTTAATTAAGACATGCACAATGAAGCAAATTTGCAAGATAACACAGTATGCTTTCAGCTATAAAATAAGGTGCATATATCTGTATAAACTGACAAATTTAGTGACTCAATAAGGCAGTTATATTTACTGTCTGCAGCTCCAGCATAACTTGATGGGGTTATGTTCACCACTCTCCCATAACAAAATGCACATTCCAGGGCTATAATGACTCAGAGTATAAGGAATATTTCCGGCAAAATCCAGTATTTATTTATTTATTTATTAATGTATTTATTTATTTATTATTTTGTATTTATTTATTTACCAAACTGAAATAAACAAATAATACCTCAGCATATAAGGAATATTTCCTACAAAACCCAGTATTCCCTCTGTTTACAAGACAGCAAGACCTTAGTATATTTATCTCACAAATGGTTGTGGAGTAATCTATCCCTGGATAATAATTAGAAGCAATATTATAAAATGCATTTGAATATACTTACTTTTTGTTTTTACTTACAATTTTCTCTTTTCTCTTTCTACGTTGTATAATTAACATTGTGCCCAGAAATAAACCCATAAAACTGTTTTCTGTAATAAGTTGGGTAATCAAAAAATTAGATTTATCTGTAATTTAGAAGATCCTCAGAAATGATTTTGGTAAAACAGATATTTCTTTTTGGAATTATTCTACTAAAGTACATAGAGAAAAATTCTCAAGAAAGGATATAAAAATGTTGTTTATATTTGGTGAAAGGGTCCACATTTTCCCTGTTTTGGCCAGTATACTCATGGAAATTCTTGCACAGATGTTTTTTTGCACCACACAGATTAGCAGTAATATACAAGAAAGATGAAGTAAAATGCTGGAGATGTGGACATCTTGATGCTGACTAGATACACATGGTTGTTAAATGTAAAGCAATCACTCCATTTTTGTTAGATTTTAGATATCTTTGTAAAGCTTTATGGAACAACAACTGTATAATTTCTGATTCTCTTATTTTTTTCACTGTTGCTGTTCTTGAAGTTATCCCTAAAAATGAAATATTTTTACTGTGGTCAATTCTTTCTATAGCAAGGAAAATTGTTACTAAAAATTGGAAATCTCAATCCTGTCTTTAAAACTGAATTTGTATATCTAGCAAAGTCTATCTGTAGAAATGAGACTGCTGCTATAAAAACGAGAACAAATAACTCAACCCATCATTTAATTACTTGTCAGAAATTGTTTAACCTTATAGAAAAATAAAAATGCTAAGAGTTTCTCCTATGTATACTACTTTTTTCTTTGTTATGGACACTGTATATAGTTTTATTTGGTCTATTCCTGTTATTACATTGTTAATTATTGTTTTATAAAATGAATAAAAACTTAAAAAAAATAGAAATTAGATTTATCAAGTGGGTTTTGTGCACAATTTATTTAAATGCAATGTACATGATTTTTGCAAAGCCACTTATAATGGTATTAGGCGAACATTGTTTATATAATGTGATTCTTGCAAATGACATACGTTGATACAAAGTAATGTTTCTGTCAGTAAGAAATCAGTAAATGGCTATACAAAAAAAAGTATTTTATGCAGAATGACTTGGGATTTTTTTTTCAGATACAAAGATATTATTGCATGAAACATAATCCAATTAGTGATCCTATTAGGAAAAAATGTATTCCCTATGATTTTGGATATAATGGTGTCTTATGCAGTAGGTTTAATAAAATATTGTTAGAGCTTGAACAAAGCGACAGGTGTAGTCTGGCATGCCACACTATAAATGTGAATGTTTTTGATCCAACCCATTGGTGTACGGTCGGAGTATTCATCTGTGATGCTGCTGACCCAAGATCAACTAGAGAAATAACAAGCTGGGTGGAGGCCTCCCGGAGGTAGGCAAGAATAGTCAATAGCTCTGGGTTTTTATAGGCACAATTCCTCTCTGTACTGGCAGAAGCACAGCAGCATCAGTGTGCATGCATGCATAGAGGGGAGGCTAGATGTTAATGCATCATGGGAAAGAGCATTTACAGATGCCTGCTTATGTCACTATGCACTCCACCCCATAAGTGATGTCTATTGTACAAAAAACAAATCTCTGAGGTTAGGTGTAGATGAAACAGGATCAGGACATCTCAATCTACTGACCATTTCTGAAGGTGGTTGAATGCTCTGCCATCTGTGTACCCACACTGGTGGCCTTAGTCTGGATGGCAAAAATGGTCAATGAAGATGGAATGTGGAGAAGAGGAAGCACTGACTTAGCCACTCTTCCCAAGGGAGTAAATAAATGTAAGTGCTTTTGATGCTACTGTGATCAAATATTGTGACAAAGTAGATATTTCTTACAATGTTAATGGTGCAGAGATTGAAATCATGCTATCTGTATATACCATGTAGTATTATGCAATTAATAACATGGTTGTTAAACTGCTACATTTGCAAGCTATTCTTATTTTTATATTTAGTAATATTTTTGTTGTTTGGTCCTATGCAATAGCTGAAATGGGTCATTTTACCTGTCCATTGCGCTAATCATCAATCAATCACAAAATAAACAAAAACAAATATTTAGTACCGCCTAGTAAAATAGATATTAAAATCACATTGCAGTTTATTAGCATTAGGGAAAGGACCATTTATTGAAATTGTAGGATTTCTTCAGAGAAATAAAGAAGAAATGAAAGTATACCTGAACATATAGCACAACTGTACAGACAAACACAGCACTGACAATTTGAAATAGGCTACCTGATTTATTATAAAATTGACTTTTGTTTATAATGTAAAACTGAAATATACAAACAGGCTACTTTGAAAAAAAAATCACAGTAGATCAGGCAGTAATAATTGTAGCATTGGGGACAATTCTAAGAAATTCTACTGAACTGTATGACTATTAAGACTAAGCTTATAGTTAATGATACAGTTGTTAAGCACTACAACCTACAATTGTTTTTTTTTTGTTTGTTTTTTTTTTGTTTTTTTTTTTTTAGCACAGTAGCATATCCCATAATAAAGGCATCACTGAATGAATGTGCAGAAGGCAGTGTGTTAGGAAGAAAATCATAAAAGCAGAATGAAGAAAACTCAACATAATGCAATTATTGTGCATCACAGGATAAACAGAGGCAACAAGAACAAGAAAAGTAAATCAGAGAGAAATAACAAAGTACTTAAAATACATTACCTAACCGAAACTGAGCACAAAATCTAATAACTTACATCTTAGGTATTAGGATGAAAGAAAGGTGCAACTGGTTTTAGATGTTGCTTCATCATAATTTCTGTAGCTATAATTAAATATTTGTATATATTTTGCCAAAAAATAATGTGATGCCTAAAGTCAAATAACTGCATTATTTAGACTGACATTCCATTAACAAATAATCATTCCATAAACATATAAAAGAAAAGAAGGTGTCAAGTAAAAGAAGCCTGGCAGCCTAACATACATCAGAAAGAAGGTCACTCTGTAAGAAAAATGGGTTACATATTTTGATTTAAATTTACTGGATAATACACAGTAATACGATGACTCCATGGTATACATGCCATAGTCCTCCAACATGTTTCTGAAGTAGCTGTCTATAAATCACAGATCATCAGAAATGTACCAGATTCAGCCTCCAGTTAAAGTCTTTAATGCACTCCATCACTTTAAAATAGCATCAACAAAGTAAATAAACAAGGCAAAAAAGATTTAAATTTGTCAGCTTCTTCTATTCCCAGAACAAAGTAATATCACTTCTTTTTTAAGCACAGAATAAACTAAGGGACTATGTGCTCAGTGAAAACCAGCCACCAGTTCCTCCTGAGATTTACAATGCAGTAGAAAGATGTTATGGTCTCTCATGGCCACAATACAACTAAGGGGGCCTTAATGTTTACATCTGTAAAGTAAAGGTCGAGCTCAGCTGTGATCCTACCAGTAATCCTGCAGTTTAGCCCGATTACTTTCGTATTTCAAAATTTTTTTTTAATCATCCTTCTGGGGAAAGGTAGCTGTTAAACTGACTTCATCTCTGATGGCAATTTGATAAAATATGTGCATTTAGCATGAGTATAAATCATTAATACTGTGTCATAAATCTAATTCTCATTATTTTTCTTCTTGTTGCTTGCAGGAATAAGGCAGCCTTTTGCTTTTTACAGTCTAGTAAATTAAACGGTTGGCAGCTCTAATAAACAGACTCTATTATGGCTTGTTAAAGGAAAAAGCTCTGCAAACCTTGTCAATGAATGCAGGGGTCCTATGTCACGAATTCTGATGCAGGCAGGAAATCAAGAGGACCTACAGCTCACAGTTGAAACATATTCAGTGTGTGACATTAAGCAAGTCAGTGTAACTCAACATTTCATCTCTCCATTCTGTTTGAAATATCTCTTTGGCTGCTGACTATTTGTGTACTTTGCCAGTGATGTGAGTAAGACAGTACTCATGCAAAACTGACATTGCACTTGTGTATCTACAGGAAAGCAGCGTGATTATGATTTTTTTCACACCGGTTTTCCAAACTCTGGAAGTGGAAATGAATAGCCTAACCTTTAATAATAATAAGGATGATGATGATCATCATCATCATCACTGGAGTAGGGAATGCAAATTGAGAATATTCAAAATATGATTCATCCTACCATTTAGTATAGGTAGGGTAATGAAATACATTTTTTGTACCACCAACAGGTTTTATCTACTACTGAAACCTTGGAAAGATCACTGTCTATGTGTATACACACACACACACACACACACACACACACACACACACAAGCACACAAGCACATTCAACTGTGTTCCTGTCCCTACAGATACAGGCATAAACACGGATGTCCAGAAATTGCCACATATGTCCCATGGCTCCTTGGGGGTGTCTGATTCTATAACAATGAAATAACCCTAAATATTCATTCTTTTGTGCAATCATAAATGAACTCTTATTGAAAGGGGTCTAAACTAGCTATAAATTACTCATGGGAATGGGGACCTATGATTTGGGGATAGGCAGCCTAGTATTGACCTATGAACCTATGAATGTATGAACTTACATGTACCATGACTACATCCACAGGAGTGAATAGGTAAACATCATCAAAAGACAGCATTCACATTTTCTTCCTGGAATACATTTTTATTCAGGAAAGTAATTCTCTGAATTGCTCATTTGAGCTAATTGGGAGCTCTTAACATTTCTGGGGAGAGCTCATGGCTAATTAGCATTCAGCACTCCCTCAGGCTGCTGTATTAGCATGCAGCTTTGTCCATTAAACTATTCTCTGCACTGCAGCTTCCATAAGCAGAAAAACATAGATGTAGAGCAGCCACTGAATCAGAAAGGCTTACAGCAATGCTGAAATCTTCTGAGCTAAGGATTCTACATGATAGTAAGCCTTTCTGAATTGCATAACATTTGTGTAATGATGATGGAACTCTAAATATCCATTCTTTTCGATGACCATGAATAACAATATATAAACAATGGAAAATGTAATCTAAAACTTGTGCAAATAACTTGAAAAATGAAAACTGGGTTTCTGTTATGGCTTTGTGATGATGACATGCATCTCACCCCCTTGGCCAGCACTGTTAAATTGAGAAACCTAGAAATTTAGTAAGCTTAGACCTCATAAAACCTTACAATTACAGAGCATATTGGTTTATGTCTCAGAAAAAAAAATAAATTTGTTTTATCCAAGGAAAAAGGCATACAATTTGGTTCAGACTTGCTTAGAAACCTTAGCAGCAGATCATGAAAACAACATGGCTGAAAAGAAAACTAATCATACTGTCATAAAAGAAGTTATAAACTAGATAAAAGAAATGAATGCTACAATATAAAAATTCAAGTTACAGACTTGAAACCAAACTCAAGAAATAGAAAACATTGTAAGTAGCTATGCCAATGCCATTAAATATATACTGCAAGAAACAGGCCAACTCTGATTAACTGCAGAACCAGAAGAGGCCAGATTGGAGACAATTATTACAAGATCAACAGAATCGCTTTAGAAGAAAGAAAATTTAGTTGTCAGGTATAAGTGAAGAGAAAGAGGGCAGTGACTGTGATTTATTTATGATCAGCTTGTTGTCAGAATGGACATCTATTCCCAAACAGGATAAACTGGATATCCAAATTGAGCTATACATAGCTATACAAGCTGTACAACATGCTAGTTCAGAGATTTACTATTTACCTAACATACATAAATATTTCTGTTTATAACTTGTGCTGTTTTTTTTTTTTGTATTTTTCTTGACAGTGCTACTGGATGTGAAATGGACACAAAATGCATTTGTACATCCTTGCTCCATCAAAAAATGAACACTGCATAACAATGACTAATTGATCTATCAACTCCATCAGCATGACAGGCAAAAACATGATGATCTTTGCCTATGATTTATCAAAAGCTTTAAATAACCACATTCTAAAACCTCTCCATCACATCTATAACATATATCTATCCCCAAACATCTACCCTATTGCACAGAAAGCTGCCATTCTGCAACCATGTACAAATATTCTCCCATGCAAACATTTAAATTTAGTGCCATCTCACTTCTCCTCATTCTAATAAGAATAATTGAAAAATGGAAAATGCCAGACATACAGATCGGTGAGTTCCTACATAAATATAGTGTTCTCCCTATACAAACAACATTTCTTCTTGGCTTTGAGAAGCATGATGATGACAGCTCTGTGGAACCTGAGAGATGGCATTTTCCAAACCATGGATGCAGGTCATATCACAGGAGCTATAATCATTGGCCTAACCATGGCAACCAACTTATTAAACCACCAATGCCTCAGTTTGACATATTGCATGGTTTAGTAAAAGAGAAATGGACTGATTGTCTTAACAGATAATTTTCCAGAACTGTTTCTTTCCTGTTACCTTCAGCACCACTACACCAGGGAACATGACATGTGTCGGGTTTTGCCCCTGTGTTCTTATCACTCTTCATGAACCGCCTCCCCAGTGCATTAACAGTTATCAGACTAATTTGTACTGATAACTCCCAAAAGGGTCAACATTTTCTGCAGTTAGTAGAGCCTGCTTACTGGCCTGAATGCATCAATGTATCATTGTGCATTCAAAAGTCAGTATGCTGTAACACCTTTTTTTTCTAAAAATATTAATCTGCCTATCTCGCAAGATGCCTTCATAGCTATAGATCTTTTTCTATGTATGTGTATACACACACACACACACACACACATATATATGTATATATATATATATATATATATATATATATATATATATATATATATAGGGTCCATATTATATGAATGAATGTTCATAATATCGAACGCTCTAAAGAGCGAAAATGCCCAACCTCTAACTTGTTATTGTGGCAGGCTAGGCCCCCCCCCTAAATATATATACCAGCTTCGAGATTGCACTACAGTGAGGAAAGGGCAAATATTCCAACATTCGCTGTACCGTGATCCCACAAGAAGCACTTCAATTTCTAGCATTTTTGATCTTTAGAGCATTCAAAATTATGAACATTCATTCCTGTACTACAGACCCTATAGATATATATATATATATAGTATATCATCAATATATGTATATCTATATATATATATATATATATATATATATATATATTTTATATATATATATATATATATATATATATATATATATATCAGTGGCGGCTGGTGACTTCAAATCAAAGGGGGGCTGCAGGAGACAGCTGAATGGGTGGGGTCAAGGGGAAGGGGTGTGACCAACTAAAAAGGGGAGGAGCTATGCTCAAAACCACAAAAACTAACTTTAATTAAATACGCTGCCCTGGGTGGCAAACCATCATTATGAGAGTCCAGTCAAGACAAAAATAAGTGTAGAAGAATAAAAATATTTCAATGCATTGGCTGCATGACAGCTTACTTAATATCTAGATGGAAACAAAAGGTTGTGAGGCATGAAAAAATAAATTACTTTTTAAATACATTACTGGAATGCCAGTCAACATCAAGTACAAGAAAAAACAGAAGCACTCAACTCAAACCACTTCTCCTTGCACTGCAGTTCTAATTATAATTTATATTCAGCTTTATTAAAGTACCAAGTAACATGCTGAAAGTAGAAATCTCTGTGATGCCCCCACTTGTAAAAATGTTTCTTATCCAAAAAGACCTGCTGCCTGACAACTATCTACTTGTTTCATGGGGAAAACATGTAAGTAAAAATGAAAAGCAAACAAGAAACAAGCTCAAGATACATTGCTTAAAGGATTACTGTACAGGTTATGGACCACACATGATCATTGGCATTCTGTTTAGTTTACGGGTAAAGTCTGTAGAGATGACTGGAAGTCTCCAACAAGTGTAATGAGCTTTTTAAAATAATGGAATCCTGTCCTTTAATACCCAAGGCTTATACATTATCTAGTCAAGTATTCTCTGCATGGCAACAACAGAAAGGCTTTCAATGTTGGCAATTCTTTAACAGTATGCTTATTAAAGCTTACTTGCATCTTACGATCTCAGACAAGCTTACTTTATGGTCATTAAAGCATTGCACAGAGCAACAGGCACTTTGAGTAATAAGCATAAATCAACAGTACAAAAATATGACAGAAACCAGACCTTTCTGCAAAATCAAGGACAGATGAAAAGCCACTGTAGTACTTGTGTCTACCTTGGATGGGGGGACACACTGCACATTTACACTGCATAACTACTCCTTGCCTTGCTTGGACACATCCAGAGTCACTACATGGTGGAGTGGGGTGCAACAAGTATGTCACAATTTGAAATGTCTCTGGCTGACTGATGGCCCTGACACATTTGTCATACCTCTCAACCTCAGAGCAAGAAATCTGGACAAAGCCATACACAGAAGTGGGACAAATACCCAAAAATAAGGACAATTTTAAAATATTGCTCTAATAAACTTAGAAAGATAATAGAATAGGTCTTGCATTAGTATGACTTTTCTGAAGGGTATAAAATCTGAAACTCAAATGTCTGTCATTATTTTCTAACTTCAGTCTTTAGTGATTTGTCACTAATTTGCCAAAAACACAATTTTATGAAAAATGGACCAAATGTGATGCAAAAATATAAAATAGCCACACAATACAGCTGGGAACCTGTCAAAGAAGGGACACTTTAATATTAGTACTGCTAACTTGAGCAGCTAACAAAATAAAAGAATCTACATGCATTTCAAGTAATCTATAACTTTGATTATTACAGTTATTTCTTAATTGTAAACCCTCCATGTTTTCTTCCAAAATTGCTATTTTGCGGGGATTATTAGGGGAAGAGCAACATTTTGAGCCAAAATCGGGACAGTTGAGAGGTTGGCTATGCCTAATTCTATAAAGCAATTTTATTTGCATGTACCTCTCAACCTGTTAATGCAGTAAATCTGAACAAGGCAAAATATATTGGGGGAACATATAAACAGTACTAAAAATTGCTCTTGTATAAATTGAGACAGTTGATAGAATAACAGTTCTTACTTTCGCATGCATTTTTCTGAAGGTTATGAAGTCTGAAACTCAGTGTATCATTATTTAGTGACTTAATTTCTAAATGATTTGCCAGAAAACTACAAATTTTATGAAGAACAAACCAAAAATAAGAAGCAAAAATCTATTCATTCTTTGAAAATCTGGACAGTTGGGAGGTATAGTTCAGCTGGGCCTGTCTGAGTTTGCTGCCCTTCCCCCCTGACAAAATCATGGTTGAATGGAGCCTCTGCAGCCATTCCAATGAACCATTACTTGGCTGTTTCACTCCTTTTACCATAAACACTAATGTGCATACTGCTTTACTTCTATGATGAGTTGGACTTCATTTGAAAGTTTTATTTTGTATTTTACAGCACAAACACTAAGTCATCTACTAAACAAAGCAATGTAGTCTCACAATGAAAACTTAGCATTAAAACTTCTCTGCCCTTGAAACTCACATTCATTGAAACAGTATTTAAACCCACATTCAAAGAAAATACATTTTGCCAGTGGCAGATAAAAGATTAATTTTGGGCTGTTTTCAAATTATAGGCCCCTTGCATATGAAACATACATGTGCTCTTTGATACACCTTCCTCATTGTACTAAATTATATTCCTTGTACAATATATTACAGTTGTTAGAGGGCGTTTTAAATTTGTTTTGAACATTTTTCCAGTAAGCAATGAAACAAAATGCATGCACCCATAATGACAAAACTGCCCAGTTCAGAACATTTATCATAAAAGTCTACTCAGACTTCCACAGTCCACCATTATCAGTAAATATGCACAATTCTACAGTCCACCATTATCAGTAAATGTGCACTATTCTACACAGTCCATTATCAGTAAATATGCACTATCTCTGAAGAAGTAAAAGTCATCTAAATATTTCCACATTAAAGAAATCTGTAACTAATGAAGAGGTTGCTGCTAGCAAACACCTTTATATTTCATGGTTTCATCGAAAAATAAAGTGTCTGTTGCCCCTCAGGAATAAACTGCCTATATTACATTAAAAAATGATAAGCTAGTAATATTGCAAGAGGAAATGGATGGCAAACTGATAACGGACTCATAGTTAGCATCTTCACCAAGGAGAACATTCTCAGTACGGCAGCATCCACCCCTTGTGGGAGTAGAACCCACAGCCTTCTGCATCAAAGGCAAGTACACAACCTGTTGTGCTATTAACAAGGCAAACCAACTTCACTTAAGCAACACTAAACTTCTGTTCCCCTGCAGCTCTCAGCTCCTTGTAAAATCTACTCAATACTCAACTTCGCAGCACAAGAAAACTGGAAAAAGCCAAAATGTATTGGGGGGGGGTCAAAAGCCCAAAAACCAGGGACACAAACATTGCTTGTATAATCTTGGAAAGTTGCTAGAACCATACATTTTACTGCCAAGCTCCCTGTGCAAAACAGTCAGCACAACATACCACTACGCCAAATCAGCTGCTTTGTAAAAGAGAAAGATAAAAACTTAAATGGCTATCATTTAGTGAATTCAGTTCTCACCATAGCTGTCAACCTCTTAGTACAAAACACCTGGACAAACCCAGTAATGAGGGAATACAGCCCTCAAACATTCAGTGGATTCAGTTCTTGCCATAGCTGTCAACCTTAGCACAAAAAACCTGGATGAAGCCAATAATGGGGGAATACAGTCCCAAAAATAGGGACAAATTTCAAATATTCATCTTATAAACTTAGAAAATTGCTAGAATAAAATGTTGTGTTACTATGTATTTTCTGAAGAACATGAAGTCTGAAATTCAAATGCCTGTCAATTTTACTGCTGACAGAATAAAAACAATTTTCAGCAGAGACCCAGGGAGAAATACTGCAGACACGTCTTTGTAAAATGACATGGCACCAGAGCAAATCCACACAAACACAGGGAGGAGATGCAGACTCCACACAGAAGGCACCCCAGCCAAGAATCAAACCAGAAAACCTATAGCTGTGAAGCAACAATACTACCACTGCACCATCAAATATGCAAGGACTTAAACATTCAGAAACCTGAAGTCTGAAATTCAAATGCCTGTCAATTTTATTTAACATTTGTTAATCAGGACAGTCTGACTTGGAACAAAAAAATTTCAGCAGAGGCCCAGGAAGAAATAATGCAGACATGTCTTTGTAACATGGGAGGACACAAAAGCAAACCCACACAAACACAGGGAGAAGATAAAGACCCCACAAAGAAGGCACCCCAGCCAAGAAGCAAACCTGAGAACCTGCAGCTGTGAGGCAACAATACTACCACTGCACCATCAAATATCAAGCATTGCAACATTTACAAACCACAGATATTATGAGGAACAGATCAGATCAAATATGAGGCAAAAATCTGCAGTTTTTTTTTTTTTTACAAATGGTGGTGGGTAGGGAATTCAGGTCTTTAACACCTGCATACAAGGTACAGGGTTCAAGCCTGAGGTATTCCCTACCACACACACACACACACACACACACACACACACACACACACACACACCCCTGTAGTAGCAAACCACAAAAACTAAATATACTGCACTGGGTGCCAAACAGTCGTCATGAGAGTCCAATCAAGACAAAATGAAGTGTAGAAGAATAAAAATATTTCAATGCATTGGCTGCATGACAGCTTAATATCTAGATGGAAACAAAAAAGGTTGTGAGGCATGAAAAATAAATTACTTTTTTTTAAATACATTAATGGAATGCCAGTCAAAATCAAGTATAAGAAAAACAAGCAGCACTCAACTCAAACCACTTCTTGCACTGCAGTTCTAATTATAATTTATATTCAGCTTTACTAAAGTAACAAGTAACATGCTGAAAGTAGAAATCTCTGATGCCCCCACTTGTAAAAATGTTCCTTATCCAAAAAAAGACCTGCTGCCTGACATCTACTTGTTTCATGGGGAAAACATGATCAAAGTAAAAAATGAAAAGCAAACAAGAAAGAAGCTTAAGATACATTGCTTAAAAGGATTACTGTACAGGTTATGGACCACACGATTTGCATTCGGTTTACGGGTAAAGCCTGCAGAGATGACTGGAAGTCTCCAAGTGTAATGAGACTCTTAAAATAATGTAATTCTGTCCTTTATTACAAATACTGGCATATGCATTTCAATACCCAAGGCTTATACATTATCTAGTTAAGTATTCTCTACATGGCAACAGAAAGGCTTTAAATGTTGGCAATTCTTTAACAGTATGCTTATTAAAGCTTACTTGCATCTTGCAATCTCAGCCAAGCTTACCTGATGGTCATTAAAGTATTGCTACTTAAACACAGAGCAACAGGCACTTTGAGTAATAAGCATAAATCAACAGTACAAAAAATATGACAGAAACCAAACCAGCCCATTCTGTAAAAATCAAGGACAGATGAAAAGCCACTCTAGTACTTGTGTCTACCTTGGATGGGTGGGATTCTCTGCACATTTACACTGCATAACCATCTTATAAACTTAAAAAATTGCTATAATAAAAGGTTGCGTTACTATATATTTATTGCTAGAATAAAACATTTTACTATGTATTTTCTGAAGAATATGAAGTCTGAAATTCAAATGCCTGTCAATTTTACTTCTGACGGAACAAAAACAATTTTCAGCAGAGGCCCAGGGAGAAATACTATAGACACATGTCTTTGTAAAATGGCAGGACACCAGAGCAAATCCACACAAACACAGGGATAAGATGCAGACTCCACACAGAAGGCACCCCAGCCAAGAATCAAACCAGAAAACCTATAGCTGTGAGGCAACAATACTGCCACTGCACCATCAAATAGGTAAGGAACTAAACATTCAGAAACCTGAAGTCTGAAATTCAAATGCCTGTCAGTTTTATTTAACATTTGTTAATCAGGACAGTCTGACTTGGAAAAAAAACAATTCTCAGCAGAGGCCCAGGAAGAAATAATGCAGACATGTCTTTGTAACATGGGAGGACACAAAAGCAAACCCACACAAACACAGGGAGAAGATACAGACCCCCCCCCCACAAAGAAGGCACCCCAGCCAAGAAGCAAACCTGAGAACCTGCAGCTGTGAGGCAACAATGCTACCACTGCACCATCAAATATCAAGCACTGCAACATTTATAAACCACAGATATTATGAGGAACAGATCAGATCAAATATGAGGCAAAAATCTGCAATTTTTTTACAAATGGTGGTGGGTAGGGAATTCAGGTCTTTAACACCTGCATACAAGGTACAGGGTTCAAGCCTGAGGTATTCCCTACCACACCACCATGAGCCTAACCACCAGTATATTGCACCACACACACACACACACACACACACACACACACACACACACACACACACCCTGTACACTTACCTGGTCCTGTAGTAAATCCCTGTCCGCAAAACTACCATTAGATCCACACACACGAATCCCTGTAGTAAATCTAGATCCAAACCCCCGACGAGTGCAGCTGAAGAAACCCGCGCAAATCCTGACCTTGCCCGTCGCGAGATCTTCCCCTGCAGCAATCCAATCCAGACCCGAGATCCTTCTCCTGACTGCCGACCTTGCAGTCCGACCCCGACGCGTTTCCCCAGCGAGTTCCCAGGCAGTCTATGCAGTTTAAAACTGCATAGACTTGTGTGAGCACTCCTGTTCACGTGTCTCAATCAGGACTGCTGCTGAGACAATCTGCGCATGCTCCAGACTGTCTCAGCAGCAGTCTGGACTATCTTGCATCTGCGCCAAGTCCATGAAATTTAAATTTTTTTTTTCTTATTTTTTTCTTTTTATTTCTTTTTATTTGTTAGTTTGAAGTTGAGGGGGCTGCAGTCCGGCAGTCCAATAGCACGGGCCGCCCCTGATATATATATATATATATATATATATATATATATATAGATAGATATGTATATATAGGGTCTATATCATAACAGGGAAGGTACAGAATCTCAAGTACCTGGTCATCGACACATAAGTGTTGAACATCCTTTTCAGCGAACGGCCACATCATCGATTTCACATATATACACAAATATATATATATATATATATATATATATATATATATATATGTATCATGATGTTGTCATCTATTATACATCTAGATATATGAATGTTTGTATATGAGAATTATAGTTATACAGATACACCAACAGACATGCATGGCTGCATGCAGATGCACAAACACAAGCATATATATATATACACAGTCTCACTCACACACACACACACACACACACACACACACACACACACACACACACACACACACACACACACACACAGACACACACACACACACACACACACACACACACACACACACACACACACACACACACACTTACCTACTTACAAGATTAACACATTAATACTTTTCTAATGTGGACAGACAGCTGAAAGGACACAGACTCTTACCACAATCAGGATGAATTTAGACTTTCTTTTAAGCAAGACACCTTTGAGTACAGTGAGATGTCTTAAATTTAGCATTTAAGAACAATTAGAAAAAAACTGTAAATGATGGAAATGGCCAGCATCGAGCGCAATATTCCTTGAAAGGCAATAATCTATAATTTAAGCAACGTGTTTCACAACTTATTTTTTATGTATTCTTTGTTTTTCTTTTACACAGCAAGCTTAGTGGCGAACAGGAGATCATGGTAAACCACTTAGCTGACAAGAATTACGAATAAAAACAATAAAATGGTGAACCGATACATGGCTGCTGTAAACACGCTCAGGTTTATTAGAAACAGTTTAGCACTTTCTCAACCACACAGGTCGCTTCATCAGACCATTACTTAGATGAGTATGTCCCTCAGAATAGATTGACATTCTGCTTGTACAAGTTCTATGAGCTTCTATATTTGTAGGCAATATAAACCTGTTTTTTTAAAAAAAAGGTTAATAATGTCATAGGGAGGTCAGTTCAATTAAGAATTTACTTCATGAAAACTTTCATCATGAATATTTCAAACAGGAATTGTTAGTATTCCTTCTACAACTGCTATCTTCCATGGATTTCTAGATCTCACGTTTCCTTTTAAAACAATCACTCTACACCAGATAGACAGACTTCAGAATACCCTCCCAAGCTGTTGTAAATCAGTGACTAATGGATTTTTTCATGATTTCTGAAATTCTGCAGAGAATATTTTTTATCCTCTATGCCATATATTTAACAGTTCCTTTTGTTACAGCTGTTTCATTTCCTTTGGAAATCAGATGTTGTCTTTCCTCTACATGAAAAACATTTTGCTCTCTGCCCTTTCTGATTACATACCTATTTCCCTCTTCCCTAGTCCAGCTAAATGACTAGAGAAAACTGCCTGAAGTATACCTGAACAAACATTGCATTCCTTCAAGTTATAAGGATAGCTTCACTCTACATCGGTGTGCACACACTGACTGACTTAATTTATAGATGCTTTCCTCATTGTAGTGGATGAACATCTGTTTGCTAATCTGTAGTATTGCTTACTAAGGCATTCGACCTTGTTAAGTACAATGCACTTTGGGTCTCTAGCCTCCATAAACTTTGACATGTTTTTGGTTGCCTGGTTTATAATTTAATTTCCCAAACAAAGTGGTCTTCATCCTATTCTGCACTCTAGTCCTCACCTGCTTCTCTAAATTTTCAGGTGACCCACATCTCTGTCTTTAATTAATTCTTCTTTACCCCTAATTTAATCACTTCATTTTCTTTACAGTTGATCTGCTTTGGCGACCCCTAACAGGAGCAGCCGAAAGAAGAAGAAAAAGATTTTTCTTTACTTCTTTCCATTTCCATTGTAATTTTGTTTATGTTGATAACCACACCATCTTTAAATCTTCCAGTTAACTTCTCACCATTAAATCCAACAATTGTAACGCTATTGAAGCCCTCTGTGACTCTGGGTGGCTAGTAAAAGTCTTATTCTGAACTCTTAAAAACTAAAGGCAATGTTCTTCAGTACTCTATCTAGACTAAAATGAATTTTTAGCAACAAAACATTCATTACCTTTAAGGACAAGCATGGACAGTCATTGTATTCATTCAGATACTTATTGTTTCATCTTGTTTTTTTCCTCACTACATGAATACAAGTTACATATCGGAAACGCAACATTAGTCTTTCACATTCTGCTGTCCTAAACTCACAAGATTTCTTACTCTCGAATCTAGATCAGCAACTGATAAAGGAATACTACATACTCTGTAAGGAAAAGGTCTCTCTCTCTCTCTCTCTCTCTCTCTCTCTCTCTCTCTCATGACTAATGCTTCCACCAGACCTTTGAGTGTTCTGCAAATTTATGTGTCCTTCTTCCAAGAATTAGCATTAACTAACTAGCTCCCTAGAAATGATTATTCTAATCTTTTCTTAATTTTTGTATTTCATCTTCTCAGGTTTGGCCACATTTCACAACTTGCCTTCAGAATAAAGGTAAAAATAGATCAGTACTTGCTCAGATTACGTTTTGATGGGGTTACTGTTCTTTGTGGGCATTTTAACTACCTCAATTCCTCAGGTTATACACTTCCAGCCCTTGGCTCAAAACACTGGGATGTATTTTTTCTTCCCTTTTTGGGTGCACATTTTAACAATGCTGTACTATCAACTATGACTTACTGCATAAATGAATAATACGATTCTGCAAATGTATTCCTTACTGTGTTTTTGATACTAACTTTGATGCTTTATTGTGATATTTTCATTTTTTTATGTTTGCTGTTTGCAGGCTTAGACTCCATTATGAGTTAAGACCCTTTGTAAATTACTGCATACAGCAATATTGTGATATAGTAGCTGTTGTTAATACTATTATCATATTTTTTCAGTGTGGCTATAGATTGTGCTTATAGCTTAACTAATAGTATTGCCTCATTCTGCATTCTGTTTTCCTAATCAGGCAGTGTCTGAAATGGGTCTCAGTTATAGTGAACAAACACTAATTAAATAAATAAATAACTTAATAGAGGTATTTCATTCTGTATTTCACAAACCTCTCTGTAAGAACTCTCATATTAATATCTGCATAACAGTAGAAGGAAACTAATGAAAAGTTGTAAGACATCTCATCCCCCTACCACAAGACCACACTAAAACATGTCAGCAAATAACTCAGCCTTGCATGGAAAGCCATATGGGACAAATCATAGCAGAACTCATTTATGCAGATATAAGTCATTTAACTGATCTATATTCCAATTAGTTTGGTTTTCTGAAGGCAGGTCCTGCCTCCTGAAACTAGTAAACCTGTTTGAAAAGGTTACAGTGGCAGTGGACAGTGGCCATTCAATGCGCTCTGCTTATCTCAGCCTGGTCAAGGCTTTTGACACTATCCCCCAAGTGGGTACATCCATTCATTCATAGCACCCTTTTACATTTTGCACATGGGTTTGGAGTATCACATCAACAGTGACCATCATCTAGAGCCAATGTTTACTCTGTCTGATGTCTAGCCCTGCTGTGGTTGTTCTTCCATACCAAACATGGACACACACACACACACACACACACACACACACACACACACACACACACACACACACAAACACATAAACACACACACACACACACACACACACACACACACACACACACACACACACACACACACACACACACTGACACAGACAGTTTAGAATGTCCCGTCTACCTGTGTACCTAATGCCCATCTCTGAAATGTGTGAGAAAATCCAAGCACCTGGAGAAAACCCACATGAACTTAAAGAAGATATAGAGACTCCATACAGCAGGTGCCCCAGCCAAAAATGGAACCAGAAAACCTCTTACTATGATAGAGAAACATAATGTAAATGCCTACACTGTCAATTAGATCACAAATTATCTGTTTAACAGCTCCCAGGTTGTGAAAGGTACTGGCACCTCTCTGAATGTCAAATTGTAACTAGTGAAATACCACAAAGATCAGTGCTGAGCCCTTTCCTGTTTGGCAATTATTTTGCAGATATCCAAGCCAATAATCCAGAAGTGTAGTTGATCAAGTTTGCTGATGACTGAAAGCTGGGCACTGTTGTCTGCTCTTTCACTAACACTAAATTGCTCCCATAAGGGCTGAAATATGCACACACCTTGTATACTTAAAACTGTTTCAAGGTAAATGCAAAAAGGGCAGCATAGTAGCATTCAGCAATAAGCTGCTTCCAGTTCATAAGTTATGTGACATTCCTTTTCAAACAGATATGGTTATAAGAGACCTCAGTACTTCAGTGGCAGCTGGTGACTTCAAATTAAAGAGGGGCTGCAGGAGACAGCTGAATGGGTGGGGCCAATGGGGAGGGGTGTGGTCAACTAGAAAGGGGTGGGGCTATGTTCAAAACCACAACAACTGGAACTTTAAATAAATACTTTGCCCTGGGTGCCAATCAGTCATTATAAGAGTCCAATCAAGACAAAATGAAGAGTAGAAGAAAAAAATGTCTCAATGCATTGGCTACATGACAGCTTACTTAATATCTAGATGGAAAAAAAAGGTTGTGAGGCATGAAAATATAAATTACTTTTTAAACACATTACTGGAATGCCAGTCAAAATTAAGTATAAAAAAACCAAGCAGCACTCAACTCAAACCACTTCTCCTTGCAATGCAGTTTTAATCATAATTTATATTCAGCTTTATAAAAGTACCAAGTAACATGCTGAAAGTAGCTTATACCCCAATTTATAAAAATATTTCTAACCCAAAAACGACCTGCTGCCCGACAACTATCTACTTGTTTCATGGGGAAGACATGATCAAAGTAAAAAAATGAACAGCAAACAAGAAACAAGCTCAAGATAAATTGCTTAAAGGATTACTGCACAGGATATGGACAACACATGATAGATTGGCATTATGTTTAGTTTACGGGTAAAGCCTGCAAAGATGACTGCAAGTCTCCAGCAAATGTAATGAACTTCTGAAAATACTGTAATCCTGTCCTTTATTGCTAATACTGTCATATGAATTTCAATACCTAAGGCTTATATGTTATCTAGTTATGTAAATATTCTCTGCATGGCAACAACAAAAAGGCTTTCAGTGTTGGTAATTCTCTAACCGTATGCTTATTAAAGCTTACTTGCATCTTACAATCTCTGACAAGCTTATATGATGATCATTAAAGCATTGCTACTTAAAAACAGAGCAAAAGGGCACTGCGACAGCATGCATTTTCTGAATAATAAGAAGCATAAATTAAAAGTATAAAAATATAACAGAAAACCAGAACATTCTGCAAAATCAAGGACAGATGAAAAGCCACTGTTATACTTGTGTCTACCTTGCATGGGGGAATACTCTGCACACTTACACTACATAACTGCTCCTTGCCTTGCTTGGACACATCCAGAGTCACTACATGGGGGAGTGGGGTGCAACAAGTATGTCACAATTTGATATGTCTCTGGCTGACAGTGATGGCTCTTACACTCATACCTCTCAACCTCAGAGAAAGAAATCTGGAAAAATCCATATATAGTAGTGGGGAAAAAGGCCCAGAAATAAGGACACTTTTTAAATATTGCTCTTATAAACTTAGAAAGATAATAGAATAGTAGTAGGTCTTGCAATAGTATGAATTTTTTGAGGGATATGAAATCTGAAACTCAAATGTCTGCTATTATTTTCTAACTTCAATGTTTAATAATTTGCCACTAATTTGCCAGAAAACCACAATTTTATGAAAAACAGACCAAAAATGTGATGCAAAAATATAAAATTGCCACACAATACAGCTGAGAACATGTCAAAGAAGGGACACCTTTTTAATATTAGTACTGTTAACTTGAGCAGCTGACAAAATAAGAGAATCTACATGCTTTTCTGAAATCAAAGTAATCTATAACTCTGATCATTAGAGTTATTTATAATTGTAAACCCTCCACGTTTTCTTCCAAAATTGCCATTTTGCAGAGGAATTATTAGGAAGAGAGCAACATTTAGAGCCAAAATTGGGGAGAGTTTAGAGGTTTGGATATTCCTAATTCTATAAAGTGATTTATTTGCACATACTCTCAACCTCTTAATGCAGGAAATATGGACAAGGCCAAATATTTTGGGGGGACATACGAACAGTATTAAAAACTGCTCTTGTATAAACTTAGACAGGTAATAGAATAACAGGTCTTGCTTTAGCATGCATTTTTCTGAAGGTTATGACGTCTGTAACTCAATGTCTGCCATTATTTAGTGACTTCATTCCATTGCCAGAAAACCACAAATTTTATGAGGAACAAACCAAAAATAAAAAGCAAAAATCTATTCATTCTGTAAAAATCTGGTCAGTTGAGAGGAATAGTTCATCCGGGGCTGTCTTTGAGTTTGCTGCCCTTCCCCCCCTCACAAAATCATGGTCGAATGGAGCCTCCCCCCTGCAGCCATTCCAATGTCCCATTCCTTGGTTATTTCACCCAATTTATCATAAACACTGTAATGCGCATACTGCTTTACTTCTGCAATGATTTGGATTTCATTTGAAAGTTTTATTTTGCATTTTACAGCACAAACACTAATAAATATCTGCTAAACAAAGCAATGCAGTCTCACAATGAAAATAGACTTAGTATTAAAACATCTCTTCCCTTGAAACTCACATTCATTGAAACAGCATTGAAACCCACATTCAAAGAAACTACATTTTGCCAGTGGCAGATAAAGATGAACTTTGGGCTGTTTTCAAATCACAGGCCCCTTGCCCACAAAACATACACATGCTCTTTGATACACCTTCCTGATTGTATTAAATTATATTCCTTGTACAATACAGCACAGTTTTAGAGGGCATTTTACATTTATTGTTTTAAACATTTTTCCAGTAAACAATGAAACAAAATGCATGCACCAATAATGACAAAACTGCCCAATTCAGAACATTTCCATCATAAAAGTCAACTCAAACTTCTACAGTCCACCAGTATCAGTAAATATTTACAATCTCTGAAGAAGTAAAAGTAATCTAAATAATTCCACATTAAAGAGATCTGTAACTAATGAAGAGGCTGCTGCTAGCAAACAACTCTATATTGCATTGTTTCATATACAAATAAAGTGCCTGTTGCCCTTGAGGAATAAATTGCCTATGTTACACTAAAGACATGATAAGCTAGTAATATTGGAATAGGGAATGGATGGAAAACTGATAACAGGTTCATAGTTACTAGGTATCTTTGCCAAAAAGGACTGCAGCATCCACCCCCTTTGCAACACAGTACAGTATCAGCAATACATCTACTTGCTGTGGGAGTAGAACCCACAGCCTTCTGCATCAAAAGCAAGTACACTACCTGTTGTGCTATTAACAATGCAAGCATACTCAGCATAAGCAGCACTAAACTTTTGCTCCTCTTCAGCTCTCAGCTCTTTGTAAAATCTACTCAACATTCAGCTATATCTCTGAACTTTGCAGCACAATAAATCTGGAAAAAGCTAAAATTTATTGTGGGGGGCAAAACCCCAAAAACCAGGGGCACATTTTAAACATTGCTTGTATAATGTTGGACAGTTTCTAGAATAAAATGTTATGTTACCACCATACATTTCACTGCCAAGGCTTGAACCTAGGACCCTATGCAAAACAGTCTGAGCAACATACCACTATGCCAAATCAGTTGTTTTGTGAAAGAGAGGAAGACCGAAACTTAAATGGCTACAATTTAGTGAATTCAGTTCTCACCATAGCTGCCAACCTCTTAGCAAAAAACACCTGGACAAAGCCAGTAATGGAGGAATACAGCCCCCAAACATATTCAATGAATTCAGTTCTTACGATAGCTCTCAACCTTAGCACAAAAAAAACCCTGGACAAAGTCAATAATGGGAGAATACAGTCCCAAAAATAGGGACACATTTCAAATATCCATCGTTTTAACTTAGAAAATTGCTAGAATAAAAGGTTTTGTGTTACCATGTACTTTCTGAAGAATATGAAGTCTGAAATTGAAATGCTTGCCATTTTATTTATTTATTCAACATTTGTTAACCAGGAAAGTTTTACTTGGAACAAAAGCCAATTTTTAGCAAAGGCCCAGGGGGAAACACTCCAGACATTACTTTGTAAGATGGGAGGACACCAGAGAAAACTAACACAAACACAGGGAGGACATGCAGACTCCACACAAAAGGCACCCCAGCCAAGAATCGAACCAGAGGACCTGCAGTTGTCAGGCAACAACACTACCACTGCACTACTATGTAAAGAAACAAACATACAGAAACCACAGGTTTTATGAGGAATAGAACAGAACAAATATGAGGCAAAAATCATGTTTCCACCATAGTCAGGAAATCCTTCTGTCTGGCTCAGTTAATTTCCAAGGGAATCTCTTCAAGATGCAAAAATGTTATCTTACCATTGTACACTTCTCTTTTTAGACCCATCCTCAAATACAGTGCCTGCTCTTTGAAACATCAAAACATATTTCTCATCTGGAAAGGCCCCAATGATTTTAACCAAGATAATTAAAGACATTAAATGATTCAATTACCTTGACAGATTAGCACAACTCTCCTTATAATTAGTGCACTACCTGCTTTTAAAGGTGACCTTTGCTTAATTTTACAAGCCATGAAAGACCCAATCATATTTGGCCTCCTGTTGCTTCACAAAACTGGCAGCTCTGCAAACACCCATACTAGAGACCTAAATCAACACCAGAAAAGAAGATTAGTTAGAATGATAGGTTCCTACTTCAATGTATTCCCACCTAATGTAATAACATACCACTATAAGTCAAGTAAACCACTACTTTGCCTACCTTTTGCTTGTGTCAGTGGCAAAACAGGTAGCACAGTTGCCTTTTTATGCAGAAGGCTGTGGGTTCTATTCCCACAGGTGGTAGATCAATTGCTGACATTACAGTGCAGCATAAGGGGGTGCTGTACTCTAAGTGTGCCATTCTTCAGACAAGATGTTAAATTGAGGCCCCATCTGCTTGAGTTGGTGGTAGCTTAGGTGAATGTAAAAAAATCCTACAGCACCTATCAAAAAGAGTAGGAGAAGATTCCCACTGCCCTTGCCAAATTTCCCCCAATAGTATAAATACCACCTTGGGTCTCCTATGAAAAGAGGCTACTAGCCTAGTAGGACTTACCCAGCCAACAAACAACAAATAAATAAAAGGTGAGTTTTGATGATTTAATTGGCAGATGCAACTTTGTATCAGACTTATCATGTACAGTCCCACTTTATATTGGAGATGTGCTCATAAAGGGTGGCAAAAACTTTTAAATGTGTTTGCTTTAATGTGTATAGGGTTAGGCATCTTACAGTCATTCTGATCGATTGCCTCGGACTGTTCCTATGTTCCTAATTATCTTCCCACATTTACCCTGGCAGTGTCGTAAGTCTAACATCATCCTGCACAAATATGGCAATTGTGCACTCATCAAGCCAATCTGCACCCTATATGGGAGTTGTCTGAATCCCCATATCCTTAGGAATAATATTGGAAAGTAGTATAGTCCTCCAGGTAATCTGCATAATTTTCTGAAAGTGATCAGAATTTTCATTCTTCCTGCACCCATGTTAATAGCAGTTGACAACCTGCCAAAACAACCAGTATCCAAGGTGACAGTGGTTAAATTCCCAACCAGCTCCTCAGATATCTCACTGCGACCCAAGCAATAATCATTCAGTAAACCCATGAATGCTACAAGTCATTGATATTTATTGTTATCGACCTGGCCCAGGTAGCATTTCACTGAGTAGTTTCTGCACATTTAAATGGAATGTCAACAGTTAAGTCTATCTCTCTGAATCCTGTTATATGTATTTAAGGGATATAGCTCTGGAAATAATGCTTCCAAGCTAAGGACATTTATTTATTTATGCTGTCTTGATGCTAATGGTAAATGCATACGTTTACAAATCTGAGTTGATTATCAGTTAGAATGAAGATGCAAAAGGACTAAGTCATATTATAATATATGTATTTAAGAAAAAACAACTCTAGGAATGTTTCCAAGCTAAGGAAATGCATTTATTTATTCATTCATTCATTCATTCATTCATTCATTCATTCATTCATTCATTTATTTTTCCTCTTCAGTCTAGTAGTTAATGCATATGCTTACTGATCTGAATTCATTATTTATTAGTTAGAATGAAGTTGCAAAAGGATTGCAGCAGAGGAATAACTTCTTTCCTTCCATCCATCCAGCCATCCATTCACCAAAAACTTCTTTTTATCATTTTTGCACATGGGATCAGGGTGTAACACCAGCAGTGACAATCATCTACAGCCAATGTTCACAACACCAGAAGGAGGGATGGCTAGCTCTGCCACAGTTCTTCTTCAGTAAAACATGCAGACACACATGACAGGCTCCATGTAAATATTGAGAATAATTAATGTGGTATCACTGTTAATATGATTACATAGTGGGAGTATTGTAGAATACATAACATAGCAAAATATAGGCATAAAACTTACAAATACAGGTAATCCTGGTAATAATTATAGGGTACATGGTCACTTAGCTTACTTAGCTAGATTAGGTCCTTCAGTTTCCACTTATAAATTGTGTGATTCTGAGCAAGCCACATGTCCAGGAAATTGTTCCAGACCACCACTCTTACGTGGGCATTGTGGTTAACACAAAAAAATGACATAGCACTGTATGTTGGAAATATATTAAAACTACAGAACAAATGGAATAAATGTAGATTATAAGGAGGTTAACAAAGAGAAGATTAAAAAGACATTGGCATATATAAACATAAAAGAATGAGATACTAATAAAAATGTTGATTCATGTATGCTATAGGAAATGCAGAGGAATGTGATATAAATTGGTAGTTTAAAGGCACTTGACTTAGAGAGCTTTCATTTGTATTTTAAAATTTCTATTAAGAGGTACAGCACTGAAGAGAAATAAGAAAGCTAACATAAAAATATTTTATTATGTTTTTCAAATGTAGGCTATAATTGAGAGGTGGTGCCCGAGCCTTCACAACACACAAGATAGAATAACATAAAAGAGATAATCTTTTATATCTGCCAAACTAAAAATAATTATGAAATAATGATGAATGATTGCAATTGTTACCATCGAGAGCTATTGTGAGACTGTTATCATTATCAAGCAGAAGTGAAGCATCGGCCCTTTTGGCTTTACTGCCTAAAACAGCATGCTGTCAGGAAGAGAATATGAGTGCAATATAAATCATAGCTAATCAGAGTATAAAAGGGAAATACTCCATGAATGAAGCCACTACCAAGAGAGAATTAGTGTTGTTTCAGGCATGCACTCTGTCATTACTTTGTTGTCATGTTGAGTGGTTGCAGAGATGCAGCTAGCTATTCTGGTGCCATGGACCATCCCCCATAGATTTGTTGTTGTTTTGGGGTTTAGTGGCTGTTTTAAGTTCTTATTTAGCTTCAAGTTTCCTAATGGTTTCCTAAAGCACTGTATAGTTCTTTTAAGTATGTTTTTAAAGTTAAGTAGAATTAGGCTTCTTATAACCATGAAGTCATTTATTTTTCTTGTCAGTCATTTATTTTTCTTGCTATATAATTTATTTATATAGGTATTTCACCATAGGGGCATTTTTTAAAATTCTTATTATATTTGATCTGATAGGGTCTTCTTTATGAATGCAACTATTTCAGTTGAAGTAGAAGTCCGAGACATAGTCTGCAGCTTTAACAACAGGATTCATCAGAAGAGGTTTACAGCGGAATGTATTTAGGTCATCAGGAAAGTGAAGAAAGGTTTGCTTTCGACAAGTCCCTAAATAAAAGGGCTATTGAATCATTGTAAGGTAACAATAAAGAGTTTTTGGCAAGCGTGAGACAATCACTACACTCCCTCAAAATGCTTAATGCTATAAGCCTGGCTAGAGAAGACACAAAAGCCGAGTGAGATTCCATAAAGACCAATGCAGACAAAGTGGTATGAGAAAAAACAGATAAGGAAGCATGGTTAAGATGCCAAGCACTTAACAGCACAACAATTCTGTTCTGCCTCAATACACTTATTTTGACAGGATTTTTTATATAAAACCTAAAAAAACATGTCTTCAAAATACAGTAACAAATAAGGCATGAAGAAAATACCGTTAGAAAATTGAATTTTGAAGACTTTATCTTGCTTCAGTCCTGTCAGAAATTTTACTACAGTTACAGTTAAGTGCAGTCATGAGCCACCTTAAAGCTTCCTTGGAGGAAAATGGGATGAAGAAGGAACTCCAGGCTCATGCAACCAGTATGCAGGAAATATCAGTGAAAATAGATAAATTGGAGTGTAAAATGGATGCTATAAAACAAGAAACAAATTGACTTACTAAATGAAATAATTAAGAAACACTCTGACCAGAAAAACTCCATTGCGGAATCACTGAATGATGTAGATGGCAGATTAAATGAGAATGAGAGTCAAGTTGAATTTCTCTGAAACAAAATATCTTGGATGATCTTGAAAGCAGATCCAGAAGGAACAATATAAGAATTCATGGTGTTCCAGAGAAAAAAAAATCAAACATTAAGGCTCAAATCTTATTTCCTGCAAAAATCAAAATGTTCCTACTGGAGGGTCAAAACATTTTCAACTCATTAGAAGAAGCTCTAGACTTCACCCAGAAAAATAAACCTATAAATAAACAAGAAGAAATGGATTGGTCAGCAGCAAGTCTAAAGAGACAAACAACCAGAAATGGATGGTCAACAAAAGAAAACAACAACAAGCTAAAAAGAAAATAAAAATGATTTAAGCATCTTCTTATTCTTTTTGGACTTATTATACATCTGATAACGTGTTTATCTTTTTTTTACAGAGTATATATGTTACTCCAATAGTCAAAAAGGATGCTAAACAATTCAAAGTAATCCTCCTTCTCTTTTTTAAATTCAATAATAAGAAAAAAAAGGGAAGAATAAGTAATTCACACAACAGCATTCATAAATAACATAGTAACATCTGCCTGATGAACAACTTAGTACTGTGACAAACGTGTAACGTAGGCTACTGTAAATTCTCAGAAGTTAAATAGTTACTTTTTCACATATACAAAGATTTTGATATGAACATGTGCCTAGATATTGACATACTGCTTTGTTTTATAGGTTCATAGGTTCATAGCTATGTACTAGGCTAATGGTCCTGGAGCCTTTACAAGCCTAGCCCATAGACGTGCCCCGATTATATCATCAAATCAGGAATGTTACATTCCATGTTAGAGGTTATAAATACATTTGCTGTACTGTTATTGACTTTTTTGTCCATAACAAAAAAACGTTAAACACTGCTAAACTTTTGTAAATTTATATTTAAAACTGCTAGACTTAATCAGATTTAGAAATAACATTATATTGAACAAAAATGGATTAAATAATCCAATGAAGAGAGGTGGTTTGTTTAAATATTTTAAAATGAATAAAGTTGATATAGTATTTTTACAGGAAACACATCTAATAAAGAAAGATATTGACAAAGTAACATGTAAACAATATTCAATATTGATAGATTTACAGTATAATGCCAAAAGGAGAGGTACTATAATACTTTGGAAGAATACATTAACTACACCTAAAATGATTGACATTTACATTGACAAAAAGGGTGTGATATGACTGATTGTTCTTGAAATAGATAAGAAATTGTTTACTTTTGTTAATATGTATTGAATTCCTGGAATTGATTACAAAATAGCAAAAAAAATACTTAGATCTTATAGCTCTACATACAAAAGTGGAAATTCTAATGGCAGGTGACTTTAACTGTATACTTTCAGAAAAAGACATTACCAAAGATAAGAAAGCCAAAATAACTGCTACTGCTAAACAACTTAATAATTTTACCAATATGATGGATCTTACAGATATTCAAGAATTAAAAGTGGCAAATACATTAAATTACACACACTATTCATATAGATTTGGCACCCAAACAAATATTGACAAAGTATTCACATCTAATGGGCTATATCTGAAAGTAAAAGAAGTATCAATAACATCTTGCCCTTTGTCTAATCATAATGCCATTATTTTTAAACTTAATTTCTAACCAAATGAACTAATATTTTGGCAAATAATACTGGCATATATAGTCAAAATTAAAGGTTTTAAGGAATGGTTTCTAAGTAAACTGTAATTTGTTATGGACATTAATAACAATTGTGAAGTCTCTAATGTTATCCTGTGGGGCACCTTAAAAGCCTATATTTATGGTAAAATATAGAGTTTGGTATTTAATGAAAATAAAAGACTGGGACAATGAGCTAAGTATGCTTCAAAAAAAATTTGATAACTTAAAATTGAATTGAAACCCCTCTGATAGAGACAAGACTGCAGAATTAAAAACATTGGACCAAAAATACTTAGAAATATTAAACCACAAAGTTGCAATAAACCTAGAGAAACTAAAATTATAAACCTATATGATAAACCCTAAAATCTGCATAGAAATACAATAAGATCAAAAACATTAAATAAAATCATATTAAAGAAACCACTTATCAAGTAAATAAACGTAAATGAACAACTAATTTAAAGGACATTCTGGAAGCTTTTGGAAAGCATTATGAAGAATTGAATAATAGAGATCTAACACTAGATTATAGTGATAGCACTGACAACTTCTTAAAAGAAAACATAAAGCATAAAGTAACAAAAGAGCAAACTGACATGTTAAATAAACCCATTAGTATTAGAGAACTAAAAGAGCAAATAAAACATTTGAAAAATAATAAGGCTTTCGGTTTACATGGTTTAATTTCAGAATTATATAAAAGAACCCCAGATAATGTACTGAACACACTTATAAATGTATTTGATGAGGTTAGAAGTTCATTAAGTAGTCCACCTTCATGGAAATACTCTTTGATGTCCCTTATTTTAAAACAAAAAATATCTGAAAATATGCACTTTGTATCATCCTATTTCCTTACTAAATGCGGATTATAAGATTTTTATGGCCATGTTGACTAAAAGACTAAACAATATAATACCAAACCTGATTAATGAAAATCAAACTGGATTCATTTTGGGGAGAAAAGTGCAAGATAACATTATTAGACTTTTACCATTAATAGATTTTGCTAATACTATTAAAAAATAATCAGTATTATCTCTAGGCATTGATAAGGCTTTTGATTTAATTAATTGGCTATATTTACAAAGAGTTCTTAAGATATGTAACATTTAATTGTTCTTCAGACTTTATAGAAATAATAATGAAGCTATATAATAATACCTTTTCTTTTGTGAAAATTGGCTCTTTCCTTTTTCATTTTTTAAAATTTTAAGGAGATCAAAACAAGCAGGTCCACTATCCCCATTACTCTTTGCCTTATCTATAGAACCCTTTGCCATGTATATTAGAAACAATGGTAAAATAAAATGTTTTTCGATTAATGAAATGTATAACTCCAAAATCCAATTATTTGTGGATTATATCTTGTTAACTTCTAGTAATATTGAATCTTCATTAGAGAATATCATTAATTCAATAAAGCACTTTGAGAAAACCTCTGCATTAAAACTTAACCATAATAAAACAGAAACAATGTTAATAAATAAAAAAGGTTGCATTCAGTTCAAAAATGTATAAATAGTTTAATTGAGAAAGTAACTTAAATATTTAGGTGTTAATATAAAAACTAAATGGAAAGAAACAGTGGCATTAATCTAAAAAAATAGCCAATAGTATTTTAAAACTAATTGAAAACCGGAATATAACTTTTTTCTCAATGGAAGACAGATTTATACTAATAAAATTATAATATTACCAAAGATATTGTATCTCACTCAATCATTATTGTTATTACCCCCAAAAAACTATTAAGTGGTTAAACACTATACAGTTAAAATTCCTGTGGCATCCTCAAAAGTCAAGAATATCATATGACTGGCATACCAAAATTTGGGGAGAAAATGGTATTGGATTCCCAAATATTGACCTTTATATCTAATCTGCCATCTTAAACATTGTAGCTCATTGGCTAAATTAATCATATAATTCAAATTGGAAATATCTGCATGAAACAATGATACTTTCAAATATAGTATCTGTAACAAAACATAATGTTTCATCAAACACTAGTATAATATATTGGGGGCTAAGAGATTACTGCCTGAATAACAGTATTATTGCTGAGTATACGTTTGGAATTAAACATATTTTATATAATTTTAAAATGGAAATGGAAACTAATTATTTAATCAAACAGTTATTATTCCTGATTTTCAAGTAGCTTGCTCCATTGGTTGTTTCAAATCTTTTAATGAAAGTATAATATCTAATCTTGAGAAGAGCAATTTAAAATTTTGGTACCAATTTTTGAACGGGAATAAAATAAGTTCTGAAGAAAAACTCTTAGCTAGATATAATGTATATTATACAAATTGGTTAGATATACAGGTGATTAGACAATTCATAAACAGAAATTTACAAATACCTATAGTCATGAACACTAAACCCATTCCAAAAAATGAATTTTTCTTTCAGATTAATGCTATTAAATATAAAAATAAGTCATATTTATCAATAATTTACAAAATCTTAAAAAGTGAACTTACAGATTTTGATGTGTCTTATTGGGACAGTCTACAAAAATAAACAAGGAACCATTTTCAGATGTTAATAAAAAGCTTTATTTAAGATCTGTAAGCAACTCCACATCATCCATTTATTGGAGAATTTTTACGTGGAAGTTCTGACATAGAAGCTTTTTAACTCTGTCTAAAATAGCAATTATTTATAGAAAAGACAACCTAAGATGTTGGAGGTGCAATGATAATTTAGAAGCAGACTGGTAGCATATAGTTCTAAAGTGTCAAAAAGTTGTTTTATTTTGGGAAGAATTTAGAAATTTTGCTAAAGTATTGTGGTCAGACAAATGTGATATAAAATTATTTAATTATATTCCAATTCCAAGTTCTATTCCTAAAACACAAGTGCATTTCCTATGGTCTATCCTGGCTACTGACAGAAAGGTCATTGCACTAAACTAGAAAAGCAAAAGTTACCTCTCCTTTTTCAAAATGTACTTGTCTAGCAATAAATGTACAGTGGATATAAAAAGTTTACACACCCCTGTTAAAATGACAGGTTTTTGTGATATAAAAAATGAGACCACAATAAATCATTTCACAACTTTTCCCATCTTTAATGTGACCTATAACCTGTGCAATTCAACTGAAAAATAAACAAATCTGTTAGGGGAAAATATAAAATATAAAAAATAAAATATGTACAATACGCTGGTTGCATAAGTATGCACACCCTTAAACTAATACTTTGTTGTGTGTGTAAATGCACACCCTTAAACTAATCCTTTTTGAAGCACCTTTTGATTTAATTACAGCATTAAGTCTTCCTGGGTACACACCTGCCATCAATTTAAGAGAATCTAATTAACCTCAAATAAAGTTCAGTTGTCCTAGTAGGATTTTCCTGACATTTGCCCAGTTGCCTGCTAATTCAAAAGCCATGGTTCGCAGTTAGCTTACAAAACATCAAAGGGATCTCATTGTTGAAAGGTATTGGTCAGGAGAAGGGTACAAAAAAATGTCCACAGCATTGGATATACCAGGAACACAGTGAAGACAGTCACCAAAAAGTGGAGAAAATATGGGACAACAGTGACATTGCAAAGAACTGGAAATCCCTCCAAAACTGATAAAAAGACAAGACAAAAACTGGTCAGGGAGGCTGCCAATGAATTAAATGTATTAAATGAATACATTACTATAAAACCTATCTTACAACTGTGCTGGTATAGACACAAGCTTAAGACATGATTAATATTCATGTTTGCTATATATATATATATATATATATATATATATATATATATATATATATATATATAAGTTGCATACATTTTTATGTGATGACAGGATGGATATGTATGCATATATTGTGTTGATTAGTAGATATATATAGTCTCTCAACTATGATTCTCAACCCAGCATTTGAATATAGTTATAGATTTCTCATACAGATTCAGTCAATTGATTTTAATATATGTTTTATACTTTTTATGGATTTATTTAATAGAAATTCATTGTATTAGAATATAGTGTATGTATTTGTATATTATATTAACTGTACACATATATGTTTATTATTTTTATTTCATAGCTTTTTGATCAAATTTATGAATGAATTGATTGGGAATGCAAGTTTACATTGTAATTTTTATGAATGGTTATATGATGGAAATCGATACCATGTTACTTTAAATTTGTAAAATGGGTGGATTTTGGCACCAAAAAGTTTTTAAATAACAGTTAGTATACAATGTTAGGTATTCTGATGAAGTCCACATTAGTGTGGATGAAAACACTTAATCTAAACAAGAATGTGGAATTCATGGTCTATTAAAGAAGTATTTTTACTTCTGGTTTCGGATTTCATTTATTGTGCATCCATTACGAACTTGGTTTCAGCTTTTGTTTTTGACATAAAGAGAAGAATCTATGAATATGGCCTTGAAAACTCAGGTTCACTTTGAGGCCTAAGAACTTGATGAGTCAAATGGGGAAGAGAAAGCTATGATAAGGCTAAGCCTGGGCGCCTATCTTTGAGTAAAAGGATGGAGATATGTGTTGTAGCATAACTAGTCACCTAATTATAGGACTTGACTATAGTTCTAATCCAAACACCAGTAGGAAATGGATTTCTTTTTTAATCATTGCTCTGCTACTGAGATTACATGCCTAGTTAGTTCTAATTTATCTTTTTTCCCTTTCTGCTCTGCTGCTCTTGTGAAAGAAGCAAACTAAGCAGTGGTCAGCGTGTGAACTTGGTATTGGCTTATAACACTAGTTTGTACTGGCTGTTTTGTTGTTTTCAAATGTTTTCAATTATGTGTCAATTTCATGCTGAGCTACATGTATGGAGCCAGCTTATAACTGTATAATTTTTCAACATATTGTACTTAGGGCATTGATATTATTTACCTATTTTGGCTGCACTGCCATATTGCACTGAGAACATTACAACTGGTTGTGTGTTTATTTATACTTTGCTAGATTTCTACAGTATATCAAAACCACCACTGCTATATCTCATTTATAAAATACTTAAGCTACTATTATTGTATCCTACATTTCTGCATTGTATACAAACCACCAATGCTATATACTATTTTTAATGTATGCATTTTTGCTAAATGGGTGAGCTAGTCAGAAAACCCTTTGCAGCCATGCCCCAATCCAATTATATTTCCCATAATGCTGCACTACCAGCTAAGTATTTAAGCTATTATTACTCTATCTTAGCTAGCATATGGGTGAGAACATTATTGTACCAATTCCACCAGTGTCTACTCCCCTTTCTTTGCCAGACTACTAGCTTTAGAAACAGAGGGAGTATATGAACTGTCTCATGATCACTGGTAACCCCTTATTATTACCAGAAATAGGATCAACATGTGAGAGCTCTTGGTACATATTTAAACTGGAAGCAAACCCCTCACATCCATCATCTACCCTTGCTGCCATTGTTCATCATACATCCAATCAGCTACACTACACTACACACCCACACAATAACATCATACCACACCACTAATGACATTACATATCACTTCATTCTTATGCTGGTGTACTAAATCAATCCTTCCAAAAGCCTCCTAGTCATCTCAGGCAGCATACTTCTGTGCCTAGACCTTAGAAGTATAACCATACATTATCCAATGATCACACAACTGTTCAGACCACAGTTAGGGTCAACAAAGTCATATGTACAAACCTCAAAGGTAGGCAGTGTACACTGCTACACATAAAGCATTCTTGTCATAGGGGGATCAATAGGGAGACACATGGAAACACCTCTCACCAAGCTGAGCAAAGACAGAACTTTTATCCCTTTACAGCAAAGTATGCTTCAAAACTGGTTGATGGCAACCAAATGACTTTCTTTGTTACAGTTTGGAAGATGCAAAGAAGTTCACGGATAAGCTCTCGTTGTATATTTCTGAGACTAGAGCTAGTCTGCCATTATTCTGCTAACATCACAAATAATGCTGCAGTATAAGCAAGAATAATTGGCTTCAAAATTTGGATAAGTAGTTGGTGTGATTATAAACAGGTCCAATGTATGTCAGCTTGGGAAGAAATGGCAAGCAGTCTCTCTCACTTCTGGACTTTCACATTCATTCTTTACCTCCTCTGTGCTTTTTATAGGCATTCAGTCTACTGAACTAACCAAACTAATAAATTTCAGACAAGCCACTACTAATATGGGCCTTCTTGATATTAGAATCCTAAACAAAATGTCTTCCATCCAAGAAGTATTTCATGACTCTTTAAAACTTCCAAATGTATATTGCTATAGAAACATAATTTCTTCTGAGAACAGGTGACCTTGAATTTCTCATTACAAAAATGCAAACAGATTAGGGAATTATTAATCATAATTTAATATACAAGTACTATTTTTTGTAGTTAATGAACTTCCTTTTTTAAGTGCATTCTATATTCTTTCTTGGAATAGGTAAGAAGTGCATTTCAAGTGGGGAACTTCCCTATTCATGAAGCAGTTTTCATAGTAGCCACACTAGTATGGGGACATTATTGCTCCAGATTACAGTTAGTTTACAGCCAGTCTAATTATTTATGGATCCAGTGGCAGAAGCATTTTAAATAGCTAAAGCAAGACAATCCAGAAGACTTAATATAGTGCATACTAATGTGGATGATAAAAGGAAATAAAATGAAGCAGAAAGAGGCCACAAATATTAAACATGTTTATCATAATACATGATGTAGTAAGAAATTGTAAAAAATTGTTCAGAATAGAGAAAAGGTTCAATATTTTACTGTCTGGTTGAACTATATCGGGTAATGAGATACTGTAATTGAATAAAACGTTTTCATCAGTTCCCTATTGGAATTTCAAGTCACATAATTGTGACTTGGTGAAAGTGAAAAAGTCTCACTTCTTTTATCTTTTTGTTTAGTGGCTACACCCCTTGTGGCAAATTTGCTCCCTTAGGTTACGGATAAGAAAAAAAAGAAAACAAAAAAAATTAAAAGAACTGTGACTTTTGCACGTCTGACATTATGTGACATTAAATTGTAGTCAATACCCTTTCATTCCTAACAAGCTCACAAAACATGAGCTTTAAACTTATGGACTTAAATTATTCTTCTGAAATTTCTGATGCACAAGTTTCTCATCATTAACTAATTTCTTTATTCTTACCCTCAATCAGATAGTAGCTATATTTAACAAGTTTGTGAATCCAGAAATCAGAGGTGTGTTTAAATGGTAACTATGATATCAAATCATTTTACAAAACTCAGCATTGTTACAGTTATAGAATAATAACAAAACGTGTATATCAAGACATGATAAAGGGATGCCAAATTGATAGCTGATATGTTATGTTTCAACTATGGAAAATATGATTAAAACTCCATACACATATAATGCTATTCAGTATGCTGATAATGACTGGATTAACCAGAAATATTATCTTAGTGTTTATGAGGTGCCTTTATTGGGCCACATCTTTGAAGTCCGTGCATCCTATTTTTAAATTATTCGGTTTTCCCAAAGTTCATAAAAATATTGTCCCTGCGCCTGTGTGACATATAGATGGTAGTAATTCATTCACAGCACCTTTAGCCATATCTATTGAACATTACTGAAAATATTTTTCCATGGTGCCCTCGTATATTAAACAATTTTCCCTAATAGAATGAGGCTTTCTTTATTAGAAAAGCAAGCTTCTTTATTTGCAGTGTAGTATTTCTGCTACAGATAACGAATATTTTTATAAATACTTCTTGACATTGTAACTGATGTATGAGGTGATGAGATGTCTTCGCAATATATGTTTATTTCTCACATATGGAAATTTATAATGTGGGATTTTCAGATATAATTCTCATTAGGAATGTCTTTATATTTAATGGTGAAGTTTATCACTAAAAGAAGGCACTGCAATGAATGCTGCTGTGATAACCATTTCTAGGAACTGTCATGTGAGCTAATGGAATAATTACTTTTAATTCTGACATGTTATCAGTTGATTTTAGACTACTGTGGATTTATTTGTGACACGTGTGATCTGGTAGGATTCTTCAGAGGAATATGACAGATTTAAAAATTATATGACATCTCAAAATTCATATCTGAGATTTACTTTTAATAAAATTATTGGATCATTCATTTTTAGCTGTATATCTATATAAACTTGACAGTGATGCAGTTACATTTGAAACATCATTGCATACAAAAATTGTAAAGAAGAATTCCTCTCTGCATACCACCAGCATGCATCTAGGCTTTGTTAAATGCAGCATGACTAAAACACAATTTGTTGGACAAAGCATGCTGGCTAACTGCAAATGTTGAAAAGTAGTGAGATGACAGATTATTTTAAAATGAGGATTATTATACTGGTGTTCTAAATCAAGCATTTGTTTCAGAATTACATAAATCTAAATGCACTTATACAAGATAGACAGAATAATTCTCAACAAGCTATAATAGATCCTAAAGTAGCCATGGATATGATACAGTTTTTTCTCCTTATGATCTGCTGATGATTAAGTGTATTATTACTAGCAACTGACATCTTTGCTGGTACCAAATACTTATTTCATCATTTAATGGACGCACACTACAATTAATTTTCAAAAATGCACATAATATAACAGTATATTGAAAAATAAAGAAGAAATAGTAATCCTGATTTGCCAAGAAAAGTCATTTTCCTTGTTTTAGATGTTCAACATGTAATTTTGTTTAAAACATTCTCTATTCAGCTATCCTTTTTCCAGTAAGGATTTTTTTCTTCATTTTGCATGACATGATGGAGATGATTTGCATTTCATGCCACTAAACCTAACTGAAAGCTATATGACATGATTTGTGGGCAACTGTATGCTATAAAAAAATCTAAGTGATATAACACATCAAGTAAATATTCAGGCAGTGTTCAAGCTCTTTTTGGAAATATTTTTATATTACAATTGATATATCTTATGTCCAAAGTTGCACTGATAATTTTACTGAAAACACAGACTATCAGAAGAGACTTTTTTCTTTTTGGTTATACCAAGTTCTCAAAGTGTCAGAGATAGTGTGTGACAGAAGAATGACACAAAAGGTTGTTGTTGTTGTTGGTCTTTCGGTTTTTCCTGGTTAGGGTTTCACCACAGCGGAACTCCGGTCCGCTAATGATTGTCAGTAGATTTTCACGAACGCCGAGGTAAAAAGTTAAAAAGAAAATTGCACAAAACAGCAGTGGTACCAGAGCTTCTCTGTGGCACAGAGACCCGGGCAATAAAGGCAAAGGATTTGAGGAAGCTTGAACTGATGGAGACAAAGTGCTTTAGAAAGCTGGTAGGGTGTTCACTGTGGGGCAGCTGAAGATATAAGGGCATCAGCACAGAAGCCAAAGTAGTCCCAGTTGTAGAGAATGTTAAGAAGAAATGATTAAGGTAGTGCAGTCACATGTGCAGAAAAGCAGAAGATGATTCAGTGAATAGGATTTAGAAGAGACAGGAAAAAGCAAGAAGAAACAAGGACATCCTACCAAGAAATTTCTGAATTTCATGAGAGAAGGCCTGTGACGGTCAAACATAATCTCAAAGAAGGGAGGAGAGTGGCACTGAATGGAGGAAGGTGGTCACCATTGATTCAATACCAATTAACCCGATGATGATAATGTTGATGATGAATTTTTTTGTCTCCTTTCCATCATGTGACTGGACCAGCACCACAGTGCCCTACATCCACACTGGGTCTACCTGTCAATCTCTTTACCCCTGTACTTAGTCTGGCATGCTGGGGTTGATAGTGGATCCTAAGGGCATCCCAGGGACTCAGCCATCTCCACTTCCATTCGGGGGGATTTTCTTGTATGACCTATCCAGTCACCCCTCCCTCACAATGCTATGGTTATGTCTGAGGGGGTGGATTGTAATGGAGATGTTGTGTGTATTGCCCTGCATCTGCTGCAGCTCAGTCAGGTTTATTCCACCTCATTTATGGACCACCACTCCTTCCAGTGATTTTCCCAGCTTCAACCAGAAATCATCATGGGAAATGCCCATGTCACCACTCTCCTGCCATGATAGGCACACCCATCAACCCTGCCACTCTGTCAGTCACCTGAGACACTAATCGAACCCAAGTCATCTGGATCATATTCACAACCTAAGCCACCTTTGCTGATAATGATGAATGTAGCATACATTTAAATCGTTCTCATATTGCTTCAAGATTGGAATTGGATACAACCTAATGAAAATTTGACGTTCACTTAATCACATTGGCTATCAATTTCCTTCCTTTGATGCACTTTATTTTTTGGTAATGAGGATCTTTTCAAATATTGTCCATTTTGCACACATTGTTGGGTATGTGGCTTTACAAACAAACAAACAAAAAAAGACTTCCTACAATTCTCCTATGGGATATAGATCTCTATTTCTAATGTGCAAAAGTCTTCAGTCTTGAATGAGCAGGTAACCTGCAGAGATAATGCAGCTGCATAGATAATATCAGCTGAAGAAACAAACTTCAGCTTATGTGATTAGGGTGTCACAATAGTCGTTGCACAAAATCATAGTAGTGAATGCAAACAAACAAATACATGAGTACCTGCCTTATTAATGTATTTTTACTATGGAGGTGGTTCCTGTCTTTAATTTTAAAGACTGCTTAGTGCTGAATTGATCAGTTGATCAGTTGTTTATGTTCTTCTGAATTGCCAGTAAATCCTGCTTCACGTATCATTACTGTCATGTTGTTTTCAGCACTATAATTTGGACTGAGTTTGGTTTGATAATATTATTTGTTATCAGTGTCTGGACAACTGAGCCACATTGTATTGTGTTGCTTTATGCATACATCAGGGTACATTGCAACTATTTTTAAAGTAAAAGCACTACATTCATTTAATACATGAAAAGGACTAGGGCCCCCGCATGTTAAAGACCAGAGCATGTTTATATGACTGCATAAGGGAGGCAGATATCTCCATTTGCCATATCTCTTTTTGACAAGCAGCTATAACTGTAGCCTCAGCAGTTGTACATTTTCATAGAAAAGCTAACAGCAATTATTATTTTAGTGCACTTTTACTACTGCATTTGAACTTATACTTAGGACCCTTGAGTTTTTGCTTTATGTTTTTTTTCTCAGTCCTGATGATAAATTGTTTCTTAAAATTATTTTATGTATGATAGTGTGGTATTGTATGAGGAAGTCGGGAGTGTCAGAGAAGCATGTATGAGTGGTACAGGATATGTATGATGGTAGTGTGACAGCGATGAGGTCTGCGGTGTGAGTGACGGATGCGTTTAATGTGGAGGTGGGATTATATCAGGGATCAGCTCTGAGCCCTTTTTTATTTGCAATGGTGATGGACAGGTTGACAGATGAGATCAGACAGGAGTCCCCGTGGCTATGATGTTTGCAGATGACATTGTGATCTGTAGTGAAAGTAGGGAACAGATGGAGGAGACCCTGGAGAGATGGAAATATGCTCTAGAGAGAAGAGGAATGAAGGTCAGCAGGACTAAGACAGAATATATGTGTGTGAATGTGATGGAGGATAGAGGAATGGTGAGGATGCAAGGAGTAGAGGTGGCAAAGGTGGATGAGTTTAAGTACTTGGGATCAATAGTTCAGAGTAATGGTGAGTGTGGAAGAGAGCTGAAGAAGAGAGTACAGGCAGGATGGCGTGGGTGCAGAAGAGTGTCAGGAGTGGTTTGTGACAGACGAGTACCAGTAAGATTGAAAGGGAAGGTCTACAAGAGGGTAGTGAGACCAACTATATTATATGGGTTGGAGACAGTGGCATTGACAAAAAGGCAGGCATTAGAGCTGGATGTGGCAGAGTTAAAGATGTTAAGATTTGCACTGGGTGTGACGAGGGTGGACAGGATTAGGAATAAGTATATTAGAGGGTCAGCCCAGGTTGGAAGGTTTGGAGACAAAGCCAGAGAGGCAAGATTACATTGGTTTGGACATGTGCTGAGGAGGGATGCTGAGTATATTGGGAAAAAGATGCTAAGGATGAAGCTACCAGGTAATAGGAAAAGAGGAAGGCCTAAGATAAGGTTTATGGATGTGGTGAGAGAGGACATGCAGGTGGTTGGTATGACAGAGCAAGATGCAGAGGACAGGAAGAAATGGAAACAGATGATCCGCTGTGGCGTCCCCTAACGGGAACAGCCGAAAGAAGATGATGATTTTATATATGATATCTGCTGCTTAGTAGTAAAACTTGGGATGTGGTTTATATATGGATAAGGAGTTCAAAACTTTTCTAGATTATTGTAGAGATTTTTCATTTTGTTTACACCCATTCTGGGCCTTGCAGTCCATCCCGAATATTTTGAATAATAAGTGTTTTAGTACAGAGCAGTCAATTTTGTATGCAATTACAATGCACATAAAAAACTTCCCATTTACCTGTAGTAAAATAATATGAAACATTTAACTAAGATGGCCACTATGATGCTTGTTTTAGGGCAAACAACCAAAACATTAAGGTAAAATGTCACAGAGAAAACAGAGTAACATGTATATACAATAATGGAAAAAGCATTGTTGTTTTTAAATTGCTTATTTGTAGCCATGCAAAGCAGTCACTGTCTTAACCCACTTCACTTGAACAACAACAAATTTATATTTGTAGTAGCAAAACTGATTAGTAAATATGTTGGAAGGTACAGCAACAACCGAGCTGTGCCCTGCTGGTAGCTTCCAGACTGCGGCTAAGCAGGCCAGCTAGGTCTATATTATCCTGTCCAAGATAGCAGAAGATTCAAACCATACTATATTACTTGTTTGCAAAAAGATGTCCAGCTGATATGCACTTAACTGATAATGTGCAACTATGCAAAATGCACCTGGATTGACGGACGCAACTACAGCATGAATCATTATTTTTTCTTTGAGGAGGAATGACCACAGAGTTGTTCACATTATGTAATGGTACACAGTGACAAAGCCTCTTTCATGCAGTTTCTATTCACCCCCATAAAAATATACCTATGGATTTAGCTTTGGATTGCATATTTTTGTTTAGAAGTAAACCTTGACAATACTGATCAAATGTCTTAGATCCCTTTTTCATTTGAAGGAAAATTGTAGGCACAGCACAAATTCCATGGACTGTAAAGCTCATAGAGTTTCTGTCTCAGTATATCTAGTGCCCACCTTAGAAACAAATAACTATTTTACTTGATTCCCCATGCAGTAGTAAAATATGGCAAGTTACTGACTGGGAGTCAGGCTTGTTCACTTAACACCTGATGATTAGCACTCATGTACAACCACTGGGCTTTCTCCTGGAAAGTAGCATTAGCAGTGTTTTCCCCTTTCCTTATGATATATGTAGTAACCTCATAGCTGCTATATATCGTATATTATATATATATATATATATATATATATATATATATATATATATATAAAATATGGATCTATGTTGATACATTGAAAGTATGTTTCATCAAAATGTAAAAGATTGAACTCATTTTCGCGAAAGTGCATTTTATCGAAAATGTGCTTTCTCAAAAAAAAAAAAAAAAAAACAACACACAATAAAACTAAAAAAAAAAACACAGTACTCACGTTTATGCAGGGGGCAAGCCCCCCTGCACCCCCCATGTGGGGAGCTTTGCCCCCACACCCTCCTACATTAATATTTTCACTCCGAGATCACACTACATTGGGGAAAGGGAATATTCCCTTATCCCCGCTGTACCATGATCGAAGCAACAGTTTGCTTAATTGTACAATTAACAGTGCAACTAAATCTACATGCAAACAACTGTTTGCTTAGTTACCTTTCAGTGAAAGTGCACTTTCAACAAAATGCACTTTCACAAAACTGAGTTTGATCATGTACATTTCGATGAAATGTTCTTTTGATAATATGACCAGGATCCATATAAATATGTATGTATATATCTGTGTGTGTGTCCATATATATATAGCCTGATTTCTTAGGCTATTACTTCCTATATGTGCAATAGTCAGAAGTGAGTCACCACCCCATACATGTGCAATATGAACATCAGAATACATTATACTACAACTGATGAAGTGCAACATTCTAAGCAATCACAATATGAAGTCATAGTCTTGCAGTACCTACTAGTATAATACTGTCTAATATCTTCCTGTTCAATAGTGGTAATTTATTGTACTGTTAACATTTTAATTATTACTCTATGTGCATTAGTCTTACTGTCATTCAAACTATGTGCTCATTGTTATGTCTTGCACGGAGACCAAAGCAACATAATTTTGTTCAGCTTGCACAACTTTGTATATCTGATCCACAATAAAGTTTACTTTCACTTTTGACTTAATATAACATATATGTGTATATATGTATATATATATATATATATATATATATATATATATATATATATATATAGATTCACTTTATATCCTCGAAATACTGAAATATCGAAATTCAGTATTTCAAAGCTATAAAGTCGAATTTTTGAAACCACGAAAACTCAGAACCGCGAAATTCAAAATCTCGCCCACCGGAGATTTTGAATTCTGTGCTTCTTCTGCACACACACACACACACACACACACACACACACACACACACACACACACACACACACCATCCTCCCCATACACAAACACAAGCTCTCTACTACATAAAAGGAGGGGAGCAAGCACCCCTGCACCCCCCATGTGGGGGGCTGCGCCCTCCACACCCCCCACTTAAATATTCTCACTCCGAGGTCGCACTACACACAAACACACACAAAACACCACCACACAAGCTACATTCTCCTCGCAGACACACATCACAGCAACAAAACAGACTGACACACACCACAGCCCCTACCCAAAACCCTTAACACACACATACACACTTATCTGAATCCATAACCAGAGCGAAACCTCAGAAGCATGAAATTCAAAACTGCCAGTATTCGAGGTTTTGAATTTCATGCTTCTGAGCTTTCGCTCTTCTCAGGATTCCACTTCATGGGCTCAAAATATTGAATTTCGATATTTCAATATTTCGAGCTTCTAAAGTGAACCCACATATATATATAAATATATATATATATATATATATATATATATATATATATACCATATGGTTTGATTTCATTGGTTTGAGCCGTGCACACACACACACATAGGTATATATATATATATATATATGATAAAATAGCAGAGGGGTGCAGATCCTCTTGTTTGTGTGTACAGGAGAGGTTACCCCTGGAAAAATGCTGTTTTTGTTTTCTGAATGCTGTTTGTATATCTATGCTGTTGCACTTTTATAATTGTAACTGTTTGAGGAGATCAAAAAAGAGTCAACAATTTGTTATAGAGCCCTGCTGGTTCTGTGTGCAAAAGACTAAAACAGTCAGCATTTAATATATTTTAACATATCAACAAAAATGTATGGTTTTGGATTAATGAGGCCTTCTTATACAAAATTGGGAGGAAGGGTGATTTGCTGCATGTTGCTGAAATGTTCGCAATATCTTTTCTGATTATTTAAAAGGTAACATTAACATTATCATCTTTTCTAAGCCACAGCAAAGTTGCAATCTACTATTCAAGCTAGCATATTTAAATGAAAACAACCCATTTTAAAAAGACCAATAAGAGAATATATGGGTCAGTAAATGAGGGATCACACTACCCAGCCTCCCTGGGAAAGAATATGTCAATAAGTAATACACTTATCTGTGAGAAGTAATGCACAGTGGAATGGTGACTCATCTTTCTGTCTTGAACAGACATTGTAGAAGTCATGAAGCCATCACTACTATCGACCTGTGCTTGCATAGAATTGTTGAAGATATGTTGACAACTACTTTGAAACATTTTGTGGGAAGTGCTACAACAATACAGGGTGCTAGAGGCCACTTTGAAGTCGCAAGTCCCCATATTGATAAATGAAGGCTGTATCGGCATTCTCAGTGATAAGCTAATTTGGTTGGTATAGGACTCTGATGACGGAGTGCCTTGTCTCTCCACTTATTTGTGATTTTCATAAACTGCAAATCAGGGTACATCCAAAGTCATTTTGGGATATGAGAATTGCATCTTTCTTATTGGCAGATGTTGTACTCTTAATCTCAAGTTTTTACAGATAAAGTCTTCTTTGCCTTATATGACTGTGATCTTCAGCAAATCAAGAGAGATTCAGTTCTGAGCAGGAAGCAGTTAGGATGATAGTCAGCCCTACGGATTAGATGTCATAATTCACTCCCGGAAAAAAGTAGATTCCTCTATGCAGGTGAGGGGCGAATAGCTCCCTCAGGTGGAAGAGTTTAGGTACTGTAAGTATGTTATGAGTGAATAAGGTTAAAGGGGATTGGGACACTGACCAGAAGATGGGTGCAGTGGTGGAAGTTCTGTAGGTTTTACATTAGACCATCATGCTGAAGGAATTCTTAGCTATTTCCCTAGCAATCTGTCTAGGATGCAATGAAGGAAAGTGTATTTTTCATGCATCTGTATTCAAAGCACACATCATAATGAGTATACTTGTGCAATCTAGCTGGGGGACTGGCATACTGTTTAAAGTGTTTACTGCACAGACACAAGCTACATGGTTTGATTCTCATTTTAACCAACATTTGCCTTCAATGTGTTATATCTGCTGAAATTTGGACATGTGCATGTGAGTCTGTGCTTGTGTGTGGTTACATCTGTGTGAAAGTTTGCTAAAATGATCATTATTTCAGTTATTACTTCAGTTATCTCTTCCCGGAGTAGAGTATTGCAGCATTGCGGCCATGTAACATGTCTGCTTCAAGTACTTCCATATTTTAGACTTGCAGCTATGTAAGAGCTTTTAATTTCTCTGGTATTTTTTTGTTTCCAGATGTTCATCACCTGTGAGTTCTAGCCAATTTGACAGGACAACATTCATGTGCATGATCTGACTGCAGTCTAAATTTGTTCACTGTGTAGCATCATTATTTTACTAAAGAACTTCTGTTGCCATTTAATTTTGCCAGAATGCAAAATGTTGAAGGTTGCTGGTGGTACTTGGATTTTTAAAATGCTTTATCTGTTTTAGTGGGCCACCTGCTGACCTATTTATACCTAACATTTTGCTAATACAGTTTATTTGCTTGACTATTGTTTCATTAATGATAAAAACAGAAGAACTCAGGTACGACCAAGGTTTCCAGTTTCATTTGAAGTTTTAATGTTAAAACATAAGCACTTTTGCAGGAAAATCTGCTTCATCAGATGTTAATAAATACAACTGAAATGTGCTTCTTTTAATACAACCTCTAGCAGGCACTAGTAGTCACATGATATAAATTAAGTAAAAACAATTAACATCATAGGGTGTAACTTGAGCTTACTACCCTACTGAATCAAAGAAATGCATGCAAGCATGCACTGTTAATAATAAAAGACACTTCATAAGTCTTCTGTGTTTTTATCATTACTTGCTTTTGAATTTATTTAGAACACAGGAACTTTTGTGGGCTGGTGACTGTTTTTGTGGGGGAGGTTTGTTGTTGTTGTTTATATTAATTGACTTGTCTGCTGCTAATGTAACTTGTTCTCCAACTATTTTTGTGGCTTGAATAGACATGTGGCTGCTGTAAAAGGTATTGTGGGTTACAAGTTGCTTGTTTAAAAGACATTGCCTTTGTGGCTTGGAATCTGTTCTCCCTGGTGTGGAAACACTTTTTTTGTTTGATTCATCAAACTGTCTGAACTATTAATAACCTTTAACTTCTGGTGTCAGAGTTGGAGCTCAGATGGATATTTTTTCAATTTCGTTCTTAAATTAGCATATTTAATGTGATTATTTAAATTATTTTCTAGTTGTTTTAACATGTTTTTACACCAAAACCACAATAATTGTCTATTTATTCAATATGATTTTCATTTTTATCATTAAAGTGCTTATGAAATAACTGGTAAAATAAATTTGAATCTGAATTTGAAATTTTGTATAGTAAAGTGAGTTCCTCTTAGAATTGTCAAGTTACAACTTGACAAAGAAACATTTTGCTGAATACAAAAGGTTGGGAATTCAACTTGATGAAAAAGTCAAATGTATACAGTTTTTGCATGGGGGAGTTCAACCTTACATCTGCACACTCTAAAACTTACAATTAACAGTTCCACAGTCACTCCAGCATGAAGAAAATTAAACTTTCTTCTGTTGATGTACATTTAGACATCATACCAGCAGTGATGTCCTATGGAAAACAGTGATAGGAGTTCAACCAGAGCCATAAGTAGGATGGGGTAAAGAGATCAGCTGCCCTCGGTGCAACAAGCAAGCTGTCAGGGTGTATGATTGGTAGGTGCCAATTTCTGTGGCAAGCAAAACTGGCTTTATACATGAATGCCAATACAGCATTTTTATTTCATTTTTTGTCTTCTGGAGAAGAGTTTTCTTTTTTTTTTCTTCAAATTTGTATTGAGGGGGTACTAGTTCAGGGATCTGAGCAGGGTGATGACTTGGCTGTTGTTCTGTGCTCAGAACTGGTGAGCTGAATGAGAGCCGATCTAATCTCATCCAATTTGCACTCAGTGAGATATAGGGAAGGTGGTACAGTGGTATGCTAAGTTGGTAAAAATGCAATAGCCGCAAGAAAAGGAAAAAGAGAATAAACATTTAATGATGAGTTTTGACTTTTTTGCAACAATTTATACTCTCAGCATTTTCATTGTTTTGTGACAGAGTAAAATGCACTTAGACAATAATTCTTCCAAACCCAGAACAGCTCATTGTGCATGAAGTTTGAGATTCATAGGGCTGCTGACTTCATGTACTTCGAAGGCAAAATCAATTATGCCAATTACATGTTGATGTAGGGGTCTTAGCATGAAACTGCAGTCACTGCAAGCATTCCTTGCCCTGGATGATGCTGGCATTTGTGCAGTCACTGAAACATTTTTTAAAGCTGTGGAGAGCACCCCAGCCTTAGCAGGTTACTCATCCTACCATACTTTCCAGCCCCAAACAGATGGCTACAATGTGAAAGGAGGTGGAGTTTCAATATTTATCAAAGACATACACACCTCCAGGCTGGTCAAATGGTATGACGCACAGGAGACACTGCAAGTGCAGTTAACTGTTGACAAAACACCTATTTAAATCATAGCTAGCTACAGACCCCCAACCATGACTCAGGACACCCACTCCACCTTTCTGGACCTACTTGAATCCATCAAGATTCAACCATATACCCTGATCCTGAGTGGCTTTAACTACCCACCCATAGAGTGGAAGACTTATTCTAGCACAAACATCAATGCCAGTGCATTGGATCAGCTGGCTGACACCCCTATGAGAGGTGAAAATATCCTGGACCTGGTCCTAACCAACATGAGTAGCCACTGTAGCACCCCTACAGTGTCTTCCCCCTGGGTAAAATCCGACCATAAAGCGATCACGTTTGAGTCACCATCTCCCCTGACACCCTTCCACCCCCGTCAGGGTCAAACAAAAAAACTTTTCCAAAGCTGACTCTAATCTCCTCTGAGCAGGTATAAGCAGCTTCACAGCCACTGTCCCTTTAGTTGGAAGTAGCAGTCATGTCCAAGCCTACACCAAAAAACTATGAGCATCTACATAATTGTATGGACTCAGCAATACCTGGCAGGACCAAATCATCTTTCTCAAGGAAGAGTATACCTGTCTGGTGGACAGCAGCAATAAACAAAATCTGTAATAAAAGGAAAAGAATTGCTGTCCAGGACCAAGAAGGAGCAGCTACCAAATTGGAAGCAATCTCTCCTTTTTTCTGAACAAGCAAATAAGTTCATTGGTGAAATCCTCTAAGGCTAACCTTGAGTCCAAATTGGCCATATCCACTATGGACAATCACAAGGTCTTCTTCACATATGTCCCCGATCTCAAAGGCAACACCCAAATCTGCTCTGAACTGGAGGCCAATAACACCACATACACAAATGCTGTGGATATAGCCAACATGCTGGCAGACAGGTTCAGTGAAAACCTCAGCCCCTGACCCCCATCAGTAAACCACGACATCCCCAGGACCTGCCCCCCTCCCCTCATCACCAGGGAGCAGATCTTTAATGCCCTCTCAAAGGCAAAAAATACATTCTCCATGGAACCCGATAACATCCCTGGCTGTATCCTACATGAACTCAGGCATGAGCTCTCAGCTCCATTAAGCACCCTATTTAACCAAAGCCTGAGCACTGGCTTCATCCCAGCTGAATGGAGGGCAGCCACTGCCATCCCTCTACACAAAGGTGGTGTCTCCACTGACCCAGGCAATTATAGGCCCATCAGCCTAACTAGCCTGATCTGCAAGGCCATGGAATACATTATCATGGACCTTATAAGCTGCACATTGGCAACCTCCAAACACTTGACCCCACACAGTTTGGTTTTGTCAAAGGGAGATCATGGCTGTTAAACTTGGTTGACTTCTTTGAAACAGTCACCAAAGCCATGGATGAGGGGAAGACAGTGCATACCACCTACCTTGACCTAGCCAAAGCCTTCAACACTATTCCACACTCAGCATAATAGATAAACCCTCCCAAGTAGCCATCAACCTGTATGCTACCCGATGGATAGCTAACTGTCTCACTGATAGAACCCACTCACTCAAAATAGGGGAAGCCACCTCTGGTAGTAGTAGACCCATAACGAGCGGTGTACTCCAAGGATCAGTCTTGGGGCCTCTACTGTTTGGGATATACTTTTCTGAGATGCAAGCCAAAACCAGTGGTCTGTGGCTGACCACATTTGCAGATGACTGCAAGTTGGGTGCTGTCTTAAATTCCTCTAGTGATGTGAACATCCCCCAAGAGGGCCTTACCCAAACTAATGACTGGTGCCATAAGCATGGCCTTAAACTGAATGCCAAGAAATGCATCATTATCGCCTTAGGGGAAAATGGCATCCTCACTATTTATCACATTAATAACAATGTACTAAGCATGTAATCAGTCATGAAGGACGTGGGCACCCAGGTTGATAGCAACCTGACTTTTGACCACCACATTGTCTCCACTGTATGGAAGGCTTTCTACATGGCTCACCTCGTAAATAAGGGTATTTCCTCCAGGAACAAGGAGGTCATAACATCCCTGTACTCTTCCCTTATCAGACCCATTATTGAGTACAATGCCCTCTTCGGCATGTACCTTGCCAAGCACATGCAGCAGCTGGAGAGACCACAGAGTTTCCTGACCAGGAAAATCCAGGGAATTAAACACCTATCCTACACTGATAGGCTAAAAGCCCTGTCCTTCTACTCAGTCATGTACAGACTACTCAGAGGTGACCTGTGTCTGGCATACAAGGCTATCTCAGACCCAGCCTTGATGGAGGTGCTGCATATTCATATGTCAAACTCCACTTGCGCCTACCTGCATACAAGGCCTTGACCTGGTCTGTGACATTAACAGAATTTGTTAGCGGGATAGGTTTGTGTCCCAAAGACTCCACCATTTGTGGAATAGACTCCCTCTCCATGTCAAGCAGAGTACCTCTCTAACCCTCTTTAAGAGGAAACTTGACAAATGGATGGGAAACAGAAAATTCACCCCTGTGATCTCACCGGTGTCCCTGCTGGACAGGGGAAACAGCTGCCAACTTTGAGGGAACATGATAAAAAGAAAAATGAACTATACTGAACAAGTTAGTTCACTGAAGGTAGCAAAACGAAATAAAAGTAGCAAAACGAAATGAAATACACTTGTAACAGCACCAATAATGTTGTCCCAGTCAAAAAATAGCGTAGGATCCACTTTAATAAACGCTTTCATCACACGACTTCATCAGAATACTTTACAAACTCATTTTGACCCATTTAAATACACACTCAATCAACAAATAATTAAAAACAATTAAACAATTAATTAATCAACTCAATTAAAAATATGTTAAAAACTCATCACAATTCATACTGAATTAAATAATTGTAATATATTATATTCCTTATTTATACTTAACTTTCTATATTTTAAAAAACACTTCACATTTATTGCTTCATTTAACCCAGGATGTTTATCAGAATTTAACCTAATCTGCCACAATGTTTCCTTTTGTTCTAACATATTCTTGAAATCCCCAGCCCTATTATCAGTTTCACAAACTTCAAGTACTGAAAAAACAAATTTTTTGAAAAAATTACAATTTCTGGAGTGTTTATATAGGGCATTTTTTTCATCTTTGCATTTCATGCTATATAAATGTTCCTTTATGTGGGTACTGAGACTACGAGTAGTCATACCCACATAAAAAGCAGGGCATGCTGTGCACATGCCTATATAAACTAAACCACAAGAATTACAATCTACATACCCAGGTACTTCAATAATTCTATTGTGGCTAGCTACAGCAATACTGGTACCTACAGATATGAACCGACAAACTTTACAGTTCTGGCAGCAAAACATACCATTTTTGTTTATATCAGCCTTCTTGTAATCACTTCTATTATATTCCAACATTTTTTTAATGTTATTAGTATTCCTAAATACAAAATGTGGGTTACTGCCTAATGTCTTTGAAACATCCTGGTTCCCTTGAATAATTTTCCAATTTTTATTAACAATGGATGCTATTACATTCATTTCACTACTCATCTCTAACGAACACATAACTTCTTTTTTAATGTTTTTTTCATTCCAGATTTTTGTTAAACTTTGAGATTCAAGATCATTTAAAATTGCTGGAAATAAACTGTCACGCTTCTCAAAAATTTCATTTCCACTATTCATTAAGTTGTTAATATCATAACCTCTATCTAAAAATAATGAGGTTATGAAATGAAATTCTTCAATCAAATTTTCAACTCTACTAGTCATACGGCTTGCTCTTATATATTGCCCTCTGGGTATATTTTTGACAATGTGTTTTGGATGATTACTTTTATAATGTAAATAGCCATTCGTAAATGTCCGTTTTCTGTGTATTTTACTGTGAAATCTATTATCATTCAAGTCCCACCATAGACATACATCTAAAAAATTCACTAATAAACCTACATTACCTATGGTGAATTTTAAGAAATCTGAACACTTATTGGCTTTTATCATAAAATTATTTACTGTCAATTCATCCCCTTCTATTATAAAAAATAAATCATCAATAAATCTTTTATAAAACACAATTGTAAACTCTTCTTTTATCATGGATAATATATCCATTTCCCACCATGCCATGACTGTATTGGCAAATGCTGGAGCGGCAGGTGACCCCATGGCAATACCCTTTCTCTGCCTATAATATTGTTTGCCAAAAATAAAATAATTATTTTCTAACACTATTTCTACAAAACTACAAATAGTGGAAATAACACCGTTCGGGAGTAATTTTTTCTTTGTTAAATAACTGCGTACTGCTTCAATACCTATAAAGTGGGGAATACACGTGTACAAAGATGTGACATCCAACGTAAAAATAATATGTTTGTTGGAGTCGAACAATTTGTTCATGCTAAATTTCTTAACTTCCTCCAAAAAATGCCACGAGTCCTTGACAAATGATGCCGTTTCTTGTAGTAGCGGTCCCAACACCGCATCAATAATTAATGAAATGCCTTCTGTACTAGAATGGGGGCTGGACACAACTGGTCTGAAAGGGGGATTTTTGGAATCTTTGTGGATTTCAGGGATTCCAAAAATCACCCCTATCTTTGGATTTTGTACAGAACAAAATTCATATAAATCTAAACTAATATATCCAGACATAAGTGCTTCATATATATATGATTCAATAAATCTAAATCTTTTATAAATATCAAATAATTTCACTTTCTCATATTCATCTTGATTATCTAAAATGTCCACCATACTATTATAATATTTTTGTTGTTCCATGATCACTATATTTGCACCTTTATCACTTTTCATGAAACGAAACCTACTTCTTAAGGCTATCAATTTTTCTAAGGCCATTCTTTCTGTTTTATTTAAATTATCATGGTCCTTTTTAGGTTTTTTTAACATTTTCCTAATATCTTCGATGCATGTTTGTTCAAATACTTCCATAGTATATTGTAATCTTGGTACAAAACTAGATGGTTTAATTAATGCTTTATTAGGTTGAGATATATCATGCATCAAATATGTTAGATTCAAATTTCTAACGAATTTTTTAACATCTATAACTGTTTTACTCAAACTAGCCTTATAATGGGGGACAAAATTAAAACCATATTTTAATACATTTAATTCTTCAGTGGAAAATGCATGTTCTGTTAAATTAATTATATTAAAACAATCAATTTCATTCATTATGCTTCGTCCCCCGACGAATTTGACCCCAAAAAAGTACGGCTTCTAGTGAGAACCGTTGATTTATTGCCTTGACTCCTTTTGGCCATTAAGGCCTCATTCACTGTTTTCTGTTTTACTATCACATCTTGCTGTTCTGTACTCGGTAAAGGCCTATTCAAACCTGTTCTTTGTGGTTTACCTCCCTCACTATTGTTGTTATTCATAGCATAATTTTCATTAGGAACATTAACCCTTGTGACATTGTTGGAAGTGCTCTCCATGTCAAGCAGAGTACCTCTCTAACCCTCTTTAAGAGGAAACTTGACAAATGGATGGGAAGCAGAAAATTCACCCCTGTGATCTCACCGGTGTCCCTGCTGGACAGGGGAAACAGCAGCCAACTTTGAGGGAACATGGTTGAAATTCTTGGTTAGGCTTATAAGGGCATCCAGGCCAATAGCCTATTATCATCCTATGAAACTATGAACTTATGTATGTTTCAAAAAATGCTTTTTTCATAGCAAAATACTAACATCATATCTAGTGTATTGTGAAATACTAACATCTTCATATGTAGTGTATTACTATGTTCTGGTAACCAAAGTAATACGTGTTTTGGCTAAGTACCAATGCTTCTTTTTCTGCCCTTTTACCTTATCATAGTTATTCACACCCTGACTTTTATTCTACCTGTTGTCAGAGCCCTGTGTTGTTACTCAACATGGTGGTGCTTGATTTTCAGCCACGGCCCCTACAGACAAAGCTTTTTCAGAAAGATTAGTTCCTTAACAGCAACCAAGTTTAAGTAGTGAATTCCTTTATGAATATCATTAAAAATCTTTGGTTTCTTAAACCCTTGATTTCATATGGAAGTAAGTTTGAAGCTTTTGCAAAAATATACCTTGGGTTCTAACTCCATTTCTAGTGTTTTCAAGTGGCATTCTTAAAACCTGCAAGAGCTATGCATTTCTATACACATTAATCGATTATTGTATGCAAATTTGTCAATCCAGTGCATACTATGTATGTAAAAATCTTACCTATGGTACACTTACAGAAATGTTTGTAACTTAAAAACCCTAATTTAAACAATGACATCTGCTGCAAACTACCTATAATGCATGTGTTGTTTTTATGTTATAACTCATTAAAAACAAATGATATGTTATCCTTATATTCCTTATGTTAGGCAGCAGACCCCTTCTTACTATGTTAGTTTGAGTCTATCATGTACAATAAAAGTAAACCCTAACTCAAACAACTGTCGCTTCTATAAGTCTGAGGTTTCTTGTGATCTAATAAGTGTCTATGCATTTTAAGACATGTTTAGTTCATCAGCCTTACTATATTTCTTTTTGGCATGCAATACGTTTCTATAATCATGCAAGGAAATGTTATACCAACCCCTTCATTAAGTGATAAGGCACAAACAAGTATGCACTTGTCCTGACACAGAGCCTTGATTATGTTAGATGAGTCAGGATTAGAGTACCTGATTCCTCCAGCTTCAGCCAGCTTAAATATATCAGAGTGGAATCTTTGCCAGTTCATTTATGCTGGGAGAGAGGGTGGGGTTTATGATGAAGGATATTAGTCCAGAGACAAGTGCATTGTGTAGGTCACATTGGGAATTGGGGGTAGAATAGTTGGCAGGGCATACCAGAAGAGACCCTGCAGCTAAGATGGTTCTATACCAGGACATGCTGTCCTTAACTCTCCATACGTCACCTGGCTACTTACTGGATTTCCCACATAGGATCCTGGTCTGAATGGCTAAGTTGTGCAGGTGCTGGGGAAAGCAAAGTAAATGACCAAGGAAGTGCTTCAGGGCACAACTAATGACAGACAGGTGATGTAAGAATCAAGAAAAAAATGACAAAAAGTAATTGTGGTTAGAATAATTTCTATGTGGTAGACATTCTGACACTTTCCTCATAGTTAAATTGCTATAAAATGGCTCATCCCCATGTGCAAAAATGATAAAAGGTGTGTTGTGGATGGATGGACTGACAATTTTATATATATATTTCAAAATGTCAAAAAAATTGCATTCCCGGTTATAAACATGAAAGGGATATGCAAATAATCTGCTCACAACTTTGACTCATATACCCAACAACTACAGAACATATGTTAATAAAGAACACAAAAAATACAGTGCACAAATTACATCACATGTTAACAGAGGACAAGCCCCCCCCCCTGCACCCCGCACACCCGCTGCTAACTATATATTCCAAGTCCGAGATTGTACTATAGTGAGGAAAGGAATGAATACCACAATCCGCACTATATCACGATCTCTAGTTAGATCAACTTCATATCAGCGAATGCACAGTGTCATTCGCTGATATGAACTACCGACGGTTGGAACATGGCAATTGACCATCTGCCATCCGATATCCCATTTGCAGAACATCTGCATTCAGAATTTTGATAGTAAACATATATATATATATATATATATATATATATATATATATATATATATATATATACACACACATATACATACATATAAATATATATGTTAAAGTCAAATGTTATGACTTTACTCCAGACTAGAGAAAAAAATATCTATTTTGATCGCACCATGAAGTATATGAAAATTAATGGTGTGGCAGTAGAAACAGCACATAAGCATAAGCAACTTTAACTTGAATAATCAGTCCAGCGAGCAGAGACTGAAAGAAGATGCAGTCATCTGGTGACCAGAGTTCAATTACCAGGTCAGATATTACAAAGTAAGTGTTGGAACTGTTGTTGAAATCTTGGAGGATATTGTGGACTGGGCATTGTTCATCTTAACCCCCCAACAAAATGTGTCAACATTTCTTATAAGCTGTTTGTGTATTTATAATATGACACAAAAATGTCATATGGATAAGAGAATAAACCAACATTTCTTATAAACTGTTTGTGTATTTATAGTATCATGGAGAAATATATGGATAAGGGAATAAAAATGTGCAAATCATTTATTCCATGACTAGCCACAGAAGGCCATGAAGGCAGTGGGGTTTGAGACACACAGGAGGAAAGAAGTGAAGTCTCTTATTGAAGAACTCTACCTGCTCTAGTCTGCATGTCGTCAGCTGTAGGAAGAAATAGTCTTTGTAGCAGGTACTCCAGCTAAAGTACAGACCAGAAAAAAAAATTCACGGTAGGTGTTTAGTAAGCTGAGATCGGTTCTATGCCTGATTCTCACGACTGAGCTGGTGAAAGTTGCCATGGTAAGGCTATACATGGTAACAAAGACATTCACTTTATGATTAATATGTATAAATGGAAATCTTAGCCTATTCACTCAGTGTGAGAATCACACATAGTATGTCATGAACACTAACATTTCATTCTGTTGGAAGGAAGTAATGAAGGAAGAAAGAAAGGAATGAAAGAAGGAAAGCAGTTAAGACATATATTACATGACCTGCAAGAAACAGAGTAAGATTCTGTGGCAGCTAATGACTTCAAAACTAAGGGGAGCTGCAAGAAGTAACTGAATAGGTGGGGCCAAATGCACTGGTGTGGAGCTCTATTAAAGCAAGTCAGTAACAGCTGCCTGTGATCAGACAACAGATATACAACTTGTTTGAGGTTTACATATAACTACATGCATATACTTTTCCTTTTTGTGGAATGTCTCTCTATATGAAATAAGACTTAATTAATTGTGTGTGCTGATTGTTGTAGTATCCCTATTTAAATGGCTTGGTAAAGGTTTGTTATCTGATGAGGTTTCAAACAACAAATAAAGGAATGAAGTGCTTATCAAAACTACGGTAAAACATTGAAAGTGTTTCTGCTTCCTACCACAATGGTCCTTTTGTTTTTGTTCTATACAATTCTTCGTGGTTTTAAACTCGCAGTTAGTTTACAGCTAAACATCTAAGGCATATACAGTCAGCAGTCAACAAGGCCAGACTTAGGTAAAATGGGGAAAAAAATCGCTGCTCCGTGTGTTCAGCCTTTTGGTGTTTCGACATATTTGGGTCGATTATACAGCATTTGCTAAGTTAAGCATTTGCTGATATAATATAGACTCGCTTTTAACACTCTGCAATTGGCCAAGACTCTACTGTAATTTAAGTCAAGAGGAAGTAAGTCAATTAATCAGCTTGGCCCACAGAAGTCATAGAGCTCTAGATACTCTGCGTTGCATCTAGAGCTTTTTACAGACTTTTGATTTAGTGATGATAGCCTGAGCAAAAAATCAAGAGGAAAGGAATATATTCAGTCTTATTTTTTTCTATCAAGGAAAAAAGTTGTATCTAAAGCTTAATGTTCAAAGCTATGAAAACAGTAGTTCCCCAATGAACAGAGATGATAAATGCAAGGATACATATATCCAATCTCAGAACAGTACCTGCCTTCCTCCCTCTCCGAAAAGACGTAGTTGTTTCCTGTGTATCACTGTGGTATTGGATTATGATGAAAGGTAAGGGAACAAATGGTCAGAAGCATATATTATACAGTGCAGGGTATGGGAGAAGAAACCAAATGCAATCCAAATGTAACCCCAGCAAGTGCGGCAAGTGCACGCCTCAAAAAAGCATTGTATCAGTCCAAAAGAAAACATCCAGCACAACGTGGTTAAGACACAAAAATTTAATCCATGAAATGGCAAAAAAACAGACCGGTTTCAGCAGTAATGACAATGCCTTCCTCGGTGTAAAGAAAATTTCACAAAAGCCATATTTATTTCAAAATGAGGAGAGCAACTCTAGTTGAGTGGCTGGTCATAATTGCTCATTGAGCCCTGGTGGAAACAAACCACCTAGCCTAATTATCCATCTTTTTTCTTTCTGATTCAGTATAGTATGCCAGCCAGTCTTGTTTCCTTTATCACCCTGTATAATATCAGGTGAATCAAGTAACATTAGATGACACCATTAATCTGCACTCACGCGAGACATCTTGGGCCAGCTGGTTAAGTTCTTTGTTATTTCATGCTGCAGCCTGGATATATCCTTGTTGACTGACATTTCTGACATTCTCAACAGCAGAATGAAAAAGCTTCACAAATTAAAGGAGTATGTTTGCACAGCCCAGTGAGTGTACTAAGCCAACTGCTTTTAACCACTCTCAGCTTTTATGCAAATTTCTGAGAACCAGGAAATGTATAAAAAGTCAAGTCAACTTTCTAATTTTTTAAAAAGTATTTTGTTTTTCCTTGTTACTAGGGGGATACAGCCAAGCAACCAGTACTATGAGCTGCCCCTGTTAATCCATCCAATGATCCATCTGTCTAGTCTCTATACCTACCATATCAAGTTCAGTGTTACAAAGAGCTAGAACTTAAGTTAGGAAGCAATAAAAGTAAAGCAGGAGATACTCTTGTGTAGAATGCCTGTCCCTCTCAGAACATGTATACACTAAAATATGCATTACACTCACCTAGGGGACTTCTAAGCATTGACAATTTATTCACAACTCTCTGAGGAGTAGCAGAAATTTCTGAATATGGTTGCACATGCAAACTCCACCCAAAAAGCAAATTAGTAAGGAAGTGAAAGAAAACTCAAAGCATTTTGAGGCAGCAACACTAACCACGGTATTAATGTTTTGTTCTTTGCTAGCATAAAACAAGGAAACTATGATTTTATTGCTCAGCCCCAGCTGAGGAAGTATATGCAGTGCTAGAGAATGTCAAAGGAAGGGAATACATGACATGAATATAGCATGCATGCTGACTAAACCAGAAGTTTCTTTTTTTGGGTTCCCTCTGACCTAATGAATACCAGCCCAGTCACCAGTTCCCTGTGTCCATGCCTGGTCTATCAGGTATCCTCATACCCCCAAGAACTTACTCCAGTATTGCTTGGGCTGGTTGCTGATAGTAAAGAAATCCTGGGGGCTTGACTCTGCTCTGCTTCCATCTGTTGGTGGGGGTGTATTATTTTTTCTTTTTGGTAATGCCCTACCCAAGTAAGCACTGAAAAGATATCCAAACCATCCAGAATGGTCACAACTCATCCCTTCCCCATACCTCTCAACCTCTTAGCACAAGAAATTTAGACAAACCCTAAAATTATAGGGGGACAATGGTCTAAAAACAGGAACAGATTTTAAATTGCTAGAATGACAGGCATTGTGTTAACATGCATTTTCCAAATGATATGAAGTCTGAAACTCAATGAATATCATTATTTAGTGACTTCAGTCCTCAGCGATTTGCCAGAAAACCACAAATTTTATGAGGGACAGACCAACAATATAAGGCAAAAATCTGGACATTCTGCAAAAATCTGTACAGTTGAGAGTTACGCAAACTGCTGTCACATCAGTCTCCTGACACTCTCATTGAACATGTGTTGGCAGGAACATGGTCAGCACTTGACCAGTCCATGCCCCCAGAGTGGTACTTCTAACCAAATTTGGAATACCTGTCTATAGCTATTTTGTCCCATACACTCAAATTAATGTAAAAAGTGCATTACTTGACCTTAACAAATTATCCCATGATAAACTCCCAGAACTATTGCTGATATTGTTTTTGTTGCAATTACATGGGCTATTGTTGCTTTATTAAACCAGGCCCATGGGTCTTACACAAATACATAGCTGGAAAGGAACAAGGCAGCTCTTTCTGGTACTTACACTGTTGTTTTTGATTACAGGACTATTATAATACTATCTAGCTAAAATAGCAAGCTTTAGAGACACTCAGGGGCAACCACCTAAGATAATACTCTTTGCAAATTATGTAATTTTATTACTACCTATTTATTTAATTAATTAACTTGGAAATAAATGTTTCAAAAATGTCTCCAGAGTTTCATGCATTTCTATTTGCACATCATAATTTGTACCACTTTGCAGAAATTGTAATTCCTCATCTAACTTATTTAACAACTGTGTACTTTGAGGATAATGCAGTCATTCTGCTTGGGTAGCTATCATTTCAAACCCTACACATATAGCAGCAAGCGATTTTGCAATTATCATTGCCCATATCAACTACTCAGTGACAGATCATATACCAGCAGAGCAGATAGTAGTCAAAATAAAGTGACTCTGACTCACATAATATTCTACAAAATGCAAGATACAATAACAGATTTTTTACTCCAGTTATGAAATTTGGCATTGAACTATTCAATTGTTTTATAGTAGCTGCTTAAACATACTCTGGGTATGATACATCACACAAAGGCCCTAGCAGTTGGAAGTAGTGGTTTAACGTTTCCAAACAAATCACTAGGACCTAAAACAGTGGTAAATAAGGTTGTTTTAAATTGACAAAACAATAAAATAGTCACTTGAAGACCTTTATAGTACAAACCTTTGACTAGTGTAAACAGAAGAACCTAATGGATGTTTTTTGCTGAGGATTCCATTGCTATCCCCAGATCCTCCCATAGAATACCTGTGGCTAAATATAGTCCAAAACTTGAATCTACCTGCAAGTCTTAGACCATCTTCATAGCTAATCAATCATGAGCTATAACTAAGACTAATTTAATCAAGTCAAATATTAAAAATACATACTGATAATTATAAACATTCCAAAATATAAATAACATCCAAATGAAACAAATAAGTAGGTTTTTACTTATGTACTGGTTGTGTGTTTATATTATGCTATTTTGATGCTACCTGCTTTGTGTTCTGTTAAAAATTAGAAATTAATTTGAAGTGATGTGGTATAACAAAACACTAAGGTTTTAGACTCAGTACTTTTAGTAATTGGCAATATATTTGGTGGTTTATTTGACATCATCTAACTTTTAAGATGAATACTAAAGTTTGACTTGCTATGCATCTTTCTAGAGCTAGAAAACAAAAATGACTGACTTGTGCCTTTGAGTGACATAAAATTACAAGCATTTAAGGACACTACTTTTCCAAGACACAAGACACAATGCAAAAGGGACTGCAGATGTCCAGGATGTCGGTCCTGAGTGACCTATTACTATTTTGCTTTTGAGCATAGCCATTTGTTTATCTATTCCTGCATAAGTGAATAATCTCTGCTAAGTTTTTACTACCTAGAATTGTTATTTTTCCAGAAATTTCATGATCTGTGAGGGAAAACAAAGGTAACATAAGCCAGACTTGTCTAGTAATATATATTTTTAACCAGCAATTATATTCACCTTATTCTAACAAAGTAAATTAAATAAGCACTATCAAATTTGTGTTTGTGGTGTGAATGCATAGTACTGAAAGAAGTTTAGAACTAAATACAATAAACAGAAATAAAAAAAGTTACATATTTGAAATGCAAGGTGTCTTTTAAATGCATATGTAGTACTGATTAAGTATATATTATGTTTTAATCCAAAAATGATGAACCTTTATTACCTCTTAGATATTTTCAATTGCTCCAATCCATGTAATATACAGATATTTTTTGGTATATGCTTATGCCAGACTCTCTGGACATCAAGAAGTGAGGCAGATTTGTTTTAATGCATTTTCTGTAACTCTATCATGCAATTATTTGCAATAAATAATGGACTGAACATTTCCTTACATTGTTCGTCTATACCTGCAGAATATGGTAGCATTACAGCAGAAGCCTTTGTTATTTAGATTGTTGTTCAGTCAGTTTACAATTATGAACTCTGAGGGCTCAGTATTATGAAACAAAGCATTACCCTTCATGGTAGTTAATACCTTCCTCATTCTGGCATACCATCCAGTAATCAATTGAAAACACATTCTGAAGCCAAGCAGTTCCTTCAGTTGCAATGTTATTATTCTGGTACCTTAGCCTTGCACCTTTGTGAAATAACCAACTACTGCTGAGCGAATTTTAACACACATTACCACCACTTGATTGATCAATTAACATTTACAATTATGGCAATAAACCATTCTTGCTAAGTCTACCTTTAAAGTACAATGTGCAAAGACTTTTCTTCCAATTCATTTACCCAATGCAACATTTTTTTCCAAATTCAATCTAATATAAATATTAGACATGTCATAAGGAAAAAAATACCAAAGAATACTAAAGTTCAAGTTTGCCTCAAAATTCAAACCCCTTGGTTGCAACATCCTGTAATTTATTATTAACCTGCTTTTGAACTCCAATAATTGACAAGCAAACTCTCCCCCCTGCACGGCTGTGGCCTGGCAAGTGCACTGAAGAAAAATCTTCATCCATGCCTCCATAGACTTGATGAAAGTGCTCTGCTACTGGGCTATCCAAGTTCACATTCCTGATGTCTCCTAAATGTTCATAGGTTCATAGGTTCATAGGTTCATACTAGGCTATCTGCCCAAGGGCATTTATAAGCCTAGCCCATAGTTATGTGGCTTTCGCCACCCCTTTAGTTTGAATAAAACTATGCCTATTATTTTGCTGTGCCTCTGTCAAGCAGTGACACTGAAGTAACCCCTGGGGTATATCTGCAATCTCCCATCCATTGGTCAAGATTCCTCTTGAACAAAGCCAGCGAGGTGCTCTGCCTCACATGTACCGGGATTTTGTTCCACAGCACAGGGAGTCTCTGGGTGATGAATCTGTCCCTCCAGCATGTTCTATTAATAACCATGTCAAGGTTTAAGTCTCCTGCCCTTGTGGTTCTGAGGGATCTAGATTTTTTGAGGTGAAGCATATTCATCAAATCTGGGTTTGACATGGCCTTATATGTCAGGCACAGGTCACCTCTGAGCAAGCGGTATGAGACTGAATAGAGCTGGAGTTCTTTCAGTCGGGCAGCATAAGACATATTTTTGAGACCCTTTATCCTTTTGGTGAGGAACTTTTGGGGCCTTTCCAGCTGCTGCAGGTGTCGGGTCAGATACATTCTGAATGGGGCATTGTACTCAATCATAGGTCTAATGAGTGATGAGTACAGGGGGACGATGACCTCCCTTGATCTAGATGTGAATCCCTTCATGATCAGGTGGGCAATGTAGAAGGTTTTCCTAACTACTTTAGCAACATGAGTGTCAAGCGAAGGCTACTGTCAACCTGGGTCCCCAGATCCCTGATGACTTCTTCTGTGCTCAGTGGATTGCCACCTATATGGTAGCTAGGGGTAACCTTGTTTTTCCCGAAGGGTATGACTATGCATTTCTTGGCGTTTAACTTTAGGCCATGGCTCTGGCACCAGTTATCCATTTCTGTGAGGCCCTTCTGAAGGATATCTGTGTCAGATGTGTTTTCGACTATGGCGCCCAGTTTGCAGTCATCTGCAAACGTTGTCAGCCATAACCCTCCTGTGTTTGCTTGTACCCCAGAAAAGTAGATGCCGAACAAGAGTGGACCCAGGACTGAGCCCTGTGGGACACCACTTGTGACAGGCTTTGAGTCTGACATGGCTCCAGCAACTCTGACCCTGTGGGTTCTGTCACTTAGCCAGTTTGCAACCCATCTTGTGATGTATGGGTTTACATTCAAGCTGATGAGTTTTTCGATGATACCTGAGTGGGGTATTGTGTCGAAGGCCTTTGCCAGGTCGAGGTAGGCTGTATGGACTGCCTTTCCCTCATCAATGGCCTTGGTGACTGTCTCGAAAAAGTCAACCAAGTTTAAAAGGCATGATCTGCCTTTGACAAAGCCAAACTGGGTTGGATCCAAAGTCTGCAAGTTCCCTATGTCTTTATTTATGAGCTCCATTATGATCCTCTCCATGGCTTTGCAGATAAGGCTTGTCAAGCTAATGGGATGGTAATTTCCAGGGTCGGTGGAGGCACCGCCCTTGTGAAGTGGGACCACAGTCGCCGTGCGCCACTCCTTGGGTGTATCCTGAGGTGAGGCTAAGATTAAACAGCTGTCCTAACTGCGAGTTTAATTCCTCATTGAGTTCGTGGAGCACACAGCCGGGGACACCATCCGGTCCCATGGATGCTGTGTTTTTTGCCTTGGAGAGAGCAGTTCTCACCTGGGCGTTGGAGATGTTTGGGGGGCTACAATCCTCTGGTATAGATATCTCTCCTTTTGGGCAGTTTGCACTGAACCTGTCAGCCAGTATGTTGGCAATGTGTGTAGGTTCAGTAATCTTCACATCATTTTGAACTAATTCTGAGCATATCTGGGAGTTTCCTCCTAGGTTTCTAACATAGCTAAAGAAGGCCTTATGATTGTCTTTTGAGTCCTTGGTGATTTTTCTCTCAAAATTTGCCTTGGATGATTTTATGAGAGCTCTTAGTTTTTTACTTATAATGATCAAAGGTGTCTTACCTTTCAAGAATTTTGCTCTATCTTGTAGTAGCTTCCTCCTTTTGTTGTAGAGCTTGTTTATGGCTGGGGTCCACCAGACTGGACGCTTGCCTTTGGTACAAAGAGTCTTAGTTTTGTTTGGGATTGCCTGATCCATGTAGTCCTGTAGGTGCTGGTAGAAGGCATTTGTAAGTGATTCAGCGGTTTGAGTAATGTTTACCACTGGCTCAGGGGCCTTAAAGGAGACCACAATAGTTTTTAGAAGTGTGAAGTCGGCTTTTGAGAAGTTTTTCACTGTGGTCTTTTTTATTTCAGTTGGGGGCGGGATGAGGACCTCCAGCGAGATTAGTTTATGATCTGATCTCACCAGTGAGGGGTATACTTCCGGTGTTGAACATTGTGATCCCATGTTCGTGATGATGAGATCAAGTATGTTTTCTCCTCTTGTGGGGATGGTGACTAGTTGTTCCATGGCATTTGAGTTTATGAACTCCAGGAACCTTTGGGCTAGAGTGTTTGGGCTTGAGTAGTGTTCCCAGTCTATATTAGGGTAGTTGAAGTCACCTAGTATGATGGTGTTTGGAGATACATTTATCCCCTCCAATGTTTTCAGGAAGGCCATGTGAGGTTATGTACTTTTACCTTCCTCTTGGTTTGTCCCACATACCATTTACTAGGTTTACATCCACACCCAATGATGTAAACCAACCCCCATGAATCACAACTACATTTTTCAAAAAAAATGAATTTCCTACTATTCATTTTTGTGCCTGACAGATACTTGATCTTTTTACACACCACACTTCCACAAGTGAATGAACCCAAGCAATCCCCCCTGAAAAACTAACCTTTAAATTCAATAGTTCCTTTAGGTTCAAAAACCTCCCATAAGAAAACATAATATGTCTGGGAAATAAATTATCTACTGCATCACCCTGACATTCTACAGGCCATAAATCATCCTTTCCTTTCTCATTAAAATCCTTTCCAAACTGGTTCTTTACTCTTCCAAAAGCTTATTTTTGTATTTCTCATGCTTATATCTAACTTTCACCTAGCTTTATCCAAAGCATGGGCAGGATACCCTTTGGCCTCTAACCTCTCTCTCACTTCCACAAAATTCCTACTTAATAATTTTACTTCTGCTGTATTATTAGAAATCCTTTTAAATTCAGTATATTGTAAGGAATTAATCAAGTTGGGGAGATGCATGCTGCTGATATCTAAAAAAGTATTCACTGCTGTAGGTTTTCTATACAGTTTGTGCTGCACCATCCCATCATAACCTATGTATAATTCCACATTCAAGAAATGAAATGTTTGTTTTCCTAATACATATGTAAATTTCAAACTATATTAGTTCCTATTTAAATAATCCCCCCAAAAAAACTTGAATTTTGAAACATTACCCTTACAAATGAATATCAAGTCATCTATGTAGTACATGATGACCTGGGTAGAAAAAAATCCTGTAGGATACAAACATTTTTTTTCAGACTCTCCCATAAAGATAATAACATAAGAGGGAGCATATGGGGCTCCCATGGCAGTTCCTTCCTTTTGCAAGAAAAACTCTTTTTCAAAACAAAAATAATTATTTGTGAGGCAAAACTCTAAAACTTTAACCAGAAATGAGGTGTGTGGTCCCTCTCCTGGCAGGTTGATAACTCCTTCAAGGCCCCATCTTCTTTTAATGCTAGTGTACAGTGAACTAATATCTTCAGTGGCCCAGTAACAATCATCATTCCATTCCATCCCTTTAATACTTTCACAAAAATCTACAGTATTTCTGATGTGAACTGCAACCCTCCATGAATGTTTTTTTCAAATGAGCATCTGGACAGATACTTACATTATGCAAATGTGACTCAACCCCAAAAACTATAGGTCTTGCTGGGGGATCCATTATTTTTTTGTGTATTGTGTACATTGGGAATTGTGTAAAACATGGGATGCCTCGGTTTCTTAATATACGTTTTATCATCTGATACCGAGAGGAAACCTAGCCTTTCACTTCTCTACAAAATTTATCATAACATGGAAATAAACTTGACAGCTGGGTTATTCAACAATCTTTCATAATCTCCCTCCTTCAAGAGAAAGTCAAAAAACATTTAATTATATTTTCCTTAGTCATTATAACCCAATTGCCTCCTTTGTCTGCTTGCCTAAACACATACTTGTTTGTTGATCTGCAAAGACTTTTGAGTGCTAACCATTCACCCTTCTACAATTTGAAACCCTTTTGTAACATCATAAATTTAACATATTCCATTTCTATTTCCATATGTAACACTCTTTCAAAACTGTTAATAGCATTAGAATTTCTAGGGCACATACAATTGCTAACAGTAGAAAGTTCAGGAACTGCCAATTTACCATAGCCCGTGTAAAAACCTTCATTTCCATTTGAAAAGCACTCTTCAAGTGCACCCATGTCATACTCTGACCCCAAAACACAAAACTCATTCTCATAGAGTGAAACATTTAACAGTGAATCATCAAAATCAACATTAGCTGCATTGTTGATATTACTTGCCTCATCTTTGCCCCGCAAAAATACTCTTAAATGTAATTTTCTACAAAGATGTTTGACTTCAATCAAAACATCGGCTAGGGTGGGTAGCTTGGTAGGTACAAATTTTAGACCTTTTAATAACAAATGTTCAATATCATTAGTAATAACCAAATCAGGTAGGTTAATAATATTTAAGGATTCACCTTGACTTGCACCACTTACTTTGTGAACCATTAACAAGAGATTCCAAAAGCTGGAACTGTCCACAAAAAATTGTGAAATGCTGAAAAAAGGTCTTAAGTTCTTCTTCCTCATCCTCTGCTTTTCCAATCTCTTCCTTGGCGTCTAGGGATGAAAAAACATTTCAATACTATCCTCTTCTGCCTGTCCCAAAGAATGAATGTTACTTTCCATTTGAATATTTTCAAACAACATATTTTTCTTACCTGAAGATGCTTCTGCAGAGGAAATAGAAGAGTCTTGTGAAGCAAAAGAATGTCCATCGAAGATCTACCCTTTGACCTTCCCTGCTGTGGTTTTCTGAAACTCCCTATATCTCTGTTCAGTTTTTTCTTCTTATGGGCAAAAATGTCGGATTCCACTTCTTCAGTCTTTTCTAATTTCTTTCATTTTGCTAGAAAACACTGTTTTAAAGGTTTCACTGAGCAAAACCTCTTGAAATTGCAAAATGTCCTGCTGCATCTTACCATGTGATCTAAAATTATGTTTGACAAGTACCTACTATCAACCCAATGGGCACTGCATTGAAATCTGTTTCCATTCCTCTAATAGATCCAATTCATCATCTGTGCACTCCCAAGATGGCAAATGATCCACTCTTAAATCCTTGGGAATGAATGAACTCAGGTACTTCTCTAACAGTTTTCTATCGTAGAAAAGTGTTACATGTTTGAACATCAAGTGTTCCAACTTTTCAAATTTCAAAATATGAACATCTCCATTGATTGATGCTCAGGGGTCGTTGGAAGCCAGCTTAACCTCTCTGTCTCTCAGTAAATCCATGAACATGAAATGTTCTTGTTCATTTGTGGTTTGAAAATGCTTGGAACTGCCTCAGCTCCCTCCAAAGACATGACAAAAACTATAAAACTGACAAACACACTCTGGATCCAAGCAGTTCATTCGGCTGCAAATTTATTATTCTGGTACCTCAGCCTTGCACCTTCATGGAATAACCAACTACTGCTGGGTGAATTTTTATACACACTACCACCAGTTGATTGATTAATTAACATTTAAAATTATGACAATTAAACCATTCTTGCCAATTCCACCTTTAAAGTGCAATGTACAAAGACATTTTCTTTCAATTAATTTACCCAATACAACATATTTTTCCAAATTCACTCTAATATAAATATTACACATGTCATAATAAAATAAATATCTGAACAAACTGCTTGGCTCCAGTCTTTTTTCCATTGGATTTGTCAGTTTTATAGTTTATATCATCAGTAATCCCCAGGAGGGTTGCCCATGTAAGCTACACCAATGTAGTGCATGATTCATTTGGACCAGAATTACTTGTGTAATAATACTCCCAGCATTGTGGGTAACCATTTGAATTGTAAGGACCCACTACAGCAAGTCCCAACATACAGAGACTGAATAGTCAGACAAAATGACTTACATATAATATACTAAGTCCAAGATGCCATTTCTCAGAGTATCCCTTTTCTCTGAGATATGGTGGTCTTGGAGTTGGTATATATAAGTTTTAGGGGGTGTGGGGGCACAGGGAGGCGTGCCTCCCCTGTAAAAAGACGTTTAAAGGAGAAGAGCAATTTTCAAGATTTTCTCTTCACCTGTGTTTTCTGTCTTTTTTTTTCAGCTTGTCGGCACCTGGCATTTTGAGTGCTGACATTTCAATAGGTAACCTCTTTGTGTCTACTGCTGATACCATAACTGATCCTGAAATCGTGACTTCAGTCAGAACATCTTTTTTTTCAAATCAAAATAGACAACCAGCTGAATATGTGGGCTTGCTATGAATAAATGTACATTAGAGAAGAGAGTGTGACTGCTGCATTATGTGGATGATTCCACTTCCATGTACTGTCTCCAATACTCAAGGCAATCTAGTGCTGGAACTGCAAAGCAGTTTCAATGCCATAAATGAATGCAGCAAAAATAATAAGACTCATAAGAATTGTAAAGATTGTTTTTTTCTTTAGAAAACACCCCAAAACATACAGCAGCAACAGAAAGAGCTGGCTATATTGTGTCTATATTATAAGCACGAAAGCCCTATTAACTGAATACTAAAACACCAACACATATTCCATGAACCATGAATACACTGAATGCCCTAAACCACAAAATTCAAAAACTCAAACCGTCATATTTGTCCCACCCCACCGCCCGCTACATACTACCTACCCAAACTAAATAAACCACATACATGCACTAACCAAAACCCTACTTCTAACCCTAAACTCAACCCTACTTCTAACCCTACACTAAATCTTGCATATACCATCACGTATGCACTTACCTTAACCCGCACCCTAACCCTAAGGTCCTTAACTATCACACACTTACCTTAAGAAGCTATACCCAAACAAACTAAATAATCCACACACATACACTTAACAAAACCCTACTTCTAACCCTATACTAAATCTCACATACTTACCTTACGGAGTTATACCACAGAAGGGCCAACTGTGACGATTCGACGTTTCAGATTTCGCGCTTCAGGACAATCGATGTTTTTGCGGTTCGAGGAAGATGTGTCGATGTTTACGTATTCGGGTAAGTGCACCTTCGTGCTTATAATATAGACCCGGTATATCTTGATAATTCTCTTATCAATCATCTAAACATAGGATTATATGTGGAATTGAAATAAAAATATGTCAACAAGAAACTATCAGTATTTAATTTATTTAATACTGTCCAAAAAAAGAACAGTGGCAGCAGTAGAGGTCATATTACTTCCCATACTGTTATAACAGACCATAGTAGTGAGCAGCTTAAAAAAATTAATAATAAAAAAATAAACATAAGATAACAAAATCACATATGTCACAGTGCTGTCTGCAACAAACAATCTCTGCATTGCTTTGAATAAACGTATACAGACAAGCCTTCAAACCAAGATCCACTGCACTCAGGCAAACTGTCCGGATTTTGCTGGCTTAATGGCCTGATACAAGCCAAAAAAAGAACTAAGCCTCTTCAACCAGTGCACACTATGGTGCATAAAACCTTCCTAAGGTAATAAAGCAATGCACAAAACTTTCCCAGATAATAAAGCTGTATGTTACTATTTACATCCAGCTCTATGCAGTCAGCATAAAACTACATTGTACCCTGCAATTTTCAGAGACAACATTTTTAGGTCAAACCCTTTCCAGACCCAATATCCCTTTAACATCAGCATAAGATATTTCCTTCCCTATGCATTCAGATCATGATGGATAATATTTTTATATAGTTATGATGAATGCTTTTGATAGGTAGAACATTAATTTCACCCTAGAATCCAGTGATAAAAGTGAAAAAAATCACATCTGAGAGAAATAATTTACTGACATATTTCCCAATGTCTTAGTATGTGTTGGTGCCATTTTTATTTCCTGCTTCATAATGAATCGGCTGTTTAGGGATGACATTATCACTTAATACCAGCTTTTAGGCATTATTTGTAGCATCATTTACAAATGTATGAATTAGGTCAGAAGTTTTGCTATAAGCCAATGTATTACTCATTTTCTGAAACATGCATTGAGTGTGTTATGCTAAACATCAGATTTGTTTTTTATCTCTACATATATATGCAGCTTTGTGTGTTATTCAATATATTACATATGTTTGTCTTGGAGTTTTTCCTTCCCTGGACCAGTCTGAAATGGACTATACCAAGCAGGACAAAACAGGTCAGCACAATATAAATAAATAAGTAAACACACACACACACACACACACACACACACACACACACACACACACACACACACACACACACGCACACACACGCACACATACTTCAGTAGACTAAAAGATCACTTACCCGACTTTCAGTTAGTTGAGATGAAAAAGCCGACAACCGCAGAACAGGCATCCCAGAACACCGACTTCCCACTAAAGGTAAATAACGGCTTGGCCATCCTGAAAAAATAGTAAAACTGAAGGAAAGTAAACCCACCCATGTTGGGATCTTTCCCCCCACACCCTCCCTAACTAAATATACCAAATCTGAGATCTCACTGCCGCAGGGGTAAGGGGCAAAGTTCAACAGGGTGGCCAAGTGGTTACTTACCTGGAGTGGAAGTTGGTGTTCCAGGATGTCGGTGTTCTGCGGTTGTCAGCCTATTTGTCTTGGCTAACTGAAAGTCAGGTAAGTGAACTTTTGGTCTACTGAAGTAGACCCATATACATATATATATATATATATATATATATATATATATATATATATATATATATATAAAACACACCAAAATGATAGTCCAGCACCACTATATTATATACATAACTAAAATTATAATGAAAACAAAATTATGTTCAGGTAATACTTTCAGCATCATCATTTATTATTGGCTAATGCCAATTCTGACAAAAGCCCATGGCCGACAAACAGTCACAGCAACAAGAAACTCCAAACCGGTTTCTCCCCCTGGCATACTCAGTGGAATAATACAGTCCCTTGCAATACATACATTTATATACCCAATTCTTAAAGACACAGGGTGAAATCAACTCCCTTTTTATAACATACATTAAACAATATATATTAAATACATTCCCAATCAGTCTATGATGTCTCCCTTGTGAGTGGATCCATCCACTGTTAAACTCAAATAAATCTCACTAAAAACATGAAGAGTCACATGCCACTAGCACTTAACATGCTCATTCTTATAAATGTTCATTCAACCCAGGTTTATACAATGTCCCCAGATTTATAATCCAAAGCCTTTCTTTCTTATCTAAAAAAGTGTGTTTTTGAACTTCAGACAAATTTGTATTCCATATAGAATCTATGCGCACAAATACAAAATTAGCAGATATATGTTCACTTTTATGTTTAAATAAGGCACTTCTCGTACGTTGACATCTTATGTCATTTAAATGCACTGCTACCCTACTTTTAAATGAACGTGATGTCTGCCCTACATAAAAGGCTCTGCATTGGCATATAGCCATTTATATTAACCATTCACTATGGTATGTTATTAATTTCCTAATCTCAAATACCTTAGAAGTGTTTATAGATGTAAATGATTTTGATTTCAAAATCACCTTACAATATGTGCAATTTCCACAAGGGTTACTACCTCTGATTGTATTCTGCTCACATTTATCAACTGTATTCATCTTTTTAAACCAAGACAAAGATTCCCCAATATTTCTACACCTTTTGTATCCATAAAGACAATGTTCATCCAAACACTCATCAAAAAACTCATCCATTTTCAAGATATGCCAGTATTTATCAATAATATTACGTATTTTAAATGTGTTGGTTCCATATGTGGTAATCAATCTAGGTTTAACTTGTTCAGCTACCTGTTCTTGACAATGAGTATTCATTTGTATTAATTCTCTTTTCAGTGTTAACGCTACCTCTTCTTTTTTAATGTGTTGACTGTTTTATCCCCATTTCATAAATCTTTTACTCATATGACTGACCTCAGTCCTATAATTATCATCCTTATTACAAATTTGCCGTAGCGTCCTAAATTGGGACTTAGGTATATTACTAATAATATGTCTCGGATGACAACTATCTGCTTTTAGTAAAGAATTTTTTGTAAAGGGCTTTCTATATAACCCTGTATTGATAGTGCCATCATTAGCTTTCTCTACATGTACATCCAAGAAGTCAATAGATGCCTTTTTTATTCTATATACAAAATTGATGTCAAATACATTAAAATGGTGGTATTCTACAAATAATTTCCAGTCTGCTAATGAACCGGACCAAACTGCCCAACAGTCGTCCAGGTAGATCTTCACATCACCAATTTACCCCTGAATGGATTGTCAATATTATAAATTAAATTGCACTCTAAATACCCCCTAAATAGGTCAGTGTACACTGGAGCAAATGTAGCACCCATTCCTGTGCCCTTTACCTGCAGGTAGCAGTCTTTACCAAATTAAAAAAAACACTGTTGTTTAATAGTAACTTCATCAAATTTAACAAAAAATCCTTATGTTCCTTTGAGTAGTGGCCATATTCAGCAAGCCAATACTTTATGGCCTCAATACCTCCATGATGGAATGCAGGTATATAAAGAGTGCACATCTAAAGTGCATATGTAGGTATCATGCGTTATTTGCAAATCACCCACAATTCTAGAAACTCATTACTATCTTTAACCTTGAACTGACTAACCTTAATAATGGCTTAAACTGAAATTCTAAATACATAGAGATAGGTTCTGTCAAAGACCCAACTCCTGCCACTATCGGTCTCCGGGGGGGGGGGGGTGCATTTTGATGTATCTTTGGTAATATATAGAATGTTTGTGGTCTAGGGTTTTCCACCATTAATTCCTTTACTAATGCATCTGTAATACAAAATGTTTTGTTGTATTCCATCAACATTTCATCTATTCTACATTTAAAGTCAGCCGTAGGGTCCAAAGGCAGTCTATAATAGAACCTGCCATCATTAAGCTGGCTGTTTACTTCACTAATATATTCAGATGTCTTCCAAAGTACTACCACCCCACCCTTATCTGCTTTAAGTATCACTATCCCCAGGATTTACTAATCTTCCATGTAAAACTAGATTAGTCTTACACGTGCCAGTCTAAGAGTATGATGGCAGTGCGCCATGCATATTAATGAGGGCGCGCTGCCTCAACTCTAAAACTGACACGGAGCGTAGACGAGTGTATAGTTATATATATAGTTATATATACTCTTACACACCTACATCTACTTGTTGCAATAGATTCTCTTTATTGATGACTAACTGTGATGGTCATTATGTTTGTGAATATGTCAAAGATATGTATCTGTGGGATAGCTTAGTGGGAAACTATTTATGTCATGGTATTATGGGTCCTTGCTTTGATCCTAGCAAAAGCTGTGTATTCTGTTGCTAGGCAGAACAAGTGCTATTGCATACAGTGTGATTAAGTCCCTTGGTTTTAACTAGGGTGTGTCATTGGAGGCTAAAGCACTACATCTATGAGTATTGATTGGTACTGATGTTGAATCCAAATCCTGTGTGTACTGTAGTACTACTTGAAGCTCTGGGCCTGTACAGCAAAGTATGGTGTATGTCCACATTGCTTGCATCCACTATTTTGTGTGGTCCCTGTATTCATCACAGATTACATTTCTCAAGATTAAGGTTGTGTAAGTACTGACACACAGTACTGTATAGTACACACTGAAAGTTTATCTGGGTTGTCATACCTTTGTGTCCTGTAATTATGTCTGATGTGTGTGTGGGTATGTCTGCAACATGTCCTTTGACATATGTGTGGTAAAACATATAACTGTGTATCTAATAACATTCATAGTGTACTACAGCAGTATGCAACCTATATTCCCAATTGTGCACATATTTTGGCCATGGGTTTGCCATTAACAAATTGTGTGGTATAATAGTAATACATTTACTGGACCTTACACTGATTGTGGTGGATGATATATTTCTTTACACATCAGCTTGATGTATAACTGTTTTGGCTAGGTGGTACATCGTGTTGCATACAGTGTGCCAGGTACTCTTGTATAGTCTTATATAGTGATTTTATTTTGTTGCTGTGCAGAACATGGTTCATTAGATAGAGAGTGAGCAAGGCACTTTCAAGCAGTTGTGGGGTGAGCAGTGATAAGTGGCAGTTACAGTGTTTCACTCTCGGTTGGCTAATAGATTGCTATATCTGTACTGTATAATGTTAAATGTGCCATATGACTTGCTCAGACATATTTTTGTATTTATGTCTTCCAGGGATCATGGCCCATTGCAGGAACCCCAGTTACAATAGTGCTGAAGATGATATAATTACTAGCAGTATGATTCAGCACTACCGTCTCATGTTCTCAAAAACCAGCCAGGGCCTGCAGGAGCATACTGCGGTGTGGCAAGATGTTGTCCGCAGGGTAAATGAGGTAGGCCTGCATAACCGGACCACTGCAGTGATCTTCTTAGACATGTCTGTCAGTGTGCTGCTCATGTGTGTAGACAACAGCTTGCAACAGGAGGTGGTGTTAATATCCACCCCCCCTCACCAGAGTGGAGGAGCTGCTCCTGAGCCTGGTGGCACCTGCCCAACAACAACAGCAGCAGACATACACCATGATGGAGGTTGGAGCCACCCAGCAAGCACACATGAAGCATGCAGGTAACATGGCATATCTGTAGACTACTGTTATCTGTATTGGTAGATCATGCATATGTGAGATGTGGAGTGTGTCGTTCAAAGATGTGCAGCCTGTTGTTGTGCAATACTGATCTTTTGGAACATAATCTATAGCCCTGTGAATGTAAACTGTTGTTGTACTGTAAGACTGCAAACACACAGTAGCAATGCCACAGTTGTGGCCACTAACAAACTGTCTCATCTCTATGTAGGTCCCTCTGGGGTGACATCAAGGCAGTGGACAGATGCTGGTGAGTGTGTTCAACATTTATTATTGTAAATAAAAAGTGCATGTCATAGTTAAGGTGTAGGCCATGTACACATGTAACACACCTACCCATAATACATGCTGTGCATGTTTGGTGTAAGAGCACGCACATCTCACTAATGTGATTAGCTGCCTCAAACACATGCAATACCCAGACCATCTCAAACAAATGTGGCTAGACTGTAGTGACTATTGGATAGGCACAGTTGATACTCAACATGCACATAACATACACATCTATGTCATACACAGAGCATTTTAACATGCTACACATAAAGGATTCCCAAACCCTCTGTAAAGACACACTCCAGTATCCAAAATCTCATCCACACATTACACATAATATACCTGAAGGATAGAGGCCTATCATGAGGCATTTAAACACTCTGCAACACACTACACATTCATGTCAGGGAATGCTCCTTATTGGTCTCCTTACAAACTCACGTAACAACTGGTTGTGAAATGGTGAATGTAGCCAAGGTGGTACAGTTCTGGCACAGCATGATTAGTGCTGGTTTGGGAAACATTTGTAGCCTTGTGTGACCACATGATGCTTCATGATGATGGCCTATTGTACTATACCCCATCCAGTTATTGTAGCCACGGTACTACACATAGCTTTCATTGCTATACACCTTATGTTGAGTGTGTGCACACATATGCACCTCTAAACAATATGCATACCAATCACCATTTGCACAACTGACACATGTATGTCTTGTGATGCTATTGAGTGGCTAGGCCATATGACACACACACTGGGTATGTGTAGTGTTTAAATATGCAGTTGTGTTTTAGCATGCCATGTCATGGATGAGACTGGTATGTCCACAATATGATCTACACTCACCATAAGTACCATACATTCGGTATGTGGCCGAATGGTATTCCATGCACCACTGTTGATGTTGTGTGAATACTCATCATGCATGTGCTAAAAATGTGTCCACAATTATTTGCTAAATACACAGAGACTGTAATCAGCATTGGATACCTATCTGACACACAGATACACATCCAGCAATGGTATGTACACCTGTGAGTTATGGTGCACAGTACATTACAGGGTTATGAATACCTGCACAGCAATGTTGTGTCCATGTATGCATTGTGTTCCAGGGGGAGGCCCATCACCTAATAACAAAATACATGCATCAAAGCCATGTATACTGTTAGTAACAAGGACTGTCTACACTTGCTGTTGAGCAACACATGTGCTGCATGCTGACATGTGTGATATGACTGTTTTGCTTGTGATACTGTACCCACCATCACCTGCTATTGCGTATGTTTTGAGATTGCTGGTGTTGTGTGTGTCTGCTTTAGGGAGGAGTGTATTTTTGTGTGTGTGCATGTGTGCATGTGGTCAGAAGTCATGTTCAGGTCTTAAAGTGTGCTTCCTGTTTTCCTCTCACAGGTGCCGAGGTGGGGTTGGTTCAGTACAGCAGGGAACCTGATGTCACTGAGAAAGACAGTGATGATGAGGACAGGTGTGTTGAGGCACAGGCAGGTTTGTCAGGGTCTGTTGTTGGGCCACCAATTGACAGTACACAAGTCTCCACCCCATCCATGCACACAGTCACACTGCCTGTACATCTGTCATCAACATTGTCCTTAGCTGAGGAACAGTGTACGGTTGGCAATGGCCAGGACAGCGTGGTATCTATGGCACATGTATCAAGACACAGCAGCCATAGCCAGATGTTTGGAAAGGTACCACATAGGCAGATGCCCAGGGGTTCTCGTCAGAGTACTGCTGGTCATCATGCCCCTGGTAGATGTGCCAAACCTCTTTCTACCACACGCATGTTCCAGTCTGTCATGGAGGCACAGACATGAATGGAGTGGTACACCAGACAGGGACTAAGGGCACAGAGGGCTCATAACACCTCTATAAATGACAGTATCCATGACCTAGCATGTGCCATACATAACTACACTGAGGTCATTGATAGACATTGGGGTGAGACATTGGATGTCCTCCACAATGTCATGTCCATGTGTCAGGACAGTGTGGGATGGTTGAGACGTCGATGTGGACATATGCCAACAACATCAGCAGCTGGAGGTCACTGTGGATGTCCAGCAAGTCACAGCCGCTCCCATAGTGCCAGTACCAGCCCCAGCAATGTTGGAGGGGTTGTCCATAGACCGTTCTAGCAGACCATGTGCACGTGGCTCTGGCCAATCCCAGCAGGGATGTGGATCCAGTGAACATATGTCAACCTCTTCGGATAGTACCCAATCTGGATTAGTACCTGATACTGTCTGTAGCACCCCTGCCAGGCACAGATTCTGTATCCGTGGCCAGAGATGGTGATCTGTAAAGTCTGCTAGGTACAGTCTGTAGCTGTCTCACAAATCCCTATATATGGCAGCCACATGGTGGAACTGTGTGCATGCAGACACACACACATAAACCAGAAACCTAGGGCAAGCACATACCTGCACACATGACATCAACATTGGCCCACAACAGGACTCATGGCCCTCACACACACACGTGTCAATTGTATGGCTCAGTGTAGGCCTCTGGCAAACCAACAACTCACCCTGTGCATATGTTGAAACCTGTGCCACCTCCTGTCATCTGTAACATTGATGCAGGAACAGGTTAACATGGTGCTAATGAACAGGGTGACTTTAATAAAGTATAGCAATGGTTGGATGTGTAACATGTTGTCAGCAGTAAAGTGTAATGATATCCTTGAAGGTGTAGCTGAGCAGGCATGATGCATTAAAGCTGTAATTAGTAATGGTGTATTGTTTTCACCAGCGTTTATTCCAATTGGGTTTTGTTTGCCCATGTGCCACTTGGCTGATGTGTGTAGTTGTGTCAGCATGAGTTATACAGTTGACAGTAAGTGTGGGGTGTGTGCAACACAGGTTTGCAGGTGTCCATTTGTGAACATGGTGGAGTTGCACTGTCTACATGTACATGCATATTGGACACATGGGCAGGGTGACATGCCCTGTATTGGCCAGTGTTAACACTCCATAGTTTCTATTGGTGGCCAGTATGCATTGTACTACACACATTTTGGAACTTGAGTATGCATGTGTGTGTATGACACGGGTTGGCACTGTGCTGTGGGTGATGCTGTTGTTGCTATCTGTCATTGGTTTGCATTACTAAGGTTAACACTGTCTCAGCTGCATAATCCTTTAGTACTGCACACTGTTCACCTACAAGGTTGCATGGACCGTGCAGTCACAAACACAAGAAATTCTCACTTATACAGTAAAAGTGCATTAGTCTCATGGATCCCTGCCATAAACTAAATATATAATAGATGGTGTGAAGTTGTATCAAAAAAGAGTTATATACCAAGAAGGGATAACCTCTCTGATCAGTAACATTGGGAAAATACAATCCCTCAATAAACATACAAGGCAAGCTTCAAAATACAAAATGGCAAGGATTCCAAAGACAACACTAAAGCTTTCTTTAGTGTTGTTTATAATCTACAGGGGAAATCTCAGATCGGGTCACAGTTAATGTAAATGATCACAAAGTACACTTATCTGACTGACATTACCAATTCCTTGTCAGACCTTTTGAATGCGGATTTCACCACCCTGCCGTTACACAAGGGCCACATTTCCAGACCTGAAGAATGTAAAACCTGATGATTCACAGACACTCTAGTTAAGACATCTCTTTACCAAAGTCCAAACCACAGTTGCAATGGTACTGGACAGTGTCCCTGGCTGTGTCATACACAAGCTAACATATAAAGTCACCACTCACCTAAACACTCTATCCAGATGCAGCCTCTATACAGGTTACATACTTGTGGAATAACACATGGTAATGGTGTTCACAGTCCACAAGGGTTAAGCTACAAGGTCTTCTTCTTCTTCTCCTTTCGGATGCTCCCATTAGGGGTCACCAAAGTAGATCATCTGTTTTCATTTCTTCCTGCCCTCTGCATCTTGCGCTGTCACACCATCCACCTGCATGTCTTCTCTCACCACAGCCATAAACCTCATCTTAGGCATTCCTCTTTTCCTGTTACCTGGTGGCTTCATCCTTAGCATCTATTTCACAATATACTCTGCATCCCTCCTCAGCACATGTACAAACCAACTTAATCCTGCCTATCTGACTTGGTCTACTAACCTTCAAACCTGGCCTGACCCTCTAATATACTTATTCTTAAACCTGTCTACCCTTGTCACACCCAGTGCAAATGTTAACATAAATTGATTAAGGGTAGAACTACAACAGATCATGGAAATTCTCACCCTATAAGCCAGACAAATGTTATCTGGAAAGCTCTGGAGCACAGCATTATGGAACTCATCAACAGAGACATTATGAACCTGCAAACACTGCACCATGCCAACTTAGGTTCTCTAAAGGCCAGATCATGGCTCCTACACCTAGTAGACTTCAAGCCAGTTAACAAGGCTATAGGTGAGGGAGGGGAGGTCAACACAGCCAAGCTATACCTCACCAGCAATTCATACCCATCCCATATTCTGGTATTATACATAACCTCAACAGACTGGCCATAAATGATTGTTAGATGATGGCTTGACAACTGGCACACAGATGTAGGACACACAGTAACATTTGCAGCCTCCATGTACTATTCTATGCCAGTAACAAGTGGTATTCACCTGGACTCAGTCCTGGGACTACTCCTGCTTGGCATATAGCTTTCGTAGGTACAAGCAAACACAGTAGGGATATGTCTGCCCATGTCTGATGAAAATGCATACTGTAGGCTATACTTTACTCTCCAGATGACACACACATCCTCCAAAAGGGTATCATAGAGACAGATACCTGGTGTCAAACTCATGCTGTAAAGCTATAAGCCAAAGAAAGCATAGTTATCCACTTTTAGAAAACAAAGTATCCCCAGAGTACCACATAGGTAGTAGCCCCCAAAATGTGGAACAGGTACTAATGTATACATAGAGCCATGTGTTTAGTCATCTCTCCTTTGATAATCACATTACCAAAGGGTTTTGGAAATCCCTCTGTGGCGCACATAGGCAATAAAGGGTTTGCATGCAGATCCACAGAGGTTGTTGCACACCTATAATGATTAGTCATCTTTGCCAGACTTTGCTTGCTTTGGAACAGGTTTCAAATATACCTCAAGCATAAACCCTCACTCACACTCTTCAATAGAAACCATGATGAGTGGATATGAAACAGAAGACATAGCCCAGGGATCACTGCAGTGGGTAAGCTTGTCACAAGCATACAGAAGTGACCTAAGGTCTGGAAAGCACCAGCACACTCTGGCAAAGATAACAGATGCGTTCATGGAGAAAGCAGAGTACCCACCTATGAAATAATTGAGGTCACATGTATGTATATGGATTTGTCCCACAGCTACCTTACATGTGTAATGCACATACAGTTGTCATTGTGATATGTCATACACTAGAAAAATCAAAACCCACGCTATATTGAGCAATGGTGTCACATACTTGGAACACACACAGTCAGCAAGTGTGAGATTCAAACTCCTTCCTAACTACATTATGATACTACAGCAATATGCATTTACATGCCACGTTATACACATTGCTGGGGTTGCACCTTTCCACATGTATATTTGTAGGACGGTGACATCATCAGACTTGTCAAAGATGAGTATACCATTTTTAAGGGGTGTGAGTATTCTCCAAAAAGGTTGCGCTTCCCCAGCAAGTCACACACACACACACACTTGGCAAGTGCAGGATTCAAACCTCTATCTAGCTACATTATGATAATGCAGCAGTACACATTTACACAACATGCTATACACATTACTGGGATTTCACCTTTCCACAGGTATATTTGTAGGATGGTGACATCATCAGACTTGACAAAGATAAATATACCACTTTTAAGGGGTGTGAGTAGTCTCCCAAAAGGTTGCTCCTCCCCAGGGAGACACACATATTCTCACAACTAAGTGTAGGATTCGAACTCCTACCTAATTACATTATGATATTACAGCAGTATGCATTTACATGACGTGCGATACACATCACTGGGATTTTACTTTTCCACAGGTATATTTGTAGGAAGGTGACATAATCAGACTTGACAAACATGAGTATACCACTTTTAAGGGGTGTGAGTAGTCTCCCAAAAGGTTGCTCCTCCTCAGGGAAACACACACATTCTTACAATTGTTAAGTACAGGATTTGAACCCCTACCTAATTACATTATGATTGTACAGCAGTACGCATTTACACAACACGCTATACACCTTACTGGGATCACATCTTTCCACAGGTATATTTGTAGGATGCTGACATCATCAGACTTGACAAAGATGATTATACCACTTTTAAGGGGTGTGAGTAGTCTCCAAAAAGGCTGCTCTCCAGGGAGACACACACATTTTGCAAGTGCAGGATTCAAACCCCTACCGCATTACATCACGATATTACAGCAGTATGCATTTACACGATGTGCTATACACATTACTGGGATTTCTTCTTTTCACAGGTATATTTGTAGGATGGTGACATCATCACACTTGACAAAGATGAGTATACCACTTTTAAGGGGTACGAGTAGTCTCCAAAAAAGTTGCTCCTCTCCTGGGAGACACACACACACTCACAGTTAGCAAGTGCAGGATTTGAATCCCTACCGAGCTACATTATGATACTACAGCTGTACGCATTTAAACAACACGCTATACACATTACTGGGATTTCACCTTTCCACAGGTATATTTGTAGGATGGTGACATTATCAGACTAGACAAAGATGAGTATACCACTTTTAAGGGGTGTGAGTAGTCTCCAAAAATGCTGCTCTCTCCCCAGGGAGAGACAGACACACACACACACACACACACACACACACACACACACACACACACAGTTGGCAAGTGCGGTGATCTTAATCCAAACTAAGTACATCTTTACACTTTAGCAAGCAATATGGAGTTACAGGGTGCAATACAGACGTTACTTGCTGACAGTTTGCCCAAAGGTTTTTTTCACATTTGCTAACCTCAGCAGGCTTATCATACTAGGTGTATTGTGAGTGTATTGTATGCATAGGCCATGACCATATCATATATGGGTTGATGCACCACATGCTGGCACACACAGGGTCAAACCAGTGGCTAAGCTCTGTCAACCCAATCCTGGACAATACAGTCAGGAGGAGTAGGTTCATACAACCACAACACCAACTGTCTCACATAGACCTACAATATAAGCACCAGCAAAACACACACATAAATACACATTACCATACTCGGAGAATACAAATATTAATCTGAAAAAGACAGAGTGTCCTCTTAAGCAGACAAGCAAGCAACATGGACCTCCAAGCATATGCCAGAAAACACATAATACACCAAAGCAGTGTGCCTCACAACAGGCCCTAAGGCAAAACAACATACCCAACACACTAGTAATAGGTGACTTCATAGTCAGGTACACAGATGTTCCACTCACTCAGCTGGACAAGGGGAAGATTACTGTCAGTTGTCTGTGAGGTGTTATGATCCGCCACATAACATAAGCACTTACATCACTCCAGAACAGGTACATATATGACGTGTTCTTTGTACATGTCAGTGTGAATGATCTGAGACATACCTCCCAGGACAACATGACAAGAGATATATATTAGCTCTATGATCATGTAGCCCAGGCTGGTATGACCCCGACCTTGAGTAGCATCTTACCTTCACCTACATGATACAGCAATATAACAGAAAGATGCTAAACTTCAACAATTGGCTGAGCTTCTGATGTCATTCAAAGGGGATCCATTCTCATTCTGCCTGTGATGACATGATAGACAAGCCTCGTTGCTTCACTACAGATGGTTTGCACCTGTCGCCCCTATGCTTCTGAATACTGGCCAAGGCTCTTGCTGTCCCCATAATACCTTTTTAGGCAAGGCTCAAAGGTTCATAGGTTCATAGGTAGGTACTAGGCTAATGGCCCTGGGGCCTATACAAGCCCAGCCAAAAAGGTACCCTGGCTTTTGCCACCCAAGAAATGTATTTTCCTATGCCACTGTCGAGCAGAGACACAGAAGTGACCCCAGGGTGAATTTCCTATTTCCCATCCAATCATCAAGATTTTTCTTGAAGAGTGTTAATGAGGAGCTTTGTTTTATATAGATAGGTAGTTTATTCTGGAGTATGGGAAGTCTCTGGGATAGGAATCTATCCCTCCAGCATGTTCTGTTTATTGTGGTGACAAGGTTTAGGTCCCTAGAGAGTGTAGGTTCATAGGTTCATAGGTAGGTACTAGGCTATCTGCCCAAGGGCATTTATAAGCCTAGCCAGAATGTGTTGGCTTTTGCCTCCCTTTTAAATTAGTTTCCTGGGCCTCTGTCTTGCAGGGCCACCAAAGTGATCCCAGGGGTAAATTTACAATTTCCCATCCACGTCGTCAAGATTCCTCTTGAAGAGAGTCAGCGAGGGGATCTGCCTAACATAAACTGGGATTCTATTCCAGAGCGAGGAAAGTCTCTGGGACAGGAATCTATTCCTCCAGCATGTCCTGTTTATTGCTATGCTGAGGTTTAATTCACTGGAGCGTGTGGCTCTAAGAGATTTGGTTTTCTTGAGGTGGAGCATGTCCATTAATTCCAGGTTGGACATGGCCTTATATATCAGGCATAGATCACCTCTGAGCAGGCAGTAAGCAACCAAGTAGAACTGGAGTTTCTTTAGTTGAGCTGCATAGGGCATCTCTTTGAGGCCCATGATCCTCTTGGTGAGGTACTTCTGCGGTCTTACCAGCTGTTGCATGTGCCGATTAAGATACATGCCAAATGGGGCATTGTACTCTATTATGGGCATAATGAGTGATGAGTAGAGGGGCACAATGACTTCTCTTGATCTAGAGGTGAACCCTTTCATGATTAGGTGGGCTACTTAGAAGCAATTTCTAACCACTTTGGCAATGTGATTATCAAAGGAGAGGTTACTATCTACCTGGGTCCCCAGGTCCCTAATTACATTTTCCGTACCTAGTGGATTACCACCTATGTGGTAATTCATGGGCACTTTGTTTTCTCCAAAGGGGATGACTATGCATTTTTTGACATTCAACTTGAGGCCATGGTTTTGACACCAGGTATCTGTCTCTGTAAGACCCCTCTGGAGGATATCTGTGTCAGCCGGAGAGTCGATCATCTGCAAACTTGGTCAGCCATAGTCCTCCCATGCTTGCCTGTACCTCAGAGAAGTATATACTGAACAGGAGGGGTCCCAGGACTGAGCCCTGTGGGACATCACTTGTGACTGGTTTAGAGTTGGACATGGCATACGCAACTCTGACCATGTGTGTTCTATCCGTGAGCGAGTTGGCCACCCATCTCGTGACATAGGGGTTAATGTTCAAGCTGGTAAGCTTGTCTATGATGTCAGAGTGGGGAATGGTGTTGAAGGTCTTAGTGAGGTCCAGGTAGGCTGTGTGGACTACCTTCCCTTCATCTATGGCCTTGGTAACTGTTTCAAAGAAGTCAACTAGGTTTAGGAGGCAGGATCTGCCTTTAACAAAACTGAATTGGGTAGGGTCCAGTGTCTGGAGGTTCCCAATGCCTCTGTTTATGAGTTCCATGATAATTCGCTCCATAGCTTTGCAGACCAGGCTGGTCAGGCTTATAGGATGATAGTTCCCAGGTTCTGTTATGGCACCACCTTTGTGGAGCGGGATGACTGTCGCTGTATGCCATTCTTTGGGTGCATAGCCTGTGGTAAGGCTGAGTCTGAACAGTGAATTTAGGTGAGGGTTTAGTTCCTTTTGGAGCTCATGTAAGGCACAGCCTGGGACACCATCCGGTCCCACTGATGCTGTGTTCTTAGCTTTGGAGAGGGCTGTTTTTACCTGCATGTCCATGATGTCTAGGGCTCTGCATTCTTCTGGGATGGGCACGGGCTCTTTTGGAGGTGGGGGTGGGGAGGTGATCACCACCAGGATGTTGGCAATGTCAGTTGGTTCAGTGTATTTTTTGCTATTTTGCAGTAGCTCAGAGCATATCTGAGAGTTGCCACCTAAATGTTTGATATAGCTAAAGAAGGCTTGGTGGTTATCTTTAGATTCCTTGGCAATTTTTCTTTAGAAACTGGCCTTGGATGACTTTATCAGTGATCGTAGTTTCTTGCTAATAATGATCAGTGATGCCTTTCTTTTTTGGAATTTTGCTCTATCATGTAGTAGTTTCCTCCTTCTGTTGTATAGCTTATTTATGGCCAAGGACCACCAGACTGGTTTCCTCTTTTTGGAGGAGTGAGTCTTGGTTTTACTTGGGATGGCTCGATCCATGCATCCCTGTAGATGCTCATAGAATGCACTTGTAAAGGACTCTTACGACTGGATAGCATTATCCGGCAGCAAGGGGGCTTTGAAACTTTCCACTTTGGTCTTGAGAAGTGTGAAGTTTGCTTTTGATATGTTTTTCACAGTGGTTTCCTTGACTGTGGGTGGGGTCGAGATGTGGATGTCCACTGTGATTACTTTATGATCTGATCTTACCAGCGAGGGGTTTACCTCTGGTGTGGAACACTGATACCCCATGTTGGTGATGATCAGGTCCAGTATGTTGTCACCTCTAGTGGGCATGGTGACCAGCTGTTCCAGGGTGCTTGAGTTTATAAACTCTAGGAAGCATTAGGCAAAGGAGTTTGTACTTGAGTAATTCTCCCAGTCAATGTTTGGGTAGTTGAAATCTACTGGTGTTTGGTAGGACCTTTATATTTTCCAGTGTTCTCAGGAATGCTGAATGAGGGTCCTAAGACAAGGTAGGTGATCTGTAGCAGGCTACAATCTGATAAGCAGCTTTGCTCACTGTTAGCTGCACTTGGATGGTCTCTGAGGCCTCATGCTGTGCCACTAACCTGGAGGTGTGGGTATCCTTTATGAAAATGGATACACCCCCTCCTTTTGTATTTCGGTCGGGGTTTTGGGGCGGAAGCTTGGAGGGATCAGGATTTCTTTAAGTGGAGCATGTCCAACAGCTCTCTGTTTGACAGATCTTTGTATGTTAGGCCGAGATCACCTCTGAGTAGACGATATGCGACAGAGTAAAGCTGGAGTGTTTTGAGACGGTCTGTGTAGGGCATGCATTTGAGGCCGCGAATACTCTTTGTGAGGTATTTCTGCAGGCTTTCCAGTTGTTGTAGATATCTTGTGAGGTACATACCAAAAGGGGAGTTGTACTCTATAATGGATCTAATGAGTGATGAGTAGAGGGGAAAAATGACCTCTTTTTTTCTGCATGAGAAACCTTTTGTGATGAGGTGTACCATGTAGAAGGATTTCTTGACTACTGTGGCAATGTGATTATCAAAGGAGAAACTACTGTCGACCTGTATCCCAAGGTCTCTTATCACACTTTCAGTGTTAAGTATACTACCGTCTATGTTGTAGTTCATGGGTACAGAGTTTTTACCAAAGGGGATGGCAATGCACTTTTTGGCATTGAACTTGAGGCCATGGCTTTGACACCAGGCATCTGTCTCAGTTAGGCCCTTTTGTAGGATGTCCACATCATTAGTAGTTTTGATTATGGCTCCTAGTTTGCAGTCATCTGTGAACTTCATTAGCCGAAGACCTTCTGTGTTAGCCTGTACTTCAGGGAAGTAGATACCAAACAGGACAGGACACAGGACTGAACCCTGTGATACTCCACTTGTCACTGGTCTGAAGTCGGATTTGGAGTCTGCTACTTTCACAGTGTGGGTTCTGTCAGTGAGCCAGTTGGCAACCCATCTTGTGACATAGGGATTTATACCTAGTTTAGTGAATTTATCTATAATTCCAGAGTGGGGGATGGTGTCGAAAGCCTTGGCAAGATCCAGATAGGCTGTGTGAACCACATTACCCTTGTCTATGGCTTTGGTGACTGCTTCAAAGAAGACTATCAGGTTTAGGAGACATGATCTGCCTTTTACAAACCCAAACTGGTTGTGGTCCAGAGTCTGGAGATTACCAATGTCTTTGTTTATGAGTTCCATAATGATACGTTCCATGGCCTTGCAGACCAGGCTCATCAGGCTAATGGGGTGCTAGTTCCTGGGGTCTGTGGAGGCTCCCCCCTTGTGTATTGGGATAACCTGAGGTGAGGCTATGATTGAACATGGTACTTAGGTGTGGTGCCAGTTTGTTCTTTAGTTCATGTAGAATGCAGCCTGGGATGTTATCTGGTCCCATGGATGCTGTGTTCCTGGCTTTGGAGAGTGGTTTTTACCTGTGCAGCCATGATGACAGCAACTTTGCATTCTTCCGGGATAGAGATGGGCTCTTTCATGGGTGAGAAGGGGGTAAAGTTAGCACTGATCCTATCTGCCAGGATGTTGGCAATATCAGTTGGGTCTGTATATTTAGTGACATTGTGCTGTACCTCAGAGCAGATCTGAGTGTTGCCATTGAGATTCTTGACATAGCTATAGAATGTTTTGTGGTAGTCTTTAGAATCAGTGGCGATTTTGTTTTCGTAACTAGCTTTGGAGGATTTTATCAGGGATTACAGCTTCTTACTGAGGCTGACCAGGGAGCTCCTCCACTCATGGGATTTTACCCTCTTTTGCAACAGCTTCTTCCTTCTGTTGTGCAGTTAGTTTATGGCAGTGGACCACCAGATTGGCTTCCTTTTCTTGGAGGATAGCGTCTTGGTTCTGTTTGGGATAGCACGATCCATATACTCATGTAAGTGTTTATAAAGTGCAATTGTGTAGGATTCAGTAGTCGTAACTCTATTGTCCATCTGCATGGGTGTCATGAAGTTCACTACTTCTGTCTTAAGAAGCATGAAGCTGGCTTTGGAGAAAATTTTTTACATGGATTCCTTAATGGGGGGTGGGGGCAGAATGTGGATATGTAGGGTAATTAGCTTATCGTCAGATCGGACCAATGAGGCATTGACTTCAGGTGGTCACTCAGGACAAACCAAATCCCATAACCAACACAAATAACCACAAAGGGAGCTAAATGCTACTCATTGCCAGAAGTCTCAGCCACCAAATGCACACACTCGAGGAACTTCTCAGTATGGAGAATATTGATATCTATGCAGTAACAGAAACCTAGTTCAAGGCTTCAGAGAGCACACCAGCACTACCAGGATACTACTCATTTCATACCTTCCAGCATCAGAACCTGGATCATAGCACATAGGGTGGGGATGTATCCATATTCATCAAGGATACCTACACCTCTCTCTACATCCTCTCTACAGGATATGTACCCATACAACATTCTTCCCACTCCACAGGGGTGGGGCCAAAAAAGACCCTTGACATTCATGCTCTATGAGCCTGATGAGTCTGATCCACAAGGCAATGGAGCCAATCATAATGGAAGTCAACAATAAAGACATTGGGAACCTTCACACAGTTGAGCACACCCAGTTTGGCTTCGTCACATGCAGATCATGCCTCCTGAACTGGGTGGATTTCTTTGAGACAGTTACCCAGGCTACAGATGATTGAAATGAGCTCCACACAGCCTACCTATACCTTACTAAGGCCTTTGACACCATTCCCCAGTCAGGTATCATAAATGAACTCACCAACCTGAGCATGAATCCATACATCACAAGATTGATTGCAAACTGGCTCACAGATAGATCCCACAAATTAAGAGTTGCTGGCTACATGTCAGACTCTACACTGATAACAACTGGTGTCCCCCAGGGTTCAGTCCTGGGGTCCCTCCTGTTTGGTATAGACTTCTCAAAAGTACATGCCAACACAGGAGGGTTGTGGTTGACTAAGTTTGCTGGGAACTGTAAAGTGTTTGCCATAATAGATTCTCCGGATGACACAAATATTCTCCAGAAGGGACTCTATGAGACAGATGTGTGGTGTCAGAATCATGGCCTCAAGCTCAATGTGGAAGAACGCATAGTAATCCCCTTTGGTGAAAACAAAGTACTGACAAACTACCACATAGGTGTTACCCCCTAAAAACTGACACGGTAATAAGGGATCTGGGGACACAAGTAGATAGTCATCTTTCCTTTGAGAACCATGTTGCCAAAGTGATTAGGAAATCCTATGTGGCCCATCTAATCAACAAAGGGTTTGCATCAGGATCAAAAGAGGTAGTGGTGGCCCTCTACTCTTAAGTCATCAGACCCATCATTGAGTACAATGCACCATTTTGGATGTACTCGACTAAACATATCCAGCAGCTGTAGAGACCACAGAGGTACCTCAACAAGAGGATTACTGGCCTCAAACAATTGTGTTATGCAACACAACTGGTAAAACTAAATCTGTTCTCCGTTGCGTACCGCCTTCTCAGAGGCACACTCTGCCTAACATACAGAGCCATGTCCAACACATAACTGTTGAACATGCTCCATCTACGGATAACAAAATTGAGTCACACTACACACTCCAGGGATATGAACCTCATCACAACAATAAATACAACATGCTGGTGGGATAGAGTACCATCCCAGACACTTACCTTACTGGGGAACAGAGTCCCAATGTACATCAGACAGAGCCCCTCACTGACACTCTTCAATAGGAACCTTGATGAGTGGATGGGAAACAGACAATTTACACCAGGTATCACATCAGCAGCCCCACTAGAAAGGGGCTTAGGGTACTAACTATTAGAACTAGGGCTTAGGAGACTACCCAATGGGGTGGTGAAAGCTCCACAATTTGCCTAGGCTAATATATGCCTTCGTGAAGATAGTCTACTACATACCTATGAACCTATGTGACAGGTACATGTCTACAGATAGTAGATGTGTACTTCATTGTACAGCCATGTTGTACAGCAGGCACATGGACCACATACACTGTAATGCTTACAGATACTGGCGGCTGTTATGTACAGTGGGTGAGATGTGCACCTCATGTCTTTTGTGCCATTGGAATGTGTGCTGGGTGGAACAGTCCTGGATGGCTCCCTGTCATGGTCACCTTCTTACACACATATCTGCCCATTCATCTTTGGCTTATTATACTGTGTTCCCCTACATATATATAGGTACATAGGTAGGTAACAGACTATCTGCCTGAAGGCATATATTAGTATGGCCAGAGTGTGCAGCTATCACCACATATGGGGTTAGTTCTCCAGGCCTCTGTGTAGTAGAGCTGATGAAGTGATCCATGGTGTGACAGTTCAGTTTCACATACACTCATCAAGGCTCCTCTGGAAGCGTGTCAGTGAGGGACTCACCTTAATGTAGGTTGGAAGCCTGTTACAAAGCAAGGGAAGTCAATAAGCTGGTAATGTATCCCTCCAACATGTTCTATTTATTATTGTGATGATGATATCCCTAGAGCATGTGGCACAGTGAGCTTGGGTGTACTTCAGATAGCGCATGTACATCAGTTCTGCATTGGACATGGACCTATCTGTTGGGCAGAGATCACCTGAGTAGACAGTATGCAACAGAGTACAGATTGAGTTAACTTCAGTCTTGTTGCATGGGGCAGCTGTTTGAGGCCAGTAATCCTCTTGTTGAGGTACTTCAGTGGTCTTTCCAGCTGCTGAAGGTGCCTAGTCAGATTCATCGCAAATGTGCCATGATACTCTCTGATGGGTCTGATGACTGATGAGTAGAGGGAACCTCCTTTGACCTACATGCAAAGACCTTGGCAATTTGTGGGAACACATAGCATGATTTTATAACCACTTTGTGAATGTGTTTCTGAAAGTACAGATGACTATCCACATGTGTCCATAGATCCCTTATTACCTCCATATTTAGGGTGTTGGCACCTATGTGGTATTTGTATGACTGTAGCTCGAGGCCATAATTTTGACACCACATCTGTCTGACTGAGACCCTTTTTAAGGATGTCTCTGTTGTCCCAAACATCGATTATGACAACCTTTTTGCAGTCATCCACAAACTTTGCTAACCATAGCCCTCATGTGTTTGACTGTATTTCTGAAAAGTATACACCAGACAGGAGGGGTCCCAGGACTGAGCCATGGGGGACAGCAGTAGTTACCAGCTTACAGTCCAACAGGGAGACCACAATTCTTACCTTGTGGGATCTATCTGTGCTCCAGTTGGCAATCCATCAGATGACATACGTGTTTATGCACAGGTTGTTGATTTTGTGGATACGACATGTGTGTGGGATGTTGGTAAAGGGCTTTACAAGGTCTATGTAGGCCGTGTGGAGCTCATTTCATTGATGTATGTCCTGGGTGACTGCCTTCAAGACTGTCTAGCAGGTTTAAGAACCATGATCTGCCCCTGACCAAACCAAAATGGGTAGGACTGGGTGTTTGTAGGCTCCCAATAGCTCTGTTTATGAGTTCCATAATGATGGACTTCATAGTCTTGCAGATCAGGCTTATTAGGCTTATAAGACAATAGTTCCCATGGTCTGTTGTGCACCAACACTTGTGGAGTGTGCCAAACGTTGCTGTAACCCAGTCAACAGTTTCATATCCTGTACAGAGGGTGAGTCTCAAAAGACTGTTCAGGTGCAGAGTCTGTTTGTTTTGGAGTTCACATATGACACAGCCAGGGAAACCATGTCATCCCATAGATGTCGTGTTTTTAGGTTTGGATAGGGCTGTTTAACCATTGTATATGTGATTTCTGGGATTTCACAATCTCCAGGTATGTTAATGAGCCCTTTTGTCAGTGAGAGGGGGGTAAATATGTATGAACCTGTCTGACAAGATGTTGGCAATGTCAGTCATGTACATGTATTCATTTACACTTTGCACTAACTCAGAACATATATGAGTTTACATTGATATTTATGACATAGCGAAATAAATCTTCATGGTTCTCTATGGACTCTTTGGCAATATTTTTGCTAGAACATGGCTTGGATAATGTTAGGAGTGCTCATTGTTTCTTGATGATACTGATCGGAGATTTATTGATCTTCTTTGGATTTTCACTTTCTTTGAACAACTTCAGTACTTGTAGTACATAGTTTGATTATGACAGGGGTCCAATATATTATATGGGTCTGTTTTCATATCACTGTGTGCGCAAGGCAGGATTGGTGAATAGTGACAAGTGTCTGGAGTAAGAACTGCAACTGCCAGATATGTGTGGCCCACTGCTGTACTCAGACATGGCCTAAGTGTGTGAGCATGCCCAGTATGACCTTTCAGTATGTTGTTGACTGACATTTGCTTTGTCTGTTTGTGTGTGAGCATGCCCAGTATGATTTTTCAGTATGTTGCTGACTGACATTTGCTAAATTTGTTTAAGTGTGTGAGCATGCCCACTATCGGCATATATACTATATGTGTGTGAAAAATCAAGTTGTTTTTTATTTCAGGGCTCACCTTTGTGTTGTACATCAACAGGAAGCACGCTGTGCCTGCAGGGCTTCCATGAGTCAATTTGCATAGACTTATCAACATTTCTACATACGGGGGGGCAGCTATTATTTGTACATTTTACCCAGGGGGGCACACCTGATTGTTACTGTTGGTGTACATAGGATGAGGGGTACACCTGACACTTATACATATTTGCTAGGCCTGCACTGCTATGTCAGGTACTCCATTTCAGTCTGTACTGTTGCCTATCATACTGGCTTGAGGCATACCACTGTACTACAGACCTTAGCTTCCAATTACACGCATATTAGTTTGTGACTTCACAGCCTACCCAACCCACATCACACTGCCTGGCCTGCTGTTATCTGTCTGCATGGGCCTGGGGGGAGGTTACTCATATGCCTCTTCAGAGGGCATGATGCAGCATTTTTTTGTGTTTGTGTTTGTCTACAATTGTCCTGCTGGCTGTGACTGTTAGGTATGTGACCCCACCCAACTGGTATGTGTGAGTGACTTAAGTTGTGTCTATGCATGGCTTAGTGGTTCAGTACTGTGACTATAGTGCACAGTATCCTGAGTTTGAGCCCTGTCACTGCTTTTTATTTTCATGCTGGGCAGACCTGACTGGTTAAGGAACAGTAAAGCAGGTGTGAGCATGTCTACCCGACTTTGCTCGACTTTGCCCAACATTGCCCAACTTTGCAAGACGTTGCTCGACGTTGCGCTGGTTAGCACGGTGCACAGCTACGCGCAATTGTATTTAAATATGCTCAACACTAGTAAAATGTGCTTAGCAGTGCTTTATATGGTTTAGAATAGGGCACTCATGCCTCAGGTGGTGCTGCAGGGCTGCCTATATCTGATGCACATAGTACACTCCCTATATATATTTGAAAACATGTAGTGTCAAGTTAGGCATCCCTTTTACTGTATGTGTGAGTCAGAGAGAAGTGTAATTTCCAGGGTTCCTACTGAGTCAGTGTATGTGTTATGCGTTGCCTCTTTGCCAAGGCCAGGGCATACTGAGCACCCCTCTTTCTGCCTACTGGGGCAGGCTCAGGTTGTTCCTCCTCTAAGTCACGCTTTGCCTGTGCAGGCCTTGGCAATGGTGGGGGGCTGTTTGGCCCTGCCCCATGCTGTTCCTGCTGCAGCTGTTTCCATAGGATCATATTTTGTAGCATGACACATACCATAAAAATTTGGGTACATGCAGTTGGTGAGTACTGCAAGGCTCCACCAGATGTGTCCAGGCACCGGAACCATGACTTGAGCATCCTAAACACATGCTAAATTATGTTTCTTGTTTGTGCGTGTGCCTCATTATGGAGTTCTTGTTCAAGTGTGTGTGCATTTCTGATGGGTGTCATCAGCCACGGCTCCAGTGCATATCCAGCATCATCCACTAGGTGCCCATCAGGGATGTTCCCATTGACAAATCTCTGGCACAGCTGCATCAGATGCCAGATGTGGGAATCGTGATAGCTTCCAGGGTAGCCAGCACACACATTCATTATTATGCCCTGGGCATCGCACACAACCTGGCAGTCGATGGAGGGGAAGCCTTTGTGGTTGATGTAGACCCTGCCCCACTCAGCGGGTGGTGCTTTGATGCATATGTGCATGCAGTCTATTGCACCCACTATCTCAGGGTATTCTGCTATTTGGTGGAAAAGATGCATATTGCTGGCTAATGCCTCATGGGAATTGTGGAAATATACGTGGTCACTGACATATGCTGACATGGCATCCAGGAACTGGTGGAGTACCCTGGATGCTGATGCCTGTGAAATCCCCATCATATCACCAGTTGATCTCTGGAAGGTACCTGTAGCTAGTATTCTTATGCCAACACATACCTTGGTATCCACTGGGATGGGTTCCCCTCTGCTGGTTCTGTGTGTGAGGTGTGGCCGGCCCATCTCAACAATTTGCTGCAAGAGGTCTCTGTCCACCCTATAGCGCTCCACTATCTCCAACTCATGTAGCCCCTGGTAGGTTACCCTGGGTCTGTACACTCTTCTCCGTCTCCTCACTGTGGGTTGTTCAGCACCATTCACAACATCACCACCCTCAGCACCTTGCACATGTTGGTTTATGATAGCAAGAGCAGCCCCTAACATTTTGTCTGACTTAAGCTTTTTAAGCTTTCCCTCTTTGTATACTGCAGTGCTGCAGAGTTCTTGGGAAAAAACATGGGGGAATGCTGTTTGCAGAGATTAAAGTGTTGGGCTGGGCTGGGCTGGGCTAGTCTACTGCCTGTGTAATTGGCTGATTCTGATTGATTTCACCCAGCAGCTCTGCTAGTTCTCCTTGGTTAACTTCCTACTACTTTTTTCCTTCCTTTTCCCTTTCTGTTTCTGCTCGGGGCAGCGCCACGCAAATACGAGCACACGCGCGCACATGAGCACACACGCTGTGTGCACTTTTGCAAGAAATTTCCGATATTTTAACAGTGAGCACCTTTGGTTTCAGGTTTTCAAATGGGTCAACTGTAGGCACGCCTCTTGCAATCCTGAGCAATTCAGGGCAAACACAAGACACTGTGCTCCAGTTAGCTTACAGCCTTTCTGACATACCCCCATGATGTCACCTATATTCTAATCTACTACTCACCTACTCCAACACTTACACTCTTGGGACATGGCTCACATGCTGGGGAAAATTGGGATTCACTATCCTTATCCTCATTTGCATAGGATTGCCTACTAATGCATGGTTACATTTCTCATACTGAGCTTCCCCCCCTTAGGAACCACTACTCAGTGGCCATGTTGTCTTCAGCCTGCCATTCACCTGCATGGCAGGATAAGCTATTTAGTGAAAATGCCTGTTTCTGACTATTTTTAAATTATTTCTTTGTTTTTTAAAGCACCGCTCATTTGCGCTGTGCTGCGCTATGCTTAAATATCAGACATCGGGGGGGGGGGGGAGTTAGATTTTAATCATTTTAAATATTTATAAATGCCAATGGCCTTATATTTGGCCATTGGCATGCTTCCTCAACTGTATGCATCCTTTATTTGGAGCTGTCATGGCTCCATTTAGCTATTTGCAGAACGATACTCCGTTACCAGCAGAGTGCATTTCTGCAGATAACACAAATCTTCCACGGACAGGTTAGTGTTTCCTGGATTGCAAATTTACCTCATTTGCATTGCTTTCAGCAGCAAATGAGGTAATTTGCATACCATGACGCTGTCCGTGCAAGAGTAGCTTTAGCAGCTCTCGTGCACGCCCCCTGCTGGCTGTACATGGATTGCATGGCAGAAATAGTGCCACCGTGAGGTCCTACACTCTTCTTGTACTCCAGGCAAGCTTTTGTAAATCCGGCTGTATGTCTTTGTTTTTTTTTTAACTGTTTTAAAGCCAACCTCTCTGTAGATGTTAAATTGTCACCATGATGTTTGAATATCTCATTCTGATTAATGTGCAGTTCACGTAACACACTATCTTCGAAAAGGTTAACCCTAAAATGGTATGGTGGTAAAAAATAATTTTTCTTAATTTTAAAATAAGGTACAACATTAGACACTTCACCTCTATTATGAAAAAAATATTTTAAATTTAACGTTTTACAGAACTGTTTTATATCTATGCAAACATCATATTGGGACATAAAATGTGATGGTACATAGTTTAAGCCTTTATTAAGAACAGCTTTCTCTTCATTAGTTAAGTTATAGTCAGTTAAATTAACTATAAGTCCATCTTCTTGTTCTACTCGGTCATCAGATTCCTGAAAATTTTCTCCACCTGTATCTCTTTTTCGTTTGTGATGTTTTTTGGTGCCCCTTCTAAAGGGCTAGTCCTGGATCTGTTTTTTTTTTTTTTGCATCTTGGAGAACCAGCATCTAATATGTCCCCCATATCATTCTCAGTATCGGTGCTAAATGCATTTGAAGACATGTCTAAAGCACTAAATTCTGTATTATATCCCAAATTATAAGTCAGTTTCAGAATAGATTTATTACACTTTCTTTTACTTCTGCCCGACTTATTAACAGTCTCTGTAAACCTGACGGCCCTTTTCATTTGTTTCCACGTATAGGCCTTGTCAGAGTTAAAGTCATTCAACACTCTACTATACTTTTTCACTTTTCTAGCTTTTAATTCTGAATCAAAAACACTCATCTCTTCAACATATTGATCGAGCAGACTCTTATATTCATCTTGTTGTTCAAAACGCTGTACTGACTCCAAACACAAGTCAAGTTTACCCTTAATGCCATTAAGTTTCTCTTCATAATATAAGACCAACAATTCTATAAACAGTTTTGCTGCTGTATTTTGTATCATAAGCCATTTATTAATAAAAGACTGGTTTTCCTTACCCATTCCAGGTTCTATGTACACCCTTAGGCCTTGAGGTACAATTCCAGCTTCCAAATAGGCTTGTAGCAATTTTATATGCCATACTGTTGACCAAAACTTTTTCATAGCTACATGAAGTTCTTTAAAAGTACTTTGCATTTCTGAAGTGTGACTCACCCCAATAAATGCTGTAATTTAACTGACTATAACTTAACTAATGAAGAGAAAGCTGTCCTTAATAAAGGCTTAAACTATGTACAATCACATTTTATGTCCCAATATGATGTTTGCATGGATATAAAACAGTTCTGTAGAACGTTAAATTTGAAATATTTTTTTCATAATAGAGGTGAAGTGTCTAAAGTTGTACCTTATTTTAAGGTTAAGATAAGTTCTTTTGTACCACCATACCATTCTAGGGTTAAACTTTTCGAAGATAGTGTGTTAAGTGAACTGCACATTAATCAGAATGAGATTTTCAAACTTCATGGTGACAATTTAACATCTACAGAGAGGATGGCTTTAAAACAGTTAAAAGAAAACAAAGACATGGTGATACTTAAAGCGGATAAGGGTGGGGTGGTAGTGCTTTGGAAGACATCTGAATATATTAGTGAAGTAAACAGGCAGCTTAATGATGGCAGGTTCTATTATAGACTGCCTTTGGACGCTACGGCTGACTTTAAACGTAGAATAGATGAAATGTTGATGGAATACAACAAAAGAGGTTATATTACAGATGCATTAGTAAAGAAGTTAATGGTGGAAAACCCTAGACCACAAACATTCTACATATTACCAAAGATACATAAAAATGCACCCCCCCCCCCCCGGGAGACTGATAATGTCAGGAGTTGCGTCTTTGACAGACCCTATCTCTATGTATTTAGAATTTCAGTTTAAGCCATTATTAAGGTTAGTCAGTTCAAGGTTAAAGATAGTAATGAGTTTCTAGAATTGTGGGTGATTTGCAAATAACGCATGATACCTACATATGCACTGTAGATGTGCACTCTTTATATACCTGCATTCCACATCGTGGAGGTATTGAGGCCATAAAATATTGGTTTGCTGAATATGGGCACTACTCAAAGGAACATGAGCAATTTTTGTTGAATTTGACGAACTTAGTATTAAACAACAATGTGTTTTATTTTGGTAAAGACTGCTACCTGCAGGTAAAGGGCACAGCGTTGGGTACTACATTCACTCCGGTGTACGCTGACCTATTTATGAGGTATTTAGAGTGCAATTTAATTTATAATATTGACAATCCATTCAGGGGTAAATTAGTGATGTGGAGACGCTACCTAGATGACTGTTGTGCAGTTTGGTCCAGTTCATTAGCAGACTGGAAATTATTTGTAGAATACCTCAATTTTGATGTATATGACATTAATGTTGTAGATAGAATAGAAAAGGCATCTATTGACTACTTGGATGTACATGTAAAGAAAGCTGATGATGGCACTATCAATACAGGGTTATATAGAAAGCCCTTTACGAAAAATTCTTTACTAAAAGCAGATAGTTGCCATCCGAGACATACTATTAGTAATATACCTAAATCCTAATTTAGGAGGCTATGGCAAATTTGTAATAATGATGATGATAATTATAGGACTGAGGTCAGTCAGATGAGTAAAAGATTTATGGAATGGGGATATAACAGTGAACACATTAAAAAAAGAAGAGGTAGTGCTAGCATAAAAAAGGGAATTAATATAAAGAAATACTCACAGTCAAGAACAGGTAGCCGAACAAGTTAAACCTAGATTGATTACCATGTATGGAAATAACACATTTAAAATACGGAATATTATTGATAAATACTGGCATATCTTGAAAAATGGATGAGGTTTTTGATGAGTGTTTAGATAAACATTGTCTTTATGGATACAAACAGGGTAAAAATATTGGGGAATCTTTGTCTTGGTTTAAAAAGATAAATACAGGTGATAAATGTGAGCAGAATACAATCATAGGTAGTAATCCTTGTGGAAATTGCACATATTGTAAGGTGATTTTGAAATCAAAATCATTTACATCTATAAACACTTCTAAGGTATTTGAGATTAGGAAATTAATAACATGCCGCAGTGAATGGATAATTTATTTGGCTATATGCCAATGCGGAGCCTTTTATATAGGGCAGACATCACATTCATTTAAAAGTAGGGTAGCAGTGCATTTAAGTGACATAAGATGTCAACGTATGAGGAGTGCCTTATTTAAACATAAAAGTGAACATATATCTGCTAATTTTGTATTTGTGGACATAGATTCTATATGGAATACAAATTTGTCTGAAGTTCAAAAAAACACTTTTTTAGATAAGAAAGAAAGGCTTTGGATTATAAATCTGGGGGCATTGTATAAACCTGGGTTGAATGAACACTTATAAGAATGAGCATGTTAAGGGCTTGTGACATGTGACTCTTCATGTTTTTGGTGAGAGTTATTCGAGTTTAACAGTGGATGGATCCACTCGCAAGGGAGACATCAAAGACTGAAGGGGAATTTATTTAATATATATTGTTTAATGTATGTTATAAAAAGGGAGTTGATTTCACCCTGTGTCTTTAACAATTGGGTATATAAATGTATGTATTGCAAGGGACTGTATTATTCCACTGAGGATGCCAGGGGGTGAAACCGGTTTGGAGTTTCTTGTTGCGGTGACTGTTTGTCGGCCATGGGCTTTTGTCAGAATTGGCATTAGCCTGAATAAATAATGATGCTGAAAGTATTACCTGGACTTCAGTTTGTTTTCATTATAATTTTAGTTATGTATATAATGTAGTGGTGCTGGACTATCGTTTTGGTGTGTTACATGTTGGTACAGTCTGAGCACACAGTGGGTCTACCAGAAGCTTGTTGGGGTATATATATATATATATATATATATATATATATATATATATATATATATTAAGAAATAAATAAGCAAATAGTTAAATAAATAGGCTATCTCCCCTTTAAAAGCAGCAATTGCTGTGCTCTACGGATATCTGATTTTTACCTCTTTAATCAGCATCATTATATGGAGGTTAATGCCCTTGCAGACAGCTCCAGTTTACTATACAAATAATGAACAATAGGTTTCATCAAAGCCTCTCTCTGTGAGAGATTTGTTCAAAGGAGTCAGTGCAATCCTTGTGCTAAGTAATTACAACTTCCTTAAAAATGAAAAAAAAAACTGACCCAATATTTAAGGTAATTTATTAAAATAAATATGTGTCTTTAGTTAAAATGCATCATTTTCCTTGATTATACAAGCTATGCTTTTTTTCAGTTTATGAAAAATGCATATTATTTTGTAGTATGTTAACATTTTCTTTTCTTTTATCTGGAACAGCCTTAAAATATTATGTGCTAGTTAAACTAATATACAATTTTATTTCAGGATACATAATTGCTTGGCCAGAACAGTGGACAGCTAGGTATTCATGATAGTGTGTGAGCTATTTTCATTGAAACACATGCATACTCTTTTCACACAATGTTATTGAACTCCGTTATATTATGAAAGGATGTTATTTTATAGTATTTAAGAAAACTTCAACAGATAATGTTTTATTGCATGAGATACATTTGTCCAAGGTAGAGCATTATAAACTTAATAGGTAGCCTTATTAGCTCAGCACTCAAGTCAGTGATATGGCTGGCATGTGATGCTGCACTCACTACTACAGCATTTGAAAATGCATGTGGTACCCTATATATAACTGCAGTCGATTATAGTCACACATCACTGACCCAAGGTTAGCTGTCCAGGAAACCATTGACAGGATTCATGGAAACAAGCAACACAGAATGACAGTTTTAAACAGTTTACTATCAAAATGATGAAAGTCATTGCAAACATCCATTTGAAACCTCAAACATTAAGGCCGAATCACAAATTTCACTTAGGTGGAATGTCGAATCTACTGCACGAATTCAGCAGATTCAACAATGTCACTGAACATAAAACATGATGTTCGCATAGGAGCTCAAGTAAGTATAACTCCAACACTTCTCATTACGTCTTTGCAGGGGGGCAAGGCTCCCTGCACCTCCCACACCCCCTGCTAACTATATATTCCAACTCCGAGATTACACTACAGTGAGAAAAGGGATGAATGTCTCCCAATCCACACTGTACTGCAATCTCTAGCCCTTAGATCGACTTCATATCAGCAAATGAACAGTGGGATTCGCTGATATGAACTACTGAGGGTCGGCAACACGGCAATCGACCATTTGTTGTCCAATATCCCATCTACAGAGAATCTGCATTTGAGATTTTGATTGTAAACCATTTTAAACAAGAGGATATTATCTTAGGATGGACTCCAGTGATATTCTGGGACCTGAAGTTCTTAGTGCAACAAGAAAACCCTGAAGCTATGATCCTGCAAAATGGATTAAACTGTTGCTAAGATAGCCACATTCAAGGGCACTTTTGGTAGGGGCTTTCAACAACTTCCCCAGTGTAGTTATCAGTTAGCAGTCCCTAATACTCCTAGTCATACTGATAATCTCAGAGTAGCAAACAGCTTATGCGACAGTGTAGTAAACCATAAGGTTACTTCTAAACCACTCTCTGACCACCATGCATTAATTACTCAAATCCATGCTAATTTAATAAAATGACTTACTATATGGCACCTGTTTCCAGGATTCATGCACATGTCAAAATTTAAAACCAAGTCAGAATCATAGGATCACAGGAGTTACGAGGCAACTCAGCCATGGGGTCATTTCTGCTTTGATAGAACCCACTTTTACTCCCTTTTCAAGGCAGAAAAGTAAAAGTCTTTACTGCAATTCACCCTGCATATCAATAGAATGCATGTACTCTATGAGACTCAGTTAATTATCACTTACATGCTAAATGTCAAACATGGGCCAAGGCACTTTTAGGTCCAATAAATCAGTTGCAGAAAAAATGGATCATAGGCAAGAATATATTAGGTAGAATAGGTGCTTTATATATTCAAAAAGGTGAAACAATAATTTAACATTTTATTCAGGATCTCAATACCTCTTCATAAGTACTGATTGACTGAATGACAGCTACAACACAAAATAATTATGTTTCTAGATACTGCACATGCAGCAAACACAAATCATTCAGTAGGATTAAAAAACAAACCAGTAGTCATTAAAATTAAAACTATTTGTAACCCAGTGACTGACAGACAGTGAAAATAGCACAATGAATGATATCATTACTTTTGTGATCTCTATAAAATGATCAGTGGTTAATTAGTGGTAACAGGCATCTTTCCAACAACATTTTACATAATAATGAGATAATTACTATAGAAACACAGCAGTTTGCAAGCCCATTTATTATTGGATATTTAAAATAGTCAAATAATTAAAACACAGATGGCACTAGTTATAGTCTATATGCAAGGAAGTATAAAACCTTTTCAAAAATACAATGCAGTTTTACTATAATTTGTTACATCCATTTTAATTTGGAAGTGAGATAGCCCCTCACCCTGATAAGTTAACCACAATAACTTTCCTACTAAAACCTACATTAAGACCCAGTAGAATGCAGTCCCCCTAGGTCATTTATTCTACATAATACAGAGGATAAAATCTTAATGCAGACTGTGATTGAAAGAAGTATTAAGGTAGTAAATTAATCAATGCACAATAGCATAAAATTAAAATTGGAAGTCACATCACTGGCAATATGCATAAGATTTCTTCAAGGGGAACAATGGGAAGGAAGGAGGGAGCAGTAAGACTGGGAAAGGAAATCTGATGGAGATTTAGTAGTATCAGAGCACATTGCAAAGACTTAGAAATATGGCAGGATGCAGTATAATAAAACACAACTGTTCACATGCAAACACCAAGAAATTTATCTGAAAATAATAAAGGATATAAGAATGCAACCAAGTTTGCATTTAAGTAGTCTGAAGCAAACAGCTGTAGTTTCTGTACAGGCAGTACAATTGGAAAAACAGATGAGTAGTCTTGCATTGCAGCATTAGAATGTCTTCTAAACCAGCTGATATAACAGTGAGATTGGTGAAGTAACCAAGTGACCCCTCCCCCACACATACACACACACACACATACAAGCAAATCAGTTATGCTTTAGCAAGCATGCTTTCACAATTGCTTTGAATGTTAACTAAGAGAAGGTTCACTGTGTAGTGTGGCAGGATATCTTTAGCATGGAGGGCATTATTGACAGAGAAATGTCAGATTATATTCTACTGATAATCTGACCTCTTAAGCAATTACAGTGAGTAAAGTGCCCTCCTTAAATTTAAGCAAGAGTTGTACAGAAGTCTATACTTTGTCATCGGTTAGAGTTGGGTACGGCATCATTCTGGGCTAGGCTATTTCAATGCACTAACAGAATGATAGTGATGTTCATGAGTGTGCATAAAGGCCAGAAATCCTGCTTTCTGTGTCAAAGAACAGTGAGGCTGTGGAAGTCTTGTTGGTTTATAGTATTAAGAATCAAAACTTCATAGAAGACTGTAGTAGTAGTATACCAGCTGTATTTTATGTTGTTTGTTTTGCACGTCATTATAAGCTTTTTATTAATATTTTTTAAAAGGAGTTCTAATATATTCATTATAGTTTAATTCCATACCATCACTACCAGATAGTCCAAACTCTGGACAACTTTATTAGTTAAGCTATTCCATATCCTGAACAAAATTATGGGCACCGTAATATTGGTAATATTATTGATGATGACACAGACAGTTTGTTTCTTATCATACAATGAGAAATACTTATGTCTGATATCCATTCAGTCAGAAATTTATGCTTTAATAGAAGGATTTCTCTTTTTTATTTTCTCCAAGTCTTTTGGGTTTCTAATATCATGATGGGAATAAACCCCATTCCTAAGTCAAAGTATGATTACAATTCATGAAATTAGTATTATTTCAGTCTTTGATGTTAGCCAGAAGTGCTCTTCACAGCACCCTCAATGTACCCAATATTAATTCCTTCTACATTTCATATGGAGTTATATGTACTGGTAACATATCTAAGTACAATTGTAAATTCTTTTTTACAAGCCCCATTGCTCCTGCTACTATTGGAACCGTCTGGGTATCCTTCTCCCACACTGCCCTTGTTTCTACCTGCAAATCCTGATATTTTATGACTTTGTGTCTCTCTGTAAATAAGACCCTGTAGTCACTGGGAGTAGCAATTTTAATGATCAATGCTGCTTTTGTCTTCTTTTCATGGATTACTATATCGGATTTTCTCCCATTTATTTTTTGAACTGTTGTTAATGGGTGATCCCATGTGATATAAACCATAATTTTCTGTAATGCTTTGTGACTCATTTTTCCAATGTTTTTCAGCTATTTCAGTATTGTAATGTTTGCACAATCCCCAATGCAACAGTTTCTCCACATTATTATACTTTCAGTATACAGTCCTTCTGCCATTAGTATATCACAACCAGTAACAAGATGTGCAACTGTTTCCAATTCTGTTTTACAAAACCTACATTTGCCTGTTTCACCCACATGTTCAATTGACTTTTTAAACCAACATGTATGTAGTCTACTATCTTGGGCTGCAAATATTAACCTTTTGTCTTTTGGTTTAAATTCACCTCTCTTTCCATTCCTGCATTCGATCTTGATCAATACAAGATTGTTCCAAGAGTTTTCTATACTTGCAACTACATTTATGCATTTTCCACATTTCTTGCCATCTCATCTTATATTCTTTATTTTGTTTTTGGCACATTCAGTTGCTGCCAAATTTTTATCTACTTTTGGTTTGATTTCCATTCCCACTTGGAAATTATATTCTTCTGCTAAACTAAGCAGAGAAGTCATCTTAGACTCATTCTCCTAATGTTTTAAAACTTTCAGTACATTTGGGTCTTGTGAGATCAGCAGATATCTATGAAGTCCTGTGATTGCAGATCTATACATGTAATCAATTTCAAGGAGGCCCATACTTCCTTCAAAGCAGGGAATATATATAGTCTTGATGTACATTGATTTTTAGAACTCATTTGTTGAGAATGAAGCATCCTTCTTGTTTTCCTGTCCAACCAATCCAACACCTTTTAAGGCCTGTCAATCACTCCAAAACTGTAAGTTAGGACAGGAAACAAAAATGGTTTATAGCTTAGAATTTGCTCCTAGATATCAATGCTGTTTTCAGTATTAATTTTAGTCTTCTAAAATATTCCTTACCAAGTTTAATTTGCATTTGTTCATGTTTTATTGTTGATCGCTCATCAATTCCCCAATATTTATGCACTCCTTCTTGCTCAGGTTCTTTTTTACCACATTCTTGTCCCATGCTGATGTTTTCTTGGTGCTGCAGTTTTCCTGCTTTAAAGGTTGCTTTTGCACATTTATCAAGACCAAATGACATTGTTATATCATCTGAAAAAAGTTTTTACCACTTGCAGTTGTGCTTTTAGTTCCTCATCTGAAGAACAATACATTTTTAAATCATCCACAAAAAGAAGATGAAAAGCGTTTATACTTTATTGTCTTCTGGGAGCCAAATTGTAGCCATGACCTAATCTGTTAAGCAGACAGCTTAATGGGTTAAGGATAAAGCAAAAGAGTGGCAGTGATAAAGCGTTACCCAGGAATATCCTCCTTTAAATTTTTATCCCTGGAATAATAATTTGTCCTTTATCATGGCTTAAGTGCAAAGTGGTTTGCCAATGTTTCATGGTCACTGTAATGTAATCAATAAGTGTAGACTGCATCTTATACATTTTAAACACTCTTTTATCCATGAATGTGGAATACTGTCAAATGCTTTTTTATAGTCTAGCCATACCATACTTAGATTCTTCTCCTTTTTACAGTTCTTCATTATGACTTTATTTAACAATAAATGATCATTTGTTCCCTATGACTTTCTTTTGTTACCCTTTTGCTCTGTTGCCATGATTGAGTTTTCTTCTAAATGACTATAAACTCTGTCAGCATCAATTCTAGTGTATATTTTATACATAATCGGAAGGCAAGTTATTGGTCTATAGTTTTTAGGATAACTTGGAGGTCCGCTCTTAAGTAGGAGTATTGTTTTTCCTGTTGTTAACCAGGTTGGTGTCTGTTTGGGGTCCTCATATAAATAGTTCTTACTCATGGCTGAATCTTCATGTAAAAATGTTAATACTTTTATCCAAAAAGTGGGTATTGCAGCTCAGCCTGGGATTTTCCAATTAGAAGCTTTTGTTAACTTTGATTCAATCTCTCTGGCTATTACTCCATCCCATTTCATATCCTATATATCTGAACTTCTTATTCTTTCTTTCTTTTATTTCTTCTATCCATTCAGCATCTTTTTATGTTCCACACGATCTTCATAGATATTTCTCCCAAAACGTTTTTCCTATGTGATAAGGATGCTGAACATATAGATGTTGAACACCATGACATTTGTATAACACATAGTATGGGATCACTACAGTTCTTCCAGAAGGTGTTCACCTGCAGTAAAAAAGCAATTAGATTAAGTACAGCTAAGGAATTTTTGGGGACACAGATACTAACTAAGAAGCTTTAAGATTCATTTTCATCTTTTGAATTCACGAACCAAAAAAAGTGTAAGCACTCCAAAAAACTGTAAATCCAAAAAAAAAGGGCAGGAAAATTTGAGAGTAAGGTATTCAGAAAGGATACATATGTGAATTCATTTTTACATTATGACAGTGCTCACCCCTTACATAGTAAGAGAAACATTGTCAAAGGACAATTCGTAAGGGGTTCAAGAATGACATCAAATGACTTGGATTTTCAAGATGAATGCAGGATCCTAGATAATATGTTTATAGAACGTGGATGCCCAAAGGAATTTGTCAAGAAGTTAAGAACTGAAGTAGAGGAAGGAAGGTTGGACAGATTTAAACCAATATTAGGTAAGGGGAATGGTTATAACCCAGAATTGGGTCAAATCCCAGTTGAAAACAGGAAGAAGAAGAATGAACAAGATACCTACAGGAGAAGTCTGGTAGTGGAATATAATAGTTCAAACTTCAAATTAAGGGAGATTTTTAATAAAGAATGGAACAAGTTTAGCTCCTTAACTGATATAGAGGAAATATCTAGAATGGAACCAAAAATAGTTTATAAAAATTCATCAAATTTAGGTAAAATATTAGAAAGGAGTAGTGGGAAAGTAAGCGAAAGAAATAGAGAGAGGATGGGGACATATAAATGTGGCAGATGCCAACAATGTCCATACATTATGAATAAGGCGGAAATATATATAGAAAGCAGAAAGAGATGGTTAAAAAGTATGAATTTTTATAATTGTGAGAGTAAAGGGGTAGTATATATTGCTATCTGTCAGAAATGTCAGTCGTTTTACGTGGGTAAAACAGAAAGATGTTTAAAATGGAGAATATATGAACATACTTATGACATTCTGAAAGCAAAAAACACTAATGCATTATATAAACATACCATCATATGCCCTGAATACAAGTTTGAATTTTTTGTGTTGGATCAAGTTAAGCCAGATATTAGAGGTGGCCTGTGGGAGGAAATTTTGGAAGGTAGGGAGTTGTGGTGGCAGGTCAACCTAGATTCCAATACTAAACCAGGGATCAATGACTTTCTAACAATTTCACCTCTACTTAAAATAAGAGCTAACAAATTGTAGCGTAATTCTGAATATGGACACCAGATGGAACTATCTGCTATACACAAAGCTAATTCCCATGTATAATAAAGGAAATTTTAAGGTTTGAATGTATTTATATCAAGTGTTTATTATTATTTATCTATATATATATATATATATATATATATATATATATATATAATTAATTAATATTTGAAAATTGTATTATCATTTTAATAATTAGATTTTTTCAATAATGCTTATTTTTAAATGTATAAATTTTTTTTAAAACATCCAGCACAATTGCACTTTAAAATGATAGGCATTAATATTTATGAATCATGTACATTGATTGGTTCGTTTGAACTAATAGATAAAGCTTTGTGGATAATCAAGTTAATTATATTTAATTCATTTACTATTTAAAGGTGTTTTAATGGAAGTATATTGTCTGATGAAGTCCTATGTGTAAGGACGAAAACGCATATTGGAAGTGTTGATGTTAAGAGCGTTAACACATCATACTGTTGAGCTGAGTACCTCAAGTGAATTTTAACTGTTGTGGAATAAACTTTCTGAACCGTAAATCAGCGTGCTCTGGCACTCGATCTTTTGAATTCACTTACTCAGCCATCTGTGGGTGTTTGACCAAATGTGTGACCCTGTAGGGTATTAAGGAATATCCAGTTAATAAGTACATGAGGAAATATGCTTAGTTCATCCATATGGCAGACACCTTCTTCAATAACTAGGGAAGCGTTCACAACATGCTCAGATGCAAATACAATACTAGATTAATGGTTTGTTCTGCATTGCATGCTCATATATACAAAAATCACCTTCATGGTTTCCTAGTTGAAAGGAGAAACAACTACTCATTAGTGAAACCAGGGACCTAGCTGTCCAGAGACTCCTTATTAATCCACTGGCAGTGACAACTATAGATAATGCAGGGTGGCGGTCTAGGGATCAATCCCTAGACAAGGGTCAGTGCTTTGCCAATGTGTTTAGTAACTAATACAATGCTAGACTAATGGCTTGTGAATCAGCGTATCTTCAATATTTTAAGAAATTCCATCTTATGGTCTCATGTCATCTAATCTGTAATGGATCCTCATCCAGATCTAAGCCCATCCCAATTCCCTTTTACTCTGTCTTCATTCAATCTATTGTAAAATACATAATGTGTAGCTCAAAACAACTCTTCCAGCTAGAAAGGCTCTAGCACTTTATCATCAGAAGAGGACAATATTTAAAGTGTTGCTGTTATTCAGATAGCCTAAAATCCCTCTCCTTATTTTCTATGGCCTACAAACTCCTTTGAGGTGGTCTGTGCTTCACTTTTGAAGTTTTGTTAAAGACAGATTTCTCTTGACTTTCTTTTCCGCAAAATAAAAGCTCCTCACCCATTCTAAAGACCAAGTTTGATCAAATTATTGAGGCAAAATATGAGGACAAATTCAACAGCCAAGCCCATACCTCTCAACTCTACAGATTTTCGCAGAATGTCCACATTTTTGCCTCATATTTTTGATCTGTTCCTCATAAAATTTATAATTTTCTGGCAAATCACTGAACTGATCTGGGGATTGAAGTCATTAAATAATGATGTACATTTGTATTTCAGACTTCACATCCTTCAGAAAAAAAGCATTATAAGACAAATCCTGTTATACAAGCAACTTTCTAAGTTTATAAGAGGAATATTTAAAATCTGACCCTATTTTTGGGCCTTTGTCCCCAATTTTATCAGGCTATGTCCAGATTTTTTTGCACTAAGAGGTTGAGAGGTATGCAGCCAGCATCTTTTTCACTTATAGGAAGATGCTTCCCCTGCATACGAGACAGCATGGCATTCATACTTTAATTACATAAATGGAAGAAATTTGATAAATTCATCCTCAGAGTCACTGGTTACAAACTTCTAACTTGACCAAAGTGAACATTATCACATTTAAATCCATCCTATTCATTATTGGCTTTTGTTTCCATTCCTTTTCTGCAACTTCTTCATTTTTCATTTCTCTCTCACATAATCCAAGCTGAAAATAATCTGTTTATATATTCCAAGTTAACTACACCTCTTACCACTATCTTCTGAAGGGTTAGCTCAGTTACAAATCTTCAGAAAGATTGTTGGCTAAGCTTACAGTGGTTTATATACCAATGACTTAATGCACACTGCACAAATGGAATACTCACACATAGCCACACATATCCTTCACAAAAACAGCACACTGCTCATCAGAATAAATCCCACAGAAATGAAATATGTTCATATTAGAAAGAAAAAATAAATAAAGGAATACACAATAAAATAATGCACACAACAAAACTTACCAACTGAAAAATGGCATCAAGGACTTGTGTTTATCTAGAACAGCTAAAATAAATTAACTTAAAACAGCCAAAATATAAAAGTAGGAAATCCTAAAACTACCCTCACAACTATACTCAAATACATAAAAAAATTAACAGACACTACAAAGTTAATTTTTATAAATTATAACAGAAGATTAGAAAAATACCAATAGGGCACCCCATTCATAAAACGTTTTCCAGCTTCTATTTAGTAGAATAAAAGACAATTAACATCCCCCATGAAGTCAGCTGAAAAGACTAAAATGAAGATAAAATGCATATTGGAATATATGAGAGTCTGGTTTGCATGATACATGAAATATGATATAATAAAGAGTAGGCAACTTGTTCATGACTAGTGACTTTGTCAGTGAAAAAAGAGATGTGTTCCTTTTAAACTGACAGCACATCAGCATTCTCAACTCCCTGCTTATTCCACATACATGCAATGTGTTGGGTCTGTTGCTTTAACATCTAAAACATTTTATTGTATAGAGTTAGTTATAGTGTTTTGTATGCGATAAAGAAGGCATAAGTCATGCATTTCTTAACCCAGCATTACAACATGTTTTATATGTATAAAACATAAAACTCTATATATCACTTGTATTCATTTTTTTCCTCATATATTTTTTGTTTTTTCATTTGATTTCAGTGAGTTTCTTTCTGGAACTGTAGTAAGTAGTTTTTGTGAACTGATTTGCGAGACGTGATCCATGGTCATTGATAGTAGGTTACATAAGATTATTTTGTCCTGGTCCCCTTCAATAAACACACGTTACACCAAATGACATTTGACAACATTTATTAAAATTCCATAAGCATAATTTTATTGACCAAACCTAATTTCTGGGATCTGTAGATTTTTATTATTTTAGGAAGGATACATCTTATTTTCATTTTTTTAGTTTGTTGTTGTATATGTATTTATTAATTTAGTTAGTTATTTATTGTTTTGATTTCAGGTTTGTAAAGTGACAGTTGTCAGGGAAAGGTCTGGGAATTATATTTCATTTGTTTGTTTTTTCATTAGTTATAGTGAGCCTATCAATCAATCATGGCTGGGCAAGAGTTTCATTGGAAGTTTTGCTGAGTTGGCGTCTTCCTTTTCCAATGTATGAATTACTTTTCTTACGGAGCGATATTTTTCCAGGGTGGTTGGCTCTGGCATCAGCTGTGTTTAACGAAGTGTAAATAGCAAAGATGTGCATTTTGTGTATTTTAATATCAATTGAGCTTTTTCTGTAAAATCTGAAGTGCTTTTGTTTTTTGCAAACTTTCTATGCCAGTTTTTTTCCTCTGGGATTTTATGTTTTTTTTAAGATTAATTTTATTTAAGTGGATTCTTTAGAGCTGGTTTCTTTTTGATTTTGAAACTTTTCCAGCTACCATTTTAAATAACTTTCTGTGGAGATGAGGAGAACAGAATAATATGTTTATGTTTTAATATTCAAGTAAATTATTATCAGATTTGTTAGTACAGATTTTATGTTTATTTTTACCATAGGAAAATTTTCTCTAATTAGGGTTGTGCTTTGTGGTTTATTGTGAAGGGGTTGAAGTAGTTATATGTTCAATGATTTTAATATGCTAGGCTTATATATACTTTATTTATTTGATATATGCAAGTTTTCCTCTTGCATAATTTTGTAATTGTACATGTTTTCTGTAATTTAGGGTACTCTGATTTCATTTATTATGGTTACTGTGGCACAGAGCTTGTTCATATAGTTTAAGTTACATCTGGTTATTGACAAATTGGGTAGAGTGATGGCGAATGCTTTATGATATGAGCTTAGTATGTAGCATGGTGATAAGTATTACACTGTAAATCTCTGAGAAACACTGGGACTAGACCATAGGTCTCAAATTACCTGAACTGTGGCTTTGCCACTCCAAAAATCTGTGATTTTTTTTTTAGGAAAAGTTGGTGTTCTACAATCAGCTAGTTAATGAAAATAATTACAGTTATAGGCTTCCTCTACTTCAAAAAATGTATACTAATTCAAGTGGTCTTATTCACTCAGTGCTCCAAATCTGTAGTACCCAGTCCACAGCACCTACATTTACAATGTCCCTTGTTTGTTTGTTTGTGTCTTTCGGCTTTTCCTGGTTAGGGGTCGCCACAGAAGAACTCCGGTCCGCTTATGATTGGCAGTTGATTTTTACGTACCGGCTTGCCAGGCCTGATGCACAAGCTTCAGTGAAGGTACGCCCATTCACACATGTCTCCACACAGAAGACGCTCTAGCTGAGAATCGAACCAGACAGCGTCTTACTGTTAGGCGACAATGCTACTGCAGCACCATCATTTTAAGTAGAGTTGCTTGCTACTGAGATTTGTCTGCATACATCAAATGGACATAAGCTGATTTAAGTATATTTCCTTCATTTTATTGTGGTTGTTATAACTTGGACTGATTTCTCAGATCTAGCTCTGTTGAAACTGTCTTGTGTGTGTGTCTGAAGCTCTGCACTAGTTGTTAAACTGCTCTGAAATTCCTTTAAGTGTTAATTAGCTTGGGGGGGTTTCTGATAACTTTAAAACCTGTGTTGGTTACATCTCTGGTAATCATTTTAAGTAGAGTTGCTTGCTACTGAGATTTGTCTGCATACATCAACTGGACATAAGCTGATTTAAGTATATTTCCTTCATTTTATTGTGGTTGTTATAACTTGGACTGATTTCTCATATCTAGCTCTGTTGAAACTGTCTTGTGTGTGTGTCTGAAGCTCTGCACTAGTTGTTAAACTGCTCTGAAATTCCTTTAAGTGTTAATTAGCTTGGGGGTTTCTGATAACTTTAAAACCTGTGTTGGTTACATCTCTGGTAATCATTTTAAGTAGAGTTGCTTGCTACTGAGATTTGTCTGCATACATCAACTGGACATAAGCTGATTTAAGTATATTTCCTTCATTTTATTGTGGTTGTTATAACTTGGACTGATTTCTCAGATCTAGCTCTGTTGAAACTGTCTTGTGTGTGTGTCTGAAGCTCTGCACTAGTTGTTAAACTGCTCTGAAATTCATTTAAGTGTTAATTAGCTTGGGGGGTTTTCTGATAACTTTAAAACCTGTGTTGGTTACATCTCTGGTAATCATTTTAAGTAGAGTTGCTTGCTACTGAGATTTGTCTGCATACATCAACTGGACATAAGCTGATTTAAGTATATTTCCTTCATTTTATTGTGGTTGTTATAACTTGGACTGATTTCTCAGATCTAGCTCTGTTGAAACTGTCTTGTGTGTGTGTCTGAAGCTCTGCACTAGTTGTTAAACTGCTCTGAAATTCATTTAAGTGTTAATTAGCTTGGGGGGTTTTCTGATAACTTTAAAACCTGTGTTGGTTACATCTCTGGTAATCATTTTAAGTAGAGTTGCTTGCTACTGAGATTTGTCTGCATACATCAACTGGACATAAGCTGATTTAAGTATATTTCCTTCATTTTATTGTGGTTGTTATAACTTGGACTGATTTCTCAGATCTAGCTCTGTTGAAACTGTCTTGTGTGTGTGTCTGAAGCTCTGCACTAGTTGTTAAACTGCTCTGAAATTCCTTTAAGTGTTAATTAGCTTGGGGGGTTTCTGATAACTTTAAAACCTGTGTTGGTTACATCTCTGGTAATCATTTTAAGTAGAGTTGCTTGCTACTGAGATTTGTTTGCATACATCAACTGGACATAAGCTGATTTAAGTATATTTCCTTCATTTTATTGTGGTTGTTATAACTTGGACTGATTTCTCAGATCTAGCTCTGTTGAAACTGTCTTGTGTGTGTGTCTGAAGCTCTGCACTAGTTGTTAAACTGCTCTGAAATTCCTTTAAGTGTTAATTAGCTTGGGGGGTTTCTGATAACTTTAAAACCTGTGTTGGTTACATCTCTGGTAATCATTTTAAGTAGAGTTGCTTGCTACTGAGATTTGTCTGCATACACCAACTGGACATAAGCTGATTTAAGTATATTTCCTTCATTTTATTGTGGTTGTTATAACTTGGACTGATTTCTCAGATCTAGCTCTGTTGAAACTGTCTTGTGTGTGTGTCTGAAGCTCTGCACTAGTTGTTAAACTGCTCTGAAATTCCTTTAAGTGTTAATTAGCTTGGGGGTTTTCTGATAACTTTAAAACCTGTGTTGGTTACATCTCTGGTAATCATTTTAAGTAGAGTTGCTTGCTACTGAGATTTGTCTGCATACATCAACTGGACATAAGCTGATTTAAGTATATTTCCTTCATTTTATTGTGATTGTTATAACTTGGACTGATTTCTCAGATCTAGCTCTGTTGAAACTGTCTTGTGTGTGTGTCTGAAGCTCTGCACTAGTTGTTAAACTGCTCTGAAATTCATTTAAGTGTTAATTAGCTTGGGGGGTTTCTGATAACTTTAAAACCTGTGTTGGTTACATCTCTGGTAATCATTTTAAGTAGAGTTGCTTGCTACTGAGATTTGTCTGCATACATCAACTGGACATAAGCTGATTTAAGTATATTTCCTTCATTTTATTGTGGTTGTTATAACTTGGACTGATTTCTCAGATCTAGCTCTGTTGAAACTGTCTTGTGTGTGTGTCTGAAGCTCTGCACTAGTTGTTAAACTGCTCTGAAATTCCTTTAAGTGTTAATTAGCTTGGGGGGGGGTTCTGATAACTTTAAAACCTGTGTTGGTTACATCTCTGGTAATCATTTTAAGTAGAGTTGCTTGCTACTGAGATTTGTCTGCATACATCAACTGGACATAAGCTGATTTAAGTATATTTCCTTCATTTTATTGTGGTTGTTATAACTTGGACTGATTTCTCAGATCTAGCTCTGTTGAAACTGTCTTCCCCACCCCCCTCCCTGTTCTTGGATGTAGTTTAAATTTGGTGGCTTTTGCAGTGCCCGCCTCACTGTAGATTTGATCTAGGACACTCCCCCAGTCCCTTCTCTTTACCGCATTCTCTCGAATAAACCCTTTCTGCACTTGCTTTTAGTCCTTTTTAATTTAATTACATTTTTTCATACTGTGTGTGGACTAATATTGCTACATACTCAAGTGTGCCAGCTTGCACTGCATGTGAATTGTTTTTATAGCATTTACTGTCTGTTTTTTTCCTTGTCGCTGTAAAAAAAAAAAAAAAAAAAAAAAAAAATCTCTTGTTTTCCTGCCTTACTGAACTAGAGTAGTCCAGTTTCAGAGTTGCTGATCCCTGGGCTTTGTTTTTAGTTCCTGTTACTGATCCATTGCCTTATTAGGAAGGAGGGAAGTTTCTTTGCTTACCAGTGGGAGTGGGAAGCACTGAGCGGCCTTTTTGTCCGATTTGGTGAAGTTTCAGCCAGAAACTAGTAGTCCATTGGTCGTTTTGGGCCAATTCCTAGCTCCTTTCAGCCCCCTGCTATAAAACACGCTAAACGCGCATTTTCCAGCTTGCACCAACTCAGCACAGATCCTCGTGGTGGCCTGCAGAGTGATCCAAGCAGCAGAGAGCTAAAAGAGTGACTTTCTACCAGATATAAGTATTTTTTGTGGCTTTCCCACTGTTATTTAAGCTAGCGACTGCATTTTGCCTGTTTTACTGCTACTTTAAGTGATTTCTGCATTTTACACTGTTTATTGCACTTTAAGTTACTAATTGTTGCAAATTGTTTCTGTAGGCTACACACTAAAGTGTGCTAGCCGATTTACAGCATTTATAGCATTTACTGTTTGTTTTTTTCCTTGTCTCTGTAATAAAACAAAAATAAATCTCTTGTTTTCCTGCCTTACTGAACTAGAGTAGTCCAGTTTCAGAGTTGCTGATCCCTGGGCTTTGTTTTTAGTTCCTGTTACTGATCCATTGCCTTATTAGGGAGGAGGGAAGTTTCTTTGCTTACCAGTGGGAGTGGGAAGCACTGAGCGGCCTTTCTGTCCGATTTGGTGAAGTTTCAGCCAGAAACTAGTAGTCCATTGGTTGTTTTGGGCCAATTCCTAGCTCCTTTCAGCCCCCTGCTATAAAACACGCTAAACACGCGTTTTCCAGCTTGTACCAACTCAGCACAGATCCTCGTGGTGGCCTGCAGAGTGATCCAAGCAGCAGAGAGCTAAAAGAGTGACTTTCTACCAGATATAAGTATTTTTTGTGGCTTTCCCACTGTTATTTAAGCTAGCGACTGCATTTCGTGTGTTTTATTGCTACTTTAAGTGATTTCTGCATTTTACACTGTTTATTGCACTTTAAGTTACTAATTGTTGCAAATTGTTTCTGTAGGCTACACACTAAAGTGCGCTAGCCGATTTACAGCATTTACTGTCTGTTTTTTTCCTTGTCTCTGTAATAAAACAAAAAAAATCTCTTGTTTTCCCGCCTTACTGAACTAGAGTAGTCCAGTTTCAGAGTTGCTGATCCCTGGGCTTTGTTTTTAGTTCCTGTTACTGATCCATTGCCTTATTAGGAAGGAGGGAAGTTTCTTTGCTTACCAGTGGGAGTGGGAAGCACTGAGCGGCCCTTTTGTCTGATTTGGTGAAGTTTCAGCCAGAAACTAGTAGTCCATTGGTCGTTTTGGGCCAATTCCTAGCTCCCTTCAGCCCCCTGCTATAAAACACGCTAAACGCACGTAAGCGCGATTTAGCGTGGAGTTACCACTGTTGCACACAAGAGCAGCGGTTAAACAAGGTTAAACTATTTGGGCCATCTAAATTCCACTCTTCCAATTTTCCCTTAAAACTACCTTCCTCGAGCTGTACTGCTGATCTAACCAGCATATCCTATAACTGAAAAGTTCATCTCTACTTGATTCCCAAGTAGACTATTCTCTATCTGTAAAGCCTAGCACTTACTCCTACAGTACTTGCACCTTGATAAAGCACTCTTATTATAGATAGTACCCCACCAGCCTAAAACCCACTTCCCCCAGAGTCCTTTGAAAGTCTCTTTATCTACTACTTCTAGTATGTCGAGGGATCAGTTGCTAGTGTCCTCTCCAGCTCAACTGGTGAACCTGGGAATATTGAGGCAATGTTACAACTGCCTCATGTACACAGACAATCCTCTCCTTCTCCCACAAAACACAAATACATGCGAGAGATGCAACTATACGGCCAAACTGGAGGCTGAGCTCTCTCAACATAGGACTGGCAAGACCAGACAGGAGGAGAAGGTAACCACACACAATACATACCCAGTCACACATGGTACCATCACAACTTCAAATCATACACATACTCACACAAAGACATACTCGGAGGCTCTGATCAAAAATTTACCAAAACAGCAGAGGCCACCAAAGCAGACACCCAAACAACTACCACCTTACGACCCAACACATGCAACACATAGACCACACAGTCAGAGTGTCAAACAGTCACAGCCCTTAAGGCCAAACAAAATGCCAGACACACTTGTCATTGGTGATTCCATAGTCAGACACACTGACATCCCGCTCACCAGACTGAGTAAAGAGAAGGTCACAGTAAGCTGCCTGTCAGGCGCTAGAATCCGCCACATAACGCAAGCACTCAGGTCTCTCAACAGCAGGTACAAGCATGCCTCAGTCATTGTCCACGCTGGTGTCAACGACCTGAGACGCACCTCCTTGGACTACATGAAAAGGGACATCGAGGAGCTCTCTGATTATGTAGCCCAGGCAGGTATGACCCTGACCTTGAGCAGTATCCTACCTTCACCTAGAATGATGCCACAATACAGTGATAAGATGATCAGCTTTAATAATTGGCTTAAATTCTGGTGTCATTCAAAGGGGATCCAATGTCTGTCTGCCTGGGATGACATGCTGGACAAGCCACGCTGCTCAAGGGACGACTTGCACCTGTCACCCCTGGGCTTCCGGATATTGGCAAAGGCTCTTGCCACCCCATAGTGCCTTTTTAGGCAAGGCTCAAATTCTAAACCTACCACCCTAGAACACCAAAAAGGAAAAAAACTAAGGGTAATGCTGCTCAATGCCAGAAGTCTCAATCTCAAGATGCACGCACTCGAGGCCCTTCTCAATATGGAGAACATCGATGTCTGTGCTGTGACAGAAACCTGGTTCAAGGCTCCTGAGAGCACCCCAGCACTAACAGGTTTCACCTCATATCATGCGTTCCGGCCCCAAAATCCGGACAACACCAAGAAAGGAGGGGGGGGTGTCCATATTCATAAAGGACACCCACACCTCAAGGTTGGTGGCAACGCATGATGCATCGGAGACCATCCAGGTGCAATTAACCATAGGCAAGACTGCTCTGCAATTTGTAGCATGTTACAGGCCACCCTCTCAAACTCAGGAACCTCACATGGCCTTCCTGAAAACATTGGAGGATAAATGTATCTCCAAACACCATCATACTAGGTGACTTCAACTACCCTAATATAGACTGGGAACACTACTCAAGCCCGAACACTCTAACCCAAAGATTCCTGGAGTTCATAAACTCAAATGCCATGGAACAACTAGTCACCATCCCCACAAGAGGAGAAAACATACTTGATCTCATCATCACGAACATGGGATCAAAATGTTCAACACCGAAGTATACCCCTCACTGGTGAGATCAGATCATAAACTAATCTCGCTGGAGGTCCTCATCCCGCCCCACCTGAAACAAAAAGACCACAGTGAAAAACTTCTCAAAAGCCGATTTCACACTTCTAAAACTAGTGTGGTCTCCTTTAAGGCCCCTGAGCCAGTGGTAAACATTACTCAAACCGCTGAATCACTTACAAATGCCTTCTACCAGCACCTACAGGACTGCATGGATCAGGCAATCCCAAACAAAACTAAGACTCTCTGTACCAAAGGCAAGCGTCCAGTCTGGTGGACCCCAGCCATAAACAAGCTCTACAACAAAAGGAGGAAGCTACTACAAGATAGAGCAAAATCCTTGAAAGGTAAGACACCTTTGATCATTATAAGTAAAAAACTAAGAGCTCTCATAAAATCATCCAAGGCAAATTGTGATAGAAAAATCGCCAAGGACTCTAAAGACAATCATAAGGCCTTCTTTAGCTATGTTAGAAACCTAGGAGGAAACTCCCAGATATGCTCAGAATTAGTTCAAAATGATGTGAAAATTACTGAACCTACACACATTGCCAACATACTGGCTGACAGGTTCAGTGCAAACTTCTCCCCCCCATCCCCCCCAAAAGGAGAGATATCTATTCCAGAGGATTGTAGCCCCCCAAACATCTCCAACGCCCAGGTGAGAACTGCCCTCACTAAGGCAAAAAACACAGCATCCATGGGACCGGATGGTGTCCCCGGCTGTGTGCTTCATGAACTCAACGAGGAATTAAACCCACAGTTAGGACAGCTGTTTAATCTTAGCCTCACCTCAGGATACATACCCAAGGAGTGGCGCACGGCGACTGTGGTCCCACTTCATAAGGGCGGTGCCTCCACAGACCCTGGAAATTACCGCCCCATTAGCTTGACAAGCCTTATATGCAAAGCCATGGAGAGGATCATAATGGAACTCATAAATAAAGACATAGGGAACTTGCAGACTTTGGATCCAACTCAGTTTGGCTTTGTCAAAGGCAGATCCTGCCTCTTAAACTTGGTTGACTTTTTCGAGACAGTCACCAAGGCCATTGATGAGGGAAAGGCAGTCCATACAGCCTACCTCGACCTGGCAAAGGCCTTCGACACAATACCCCACTCAGGTATCATCGAAAAACTCATCAGCTTGAATGTAAACCCATACATCACAAGATGGGTTGCAAACTGGCTAAGTGACAGAACCCACAGGGTCAGAGTTGCTGGAGCCATGTCAGACTCAAAGCCTGTCACAAGTGGTGTCCCACAGGGCTCAGTCCTGGGTCCACTCTTGTTCGGCATCTACTTTTCTGAAGTACAAGCAAACACAGGAGGGTTATGGCTGACAAAGTTTGCAGATGACTGCAAACTGGGTGCCATAGTCGAAAACACATCTGACACAGATATCCTCCAGAAGGGCCTCACAGAAATGGATAACTGGTGCCAGAGCCATGGCCTGAAGTTAAACGCCAAAAAATGCATAGTCATACCCTTCGGGAAAAACAAGGTTACCCCTAGCTACCATATAGGTGGCAATCCACTGAGCACAGAAAAAGTCATCAGAGATCTGGGGACCCAGGTTGACAGTAGCCTTCGCTTGACACTCATGTTGCTAAAGTAGTTAGGAAAACCTTCTATATCACCCACCTGATCATGAAGGGATTCACATCTAGATCAAGGGAGGTCATCGTCCCCCTGTACTCATCACTTATTAGACCTATGATTGAGTACAATGCCCTGTTCGGAATGTATCTGACCAGACACCTGCTGCAGCTTGAAAGGCCCCAAAAGTTCCTCACCAAAAGGATAAAGGGTCTCAAAAATATGTCTTATGCTGCCCGACTGAAAGAACTCCAGCTCTATTCAGTCTCATACCGCTTGCTCAGAGGTGACCTGTGCCTGACATATAAGGCCATGTCAAACCCAGATTTGATGAATATGCTTCACCTCAAAAAATCTAGATCCCTCAGAACCACAAGGGCGGGAGACTTAAACCTTGACACGGTTATAAATAGAACGTGCTGGAGGGACAGATTCATCACCCAGAGACTCCCTATGCTGTGGAACAAAATCCCGGTACATGTGAGGCAGAGCACCTCTCTGGCCTTGTTCAAGAGGAATCTTGACCAATGGATGGGAGATTGCAGATATACCCCAGGGATTACTTCAGTGTCACTGCTGGACAGAGGCACAGCAAAATGATAGCCATAGTTTTTATTCAAACTAAAGGGGTGGCGAAAGCCACATAACTATGGGCTAGGCTTATAAATGCCCTTGGGCAGATAGCCTAGTATGAACCTATGAACCTATGAACCACCATAGGTACCTACATTTACAATGTCCCTAATTTAGGGTATTTTGTCCCCAATTAGTTTTGATGTTATCCTTGAGTTTAGAAATTAGAGATTGGGTATTCTAATTGAGAGTATGATAGAAATTTTAAGCAGCGTTAGGGACAAACTGAGCACATTCCAGTTCTGCCTTTCATAAAAACAGTTATAAGAGAACACAGTGACTCATTTTGTAGCTAGAGAAATTACAGGGAAAATGCAAGGATGCATTTTTCACAGAGGTGATTATAAATATTGAAAGAAATGATGAGGGAAATTAAAAATGCATAGGGCAGGTGAGGAATAGTGCACATGGGAGAACCTGTTATGATGTTGTTTAAGTGCTAACTATAGTTTATCTGTTAGGTAAATAAATCCATAGATTACCCAAGCCAAGCAGAAATCTACAATTACTCATGTGTCATTTAATCAAAATATGATAAAGCTAAACTAAAGGTCTGCAGCTGTAGGGGGTTGCTGTCTTAAAACTGTGGCACACTCAGGGTTCGAAAACACATTTTTTGGGGGTTCCTTTTACCTGATCAAATGTTTAGGTTAGCAAACACCTAAATGTCGAACTGGTAATAGGGAAAGCAAAAAAATGCAAATGGACGATTTAAGAATTCCCTTGGCCATTATGTGGATTTTGCCGCTTTCCGCTCTGTAGAGTGATCTCGGAGTTGGTATATTTAGTTAGGGGGGTGTGGGAGCACAGCCCCCTACTTCATTTTGGTCATTTTGGTTTAAATTTTTTGAATTTTTTTGCGGCTGAGGGAATTCATTCCCTACATTAAATTGGACATTCCCTGTTTTAATTTTTCAATATTACCAGGTCGACATTTAGGCATTCGCTAACCTAAATGTTCGATCAGGTAATACAGACGCTTTTTTTAACTGAGGCCTTTCTTCTGTTAGAACAAGCTCCCAATGCCCAGATCTCTAAATATACTGATTCTGAGGTAACACAAAGTGAGATGAGGGAAGAAGGTGGAAAACAAAAGTAAAACTCACTTTTCTCCTTCTTCTCTAAGTCCACAGTATGAAGCCTAAGTATCCTAGACATTATAGACAAAAGAAAATGTATGATATTCTTGTTTCATTGCGTCTGGACTCACTGTTCTGGGCTGTGACATTCCATGGAATTCAATAAACTCCGTGCAAGAATAACACTATTTTTGCATGGAGAGGTTTGTATCTGTATAGCACAGCAGCACTCCTTGCATATTCATGAAGGCACGCTGCTGTTCAACCTATACAGACATGAACCATGAACGAGTGCAGGGGGGTGTGTTCAAGTAGTGCACGGACATTGAAAACGCCCCCTGCACTCAGAAAGTGCAATACGCCACTTTCTAAATTGATCTGGCATAAAGTTAGAGAATTACTCTATTATTTTATTCATTTTACATTTGTTGACCGGGAAAGTCCGACTGGACACAGGTCCATTTTCAGTGGAGGCCCAGAGAGAAAAGCTCCACTTAAAAAACAATCTAACAAATAACAATTTTATGAATTACAACACTTTCTCCTAAATACATACAATATTATACAAGAACATATTTTACATTTCTTCACAGATATATGTATAGATACAATTATTGTATTCCAGAAGCATACCACTTGTATGTAGGTAAATGTTTAACTGTCTTCAGAGATGAATAAGTAGATACAAACAGAATAGAACATCGTTAGTTAAGAATTAATGTACAGAGGATAGGCAGTATTACGTGATCCTTGATAGAATCATTGTTTCACTGGAAATGTAGTGCATTAGCCTGGGGAGTTACATGGGCATAGCCAGTTGTTAAAGTAGTGGGTATTGAGTAGGTTTTTTAAATTGTGGAACAGAACCTGTACGAGTTATGTGTTTTGGAAGTGAGTTCCAGACTTTTGCTATAGAGCAGGCAAAAAGAGATTTGCCAGCCTCATTCCTATGTTTGATGACATTTATGTGATTTTGGTCTGTTGACCTTAAGGCTCGGGTGGTGGTGTAGGGTTGTATTAGGGCTTGTAAAATGGGGATTTTATTTGGGAGGTAATATAGTTTGTGGACTTTGGAGAGTGGAGTGGTAAGTAATAATTGAGACAGCTCAAGCCAGTTGAGCTGTTTGAGGGAAAGACAGTGGTGGGCTCTATTAGAGGCACATGTGGCAAATTTGGCAATTTTGTTGTAGCAAGATGCCATTTTGCTTTGTTCGCTGTGGCGAAGATTAGTCAGGATTGGTGAGGCATACAGTAGGGTGGATAATAGGTGGGTTCTGGCAATGGTGGCTTTGGTATAATCGGTCATGAATTGCTTATTCCTGTACAAGAGTCCTAGCTTTTTGTAAACTTTTTTGATTGTTTGGGCTATGTGTATATCAAATTTGAGTTTGTTATTGATTACTACTCCTAGGAGTTTAGTGTGCGCTGTTGGGGTGATTGAGGTATATTGTCCTTGGAGTTAATGATGAAGTCATTGAGTGCAGGGGATCTACCTGGGCTGAAGAGAATTCGTTTTGTTTTTTTTTTGGGACTGAGTAAAAGTTTTATGGTAGAAAACCATGCTTCAGCCAGAGTGAAGCTGTGTTGTGTTATTGTTTGTAGCTTGCTTAGGGTAGGGGCAGCACAAATGATAGTAGTGTCATCAGCATATTGCACTATAGAGGCAGAAGGAGAGGAAGCAGCTATTTGATTTGTAAATATGGAGAATAGTAAGGGACCAAGAATGGAGCCTTGAGGGACTCCAATAGATACAGTTAGAAGGGAGGGTAGTTGCTCCTGCCATACAACTGCTTGCTGTTGGCTTGATAAATAGCTGCTGAACCATGATATAGTGAGGGAGTTTAGGTTGAGGGTAGATAGATTTTTGAGAAGCATACTGTGATTGACCATATCAAAGGCCTTGAATAAGTCTAAGAAAACACAGGATACAAAAAGTCTGTTGTTTCTGTGGGTGTTGATTATGTTGGTATAGGATAATAGGGCTGTTGTGGTACTATGGGAGGGATGAAAACCATGTTGTGATGCTGATATAAGGTTATTTTCTAGAAGGTATCGCATTAGTTGTGTATGTACTACTCTTTCAAGTATTTTTGATAGGGATGATTAAATTGCAATTGGCCGGTAGTTGGTGAGCTCAAGGGAGTTTCCACCTTTGTGAAGTGGAATAATATGAGATATTTTCCAGAGGTTAGGTATTTTAGATTCAGATATGGATCTGTTAATGAGAATAGACACAGGATAAGATATGGCATCAGCTGATAGTTGAAGGAAATCAGCGGGAAGTTTATCAGCAGCCAGTGTGGTAGGTTTCAATTTCTTGAGGAGTTTAATAATGAGTTGTGTGGATGCTGGGGAGAAGGAGAAGCTAGGGGGAGGTTGTTGTGTAATAGGGGTAATAGGGGTTGATGAAGGAGTGGGAATGGTGGTGCTATTTAGGGTATTGGATAAGGCTAGGACTGTTTCGGTGAAGAATTTTTTGAATTGGGTCGGGATGTCCTCAGGTTCGGTTGGTACTATGGGTGTGGGAGTGCTGGTTTTACCTGGGTGCAGTAATCTATTTATTGAGGACCAGAATTTCTAAGGATTGTGTGTGTGTTTGTCTTGCAAGGTTTTATAGTAATTGGTTTTATCAAGTTTTATAAGTTTTTTGGTCTTGTTCCAGAGTGCTAAGAAGATTTGTTTTGTGGTGGTGGTTTTAAGTTTATGAAATTGCGCCCAGGCTCTATCTCTATCTTTCATTATGGTTCTGGTTTCTTTTGTTAGTCAAGGGGCATAGTTCGTTTTAACTTTGATGGTACGGGCTGGTGCATGATGGTTTAAGATTTTGAAAAAGGTTGAGTTAAAGTAGACTACTGCCTCATCTAGGAGTAGGTGTTTAAGGGAAGACCAGTCACAGTGTTTTAGTTTGTTGTTTAGGTCCTTGATTTTGAAGCGATTTTTTGTTGTGAACTATTCTGTGGATGGGTTGGTTATAGTGTTGAGATTTATTTCTAATAAGGTAGGTTGGTTGGTGGTCGCTTAAATTGTTAGGTAGGCAGCCTGCCTGGTTTGCCAAGGTGTGGTCAGACAGAAGATTCCAATCTAAGATGGATTGTCGTTTGGTTTTCTTATCAACTCTTGTGGGGATATCTATGACTTGGGTAAACCCATGTAGGTTAATGTGTGTAGAGGGATTGTACTTGGTAAAGTCAGACCAGTCAATATTAAAATCCCCTAGGAGTATGGTCTCATGAGGATGGAAGATAGTCATCCAGTGTAGCAGGTTCTCCATAGTGTCAGTATTGTTTCCTGGGGGGATATAGGCACCTGCTATGACTATGTGTTTGCTAGAGTTTAGTTTTAATTTAGCAAGAATGAGTTCTATGTCACTGACATCTTGGGAGTTGTAGTTAAGCTGTTCTACTGTGAGATTATTTTGAAACAGAATGGCTACACCTCCTCCTTTTTTCCCTTGCCTATCCTTCCATATAATATTGTAACCAGGGGGTATCTCATTATCATGGTGTTCTGGTCTAAGCCAAGTTTCTGTAAGTATGGCTAAATCTGGTTTGTATGATGCCAATAGTGCATGGAGGTCCTATCACTATTTCAATGTCTGTGAACACTGAAATTAAATAAATGATCATTTCGGTGTCCGTGGACACTGGAATAAACACAGCATCAAGAAAGCAATGCAGGGGGGTGCGTGCCAGGTTCTGTGACACACCCCCTGCATTGCCAAAGTGCCGTATGACACCTCCTCAACCTGCTAAATCGGGAAATGTGTGCAAATGCACAAATAATGGAGGATAAATCCCTCAAATGGGGACACAACACACATATTGCCCAATAAACTTAGAAAAATGATAGAAAACAGGTTATGCATTAGCATGAATTACCGAAGGGTAGAAGTCTGAAAACAAATGTATGCCAATATTCCCTGACAGCAGTGCATGTGGACAAAGGCACAAATAATGGGGGGAAAAAACAATAAAACAGGGACATGTCTGAAAAATTGCCCTCACACACTTAGAAAGTTGATAGAAAACAAGATATGCATTAGCAGGAGTCCATAAAAGATAGAAGCATGAAAGCCAAATGAATCCCATTATTTCATGATTGCAGCCCTCAATGACTTGTCAGAACATCGCAAGACTCAATTATATAACATAATAATATAATAATAATATATACTTTTTTTAGGATAAGGAATGTTTAAGCGTAACTAAGCAGGTGTGCGCATTATGGCCCTCCACTGACCATAGCTTAAACATCCCACAGAAGATAAATGCAAATATACAAGTGAAATTTGCAAGCTATGATAGTGCAGTGGTTAGAGTCCTGGCTTTGCATGCAGTTATTCATGGTTCAAGTACCAGAACAGGTAGCTGATTTTTCTATGGGAAAGTACTGTTAACATTATTTTTGTAAACTTAAATTATGTAGCAACTGTTTTTGCCTAACCAGGGTAGTGCAGCTGGTGTACAATGTAAGTGTGAGTGTATATAACATGTGAAACTACCCATGTACACACAAGTCCCCCATACAGTATAGTCCCACCCCTTGCCAATGTAAGGAAAGCACATAGGGGGATGTCATGTAAAGTATATGATATACACTTAATAAATGAAAGCACTCCTCTAATATATTAAAAAAAATAAAAGTGAGCAATGGTTAACAATGCTCAGCTATTCTTAGCAAATGTAACCATTGCTAAGACATGATTGCTAAGCAGCAAGTAGCTCAGCTAAGTGGATTTGCACACAGTTAAACAGTGCTCAACAACCTTTCCTTTAAGCAGTGTTAAAACTGGCTTACCAGATTTGCGCACAGTGTAACCTTTTCAAAATAGTCCAATGACAGCAAAGGGCAGCAATATAGCACTATTTAAATGGAGCAGGTGGGAATACAGCCATAATCTGTTATAGTCCATCTGTGCAGATACAATGGCTAGCATTGGAGAGGGAGTGGGCTTCTGGGTGCAACACTGGAGCATCCAGGAGGCCAGGGTCATGGCTGGACTCCTAGTAAAAAACCATGAAGAGAGACTGCTACAGTGCCAGTACCAAGGCTCCCAATACAAAGCGGAAGCCTGGGACTGTCTCGCATGTGACCTCACCAGTGCTACTGGCATCCCCTGGATTGGTGAGCAGGTACAGCACAACTATGCTGACCTAAAGTGAAGGAAGAGAGATCTCTTGGACCAGTGGATCCAAGATGGATGGGCCCAGAATGCTCAGGTAGTGTGTAAGTATAACTATCAAGTAGTTTGTAGAAAATACTAGCCTGAGAATATGATAGATATGCATAATGTGTGTTTTTCCCCCCTACAGCTGCAGCAGAGAGGGCCATGAACATTGAAGCCCATGGTGACAGACTGCTGAAGCTGTGCCAACAGGCTGGTGAGTAGAAATCTATTTTGCAGTATATAGTCCAAATAGCTAAGAAGGAGTACATTGCATACTGCTAGTAGGTATACTCTTACTGTGTGAACTGAATAAATATAAAAGTTTGATTGACTAATACTGAGGTGAAATAAAGACCCTTTACAAAAAACTGTTGTGTTTATTCTGGTAAGTTGTTGTAGACATACCGTATTTCTCTGTAAATAAAATCTAACCAGAGTATAAGTCCTAGTATGGTTTTCCAGGGTGGTCATGATATAAGCCTTACCCCAAAAATAAGCCCCAGTTAAGATCATCAACACATGACGGACGTGTTGAATTATAAAACAATAATATCATTGACACCTGTTGACTGAGGTTATTGTACTCTGCTTGGTATTTTTGGACCATTCAGACACCCAACTTCTTCTCTTTGCAGAAGGTCATAAGATTCTTTCCCTGGGAGTCCTCCACGATTTTTAATGTAACCCTAATCCTCACTCATGCTTAATATTTGAGATCCTTGGCCCATAAACACTGGCAAGTGTACTTTGGTATAAATACAGACAATGCATGTAAAAGGTGTGCACTTGATAATGAATGGGTGTGTTTGTGTCTTAACTGTCACTATTTTTCTTGCCACTCCTGTCTCGTACGTCTTCAATTAACCCCCCAGACAAGATGAGTGCAAAAAGAAAGAGCTATTCCATCGAGTACAAGTAAGGAATTGTGGAGGATTCCCAGGGAAAGAATCTGATGGCTTTCTGCAAAGAGAAGAAGTTGGATCTCCAAATGGTCCGAAAATGGTGAGCAGAGTACGATAACCTCAGTCAACAGGTGGACGTGGGAAATACTAAGAAGTGCGAGTGTGGATCAGGTCAGCAACCATTATTTCCTAGAAGACATCATCTGTGAATGGATTGCTAACAGGAGAGCAAAGGCTTTGGTTGTGCGCAGGGCTGATATTCAAGCATTTGCCCTTGCAATGGCACCACAGTTAGAAATATCCCCAGAAGAATTCAAAGCCTCACAACATTGGCTGGATGGTTTCCTTCAGCGATATGAACTGTCTCTAAGAAGATCGACAACACTGTTCAAGCTGGAAGATACTGAAGTTATTAAACATGCACTTGCATTCAAATCCTTTTGTTGATGGCATCGACTTTTCTAAATACCAACTCTCCAGCATGATTGCTATGGATGAAACTGCAGTGTTTATGGGCCAAGCATCTCAAACAACAATTGATCAGAGGGGTGCCTTGTCAATCTACATTCCCTCCACTGGTTACAAAAGTGCAAGTGTTACCTGCATTTTGGCAATTCATCTAGATGGAAAGAAAACCCCACCTCTAGTCATTAGTAAGGTCAAGAAATGCTATGATCAAACATGTTTCAGGCATTTACATTTTTGAAACCAAAAAAGCCTGGTGCACACAAGCGTTATAAGGAAGTGGGTCGATGTAATGCTGCCACTTGTTTTGCGAGGTGGTGAAAGAGGTCTGCTAGTCTGGGATTCAGCCAGCACTCACCACGCTAAAGACATGAACAACTTCCTTGCACAGAGAAGAATAGATCAAATAATAATTCTCACAGGAATGACTGCCTATCTCCAGACTCTTGATATTGCAATAAATTAGCCATTCAAGGGACATTTGCACATAGAACTCAATAACTACATTGAAAATAGAATGGAGAAAAATCAGTGTGGAAACTTTGTGAAGCCCAGCCTGCAAGAGGTCATGACTTAGGCAAAGAATTCATGGAATAAAATCACTGACAGCTGTGTTGTCAATGCACTATGAGCGTGGACAAGCAGGGATCATTTAAAGAGAACTCTATTCCTGGGCATGACAGATTGGAGCCAATGGTTCTGCAGGAAATGGAGTCACCAGAAATTCAGGGTGGAATTCGGGGGTTGGAGACTTATGACAATTTTCCAGAAGAAAATGACATGACTGTATTTGAATAACTTTTCTGTTATCGGGGCAACAGAATGGATTGCTTCTGCTTTCAGCTGCCAGCAAGCTCTTGTCGTTTTTTTGACTTTATTGTATTAAGGTAACGTTTCATTATCAAGGGGTAATTACAAAGTAAGGCCACTAGTTCCCAGACTTCATTTTTATGACTTTCCATCATTCTTCTCTTACGGTTTGGGTAAGGAATAAAGAAAGCATCACCACTGAAAAAGTGGCAGTTTTTCACCTGTTTTATTCCCGCTCCTCCAATACACATGTATTTTTCTGCACTTTCGTTTTAGCATGAAATATTGAAAGGAAAGTGTGTAGATATTCTAACTTTGTTGCACTGTTTATGTAGAAGTCTCACACAACTGTTAATGTGTTACCTAGAGCTGTTGCCTAATAATGGAAAAGTACCAAATAAATGTTAGTTTGTGTACACGAATAAATGTCGATTTGTGTACATGAATAAATGTTGATTTTTGTACGTGAACAAATGTCGATTTGTGTACATGAATAAATGTCTGTGTACATGAATAAATGTCGATTTTTGTATATGAACAAATGTAGATTGTTGTACATGGGGGGGTAAATAAGGCATCCCTGATAATAAGCCCTAATGCGTATTTCGGCAGGGGAAAAAGTATAAGACTCTGTCTTATTTTTGGGGAAATATGGTATATACTGCACTAATCTCTGAACCCTGAATAGTAATGTGTAAAGTATAAAATGTGTTCCATGCAGCATTGCTTTGTGTTAACCTTTGCTTTCCAGACTGTAGTAATCCAAAGGATTAATGCACACAACAATAATTATCTGTCATGCATGAATTACAGGATTTCAAGTTCCAGCTGTCTAACCAAGAGACTATTAGGCAGAAACCAGGGTAGCAAGGAACAGCAGTTCCCAAGTAGCTCATTGTGATGAGAAATAGCTTAATTGTTAATTTTGCACACCCAGACTTGGTTCAAATCTAGGTAGTGGTACTAAGATGTGTGCAATCTACATACAAGGAATCAGGAATAAATGTAAAAACAGTCAGGTAGTGTTAACCCTAATTTTCCTCACAGATTTTATAGGTAAGTAAATGTTGCTATTAACTGTATGAAGGGTATACTAATAAACTGTGTACAACGGTTCAATTGTCACACCACATGCCTGCAAATGACTGCAGGATAGGTACATACAATATGTACTCTTCCTGAATCATGCCTTTCAACTGTACAAATATTCACTGAATGTTCAGATATTTGTCTCAGAGTTTTTGGTCTATTTTACATAAAGTAGTGGTGTCATGCATAACTCTCAACCTGGAAATATCAAAAATCTGGACAAAGGCCCATGAAAAATAGGTACAAATCTGTATGCTGATTAACATAAAATTTGCATACACAATTATGTAACTCCATCCACTCTGGTGGAATCGTGGGATACCAACTTTCAAATGCAAACTGAAGAACAGACAACCAAAATATGGCCCCAGACCCTGTAGAAAATGGTAAACATTTTTTTTTAAATATGTAGCAATGATGTTCACTGGGTAGAGAAAGATGATGAACCTTAGGATTTTGTTTTGGGTGACTTGCTGTAAGCGGGTTTTGTGGTAAAGTAGGACATTTAATGATAGGCAATATTTTAATCTTAGCAAAAGAATACTATAGTTTGATAGGACCTCCATAAGTCATTCTCTATGGCTCACTGATCAGTGGCATAGCTAGAGTTTGTGCCACCCAGGGTTGTCTTTGAGTTTGCTGGTGCCCTCCCCCCTCATAAAATCATGGTTGAATGGGGACCCCCATACACAGCCCCCCCCCCTGCAGCCATTCCAATGTCCCATTACTTGGCTATTTAGCTCTATGTGCCATAAACACTGTAATGTGCATACTGCTTTACTTCTACAATGATTATCTGGATTAACTTTTATTTTCAATTTTGTAGCAAAAACACTGATAGACATTTGCTAAGCAAAGCAATGCAGTCTCACAATGAAAATCGACAGCATTAAAACTTCTCTGCCCTTAAAACTCACATTCATTGAATCAGCACTGAAACCCACGTTCAAAGATAATGCATTTGGCCAGTGGTGGATAATGATTACCTTTGGGCTGTTTTCAAATCATAGGCTCATTCCACACAAAATATACATGCGCTCTTTGATACACCTTACAGATTGTATTAAATTATATTCCTTGCATAATACAGCACAGTTGTTACTTGTTAGAGCAGAGCACATTTTAAATTTATTGTTTTGAACATTTTTCCAGTAAGCAATGAAATAAAATGCATGAGCCAATAATGACAAAACTGCCCAATTCAGAACATTTCCATCATAAAAGTCTACTCAAACTTCTACAATCCACCAGTATCAGTAAATATGCGCAATCTCTGCAGAAGTAAACGTCAACTAAATAATTCCACATTAAAGAGATCTGTAACTAATGAAGAGGTTGCTGCTAGCAAACAACTTTATATTTCATTGTTTCAGCTACAAATAAAGTGCCTGTTAGGCTACTGAAGATGAAGTAAATTCTGTTCAATAAGAGGGAGAATGAGGCACCAGACAGGAGAAAGACAGCTAGTTAATGCTATTGCATGATTGCAAGTCATGCTGACAGCAAAACCATTTTTTACTACTAACTACAGTTAAAAAAATGAGAAAAAGTCCTTCCATGGGAATTAAATAAACACACCACCTTTAAAATTCCAGTAAGAGACAAATGTGCCAATCTGGAAACTTATAAGTTAAGCCCTGTTATCACTGTGTCATTCTGCGCAAACATGGAAACTGACTGTGCTCTGCTGTAAACAGGCTTGCTATCCATGTTGCTTTACATGGTTTTCTGCCCGACAGCCATGAAACTGCACTTATTTACATTTAAACTTAGTACTCAACATGAATATGTAATTAGCGCTGCTGCTCACCACACTTCACTGCACAAAAGTGTAAACTCTGTGTAGGCTTTGCACGAAGCCTACACAGAGTTTATTGAATCCCAGTGACCATCTTTTTGATATAGTCAATGCAGGGCCCATTGTATGATATTTCTATATGCCAGATTACATCACTGCCATGGTCATACCCCACCTAAATGCAACTGTTTGTAGCCTGCCTTCTGACATCTGCAGAAACATACCTTTTGAAACAACAGGTGCCAAAAATTCAAATGATTTTCATGAAAGCATGAGATTCAGTACAGTGGAAAAAATTTCAAAACAATAAAACTGAAATGATCAACACTTTTCTTGAGCAAAACTCCTTGCCAATCAAAAGTGGAAAGAGGCTCTAAGAAACACCAACCACCTTGGAATAGACCAAACATGTTGCCTTTCATAAAAATGCAAAGCTACTGATTAACAGAAACATATCAAACTAGCTCTATTTAATTCCAAGCAAAGCAGATGGAAATTTAGTGAAAATGTTGTTTTGTTATAGAGACAATGGGGCCTTGACAAACAAATATGGCGATCAACACTCAGACCTTGGCAAACACAACACAACACAGTATTTACAAAATGACCTGTTGAGCTACAATTATTTTAAATGCATTTTTTTTGAAAGCTGTACAGTATTATCGGGTTACAATGGATTATAAAGATCAGTTTTACTTGGGGAAGAAAAGTGTATAATCTTCTTCTGGCTTTTTCCTGGTTAGGGGTCGCCACAGCAGATCACCTGTCTGCTCATGATTGGCAGTGGAGTTTTACAGTGCCAAGGTGCCAGCCTGGTGCCCAACCTTCCACAGAAGGCACATGCATGCACACACTCACACCTAGGGCCAATTTGGAGTGTCCTATCCACCTATAACAGAGTGTCCAATCCACCTATAACATGTCTTTGGGACGTGGGAGGAAACCAGAGCATCCAGAGGAAACCCACGTGACCACAGGGAGGATATGCAGACTCTGCACAGAAGGCAGCCCAGCCAAGAATAAAACCAGAGAGCCTCTTGCTGTGAGGCGGCAATGCTAACCACTGCACTACTGTGGCCACCCAAGAAAAGTGTATCATCTACACTAAAATATTACATTGCTCGTTTATTCCATGCTAACTACAGTTCAGTAAGGCAATAAAGAAATTGTTTCATTTCTATGTTTTCTTCAAGCAACAATAATGAGTGTAAAAGATGAAAAAGGGTATTTTATTTAGTCCCTGATCTGACATAGGGCACTGTTTTTTTTTTATTCAAGCCTTTTGTTGTCAGGTTCACATAAGTGTAGTGTAGCAAAATACATAAAGTAACTACTGCTTTAAATTGTCACCTTCTACTCTACTTAGTACTTACTTTTGCAGTTTCATTATGATTTATAAATGCATTCCTTTTCCGTAGCAGTTATTATTTATTTCACCATACCGTTGGTATGTTTTTGCCTTCAAATTCGTCTACAATTCCCCATCCAAGTCAAATACTTTAATGTTACAGCTCTTGAGTGATGGCTCAACTGTCATGTGAGCTCTTTGCCACCCTGCATTCCCTAATGTGCAGCGGAAATGCAGAAGTGGAGTGGAAGGGTGTGTGGGCGGGTAACTGAGAACAGATTCGAGCTTCAGCTTATTCATTTGCTAATGCTAACTCAAATAAATCTTGTTATTCTCATAACTTTTTAACTTTATAACAAAAGCACTATTTAAAATCCGTCCTTCTTTTTGGACCTTTGCCCTCATTCCATTATCTCTAGTAGTGGCTGTGTAATTGTGAGGAATGTGAAGCTGCTTTTTGTCAAGTAGGTAGAAAATGTACTAGATGATGGGGTCTCACACGTTTCTAAAATATGTCTACATGATTACATCAGGAGCATGAAACCTACCCCAGCTACCATAATCAGTTTGAAATGAGGCTTCCTTACTGCTCCGAATCCTTAGCATTGTATCACGGGGTTTATTTTCTTTTTTTAGACTGCTTGAAAGGATTTTACAGGATTACTGAAAACTTGTTGAGTGTGCCGTTTCTTATTAATAACAGCCATTTTCCTGTATTCACTTCTTGGGTAAGTAGTAACGGAATATATAGTAACTGTAGTTACATTAATAAATAATGACAATACAGATATGTGTGTGTGACCATATGTTCGATTTTTTCATGCTAATTATGTTGCAATGATTATTAAAAAAAGAGCAGTAAAATCTAGATATAGTTTGAACAAGATCGTATCTTTGTACAGTTTTGTAAATAAAGTCCTCACTGCTAGTTCGCTACCGAGACGGCCCAAGTTTGATGAGTGGATTGGGCGATGCAAGTACGGCGGGCATGGGGATAGTAGTGAACATACTATGCTGACATGCTCCTCCTGAGGGGCCAGGGCAGGGTGGGAGAGCAGTAAATATAAATAGATGGTCTCTGATGGCTGGTTTGCATGCAGAATGTTACACACAATCAATGGGAGAACATAATTGCTTGCCTGTATGTGGAAATATATGCATAGATTGGAGGGTATGACACCTCCATGGTCTTCCTGTTATTATATAGTGAATTGTATTTTATAGTAGAATTGTATTACCTCTAGATGAAGAAGTAACATACTTTAATTCAAAATTCTTAGCTGTTTTAGACTGTCATGCCCCAATACGTACAATTAGAGCCAGGACTAAACCAGCCCCATGGCTCTCAAAAACTACCAAACAAAAAAATCCTCCTTAGAAACAAACTGTGGGCAAACTGGCATTCTACTAAAAACCCTGTAGATCAATTAAAGTTTATACAGCTTAAAAATGAAACAAAAAATCCATATTGTTAAACAAAAGGAATTTTTACTTTGAGCTACAACAAACCCACCAAAATAAACCACAAAAATTTGGGTCAGGCATTAATAAACTCTTACACCCAGGTCATTCAGTCACACCCGTCCCTTTAGGCTCTGATCATGACAATCCCAATCAAATAGCCAATACCTTTAACACTTTTTTTACAGAGACCATTCAATCTCTTGCCAATCAGCTATCCCCTGATACATCATCATCAACCACCTCCATCACTAATCCACCCCATCAATTCACTTTCAACCTGTCCCTACATCCCTTGTCTGCACCCTTTTACATAAGCTTAAACCTACCACCCTCTCTGCAGACTAATTACCCACAGAATCCCTGCAAAAAGCTGCAAAAGCCATAGCTTTCCCAATTTCCATCCTGATTAATAGAACTATTACTGAAGGAACTATCCCATTACTCTGGAAAATATCACACATTATCCCCTTGTATAAGGTTGGTAACACCAACGAATTATCATATTACAGACCAATAGCCATATTATCCCCACTGGCAAAGATTATGGAGAAATGCATTCATAAGCAGCTGTTAAACCACCTAATAGAAAACAACTTACTAGCCAACTGCCAACATGGTTTTAGACCATTTCATAGCACCACCTCTGCTCTTTTATCTTTCACAGACTGAAGTAATAAGAATCGCAACAACGACACTTTATCCGCAGCCCTCTTTATTGATGTTTCGAAAGCCTTCGATATGGTTAACCACCACTTACTCATTAATATTCTCACGATATAGTTAACCACCACTTACTCATTAATATTCTCACGATATGGTTAACCACCACTTTCTCATTAATATTCTCACGATATGGTTAACCACCACTTACTCATTAATATTCTCACGATATGGTTAACCACCACTTACTCATTAATATTCTCATGATATGGTTAACCACCACTTACTCATTAATATTCTCACGATATGGTTACCCACCACTTACTCGTTAATATTCTCACTATATGGTTACCCACCACTTACTCATTAATATTCTCAAAAACCTTGCTCTAGACACACTGGCTATTCAATGTTTCCAATCATACCTAGACAACAGGCAGCAGGCTGCCCTATGGGAGAACAACTTTTCCTCCCACGTCCCAATTGCCCTTGGTGTCCCTCAAGGCTCCATATTAGGCCCCCTCCTATTCTCTATTTTTATAAATGACGTATATTCTGTTATACCTCAAGCTACTTATATCCAATACATGGATGATTCCACGTTAATATGCTCTGCCACCTCACTATCTGTCCTACAGTCCATAACCCAAAATGTGTTTAACACAGTTGAGAAATGGCTTCTACATTGATGCCTTATTCTGAATCCCAAAAAAACAAAACTGTTACTATTTATTCCCACATGTAGGGCCTCCCCACTTAATTTTACTGTCACATCTAGCAATGGCACTATTATATCTCCTGACTGTACTACTAAACATCTTGGGGTTCTAATTGACAACAACCTTACCTTTGATTCCCATATTAATAGTACTATAAAAACAGTCAACAAAAAAATTAGGATCCTTATACAGAATTAAATCCTTTTTGACTCCACTAGCCAGGACCACCATTGCCCGTACCCATTTAATCTCTACCCTTCTTTATGCCCCGGATATACATACGAAACTATGTAAAAACAACATCAACAAGCTAGCAATCTCCTACAATAATGTTGCCAGATTTGCAGCTGGGTCTGCCTTCAGACTCCATCACTGTGATAATCTTAAACAGCTAGGATGGCAAATACAATATTATTTAACCAGTTAACAGTTGCCCACAAGATCATGTACCAACCTACTAACACAGCTATAGTTACTAACCTAATCACCCCCTATAACAACCTCAAGACTCTGTGCTCATCAAATAAACTACTTGTACAAATAGGTAAAACTAACAACTTGGCTGGTGACTCCTTATTCACCAATACAGTGGGGAAAACCTGGAACTCCCTCCCAAAAGACCTAACCACCATTACCTCTACAACATTATTTAAAAGCAAATTGAAGCCATACCTTACATCACAGTGGCTATATCCTTGTTCTAACCCTGACCAACTACCTCTTTTTCTCAAAGTATTTATCTCCCATACCTGTATAAACTAGTTGCTTTTCTGTTAACTACTAAGAGAGTGTATATCGCTATCTACTTTTCCGTTAACTACAAAGAAAGTATTCTCTTATATTAAATTTTTATTAGCGAAATATTTGAATGGCTAACCATAGCTGAAATGTACCATGATTCTGTTTACAGAAATGCTACAAAATGTAATGAATGGGATGAGTATCTGTAAATTTAGCTGTATTTGTAAATATCTCATATTATAAATGATCCTGCTTTTTTCGTTTGTTGGAGCTTTTCTCCCCGAGCCTCCACTGAAAATGGACATATATCCAGTTGGACTAGCCTGGTCAACAAATGTAAAATAAAAATAAATAAATATTTGCAAGCATTTACTTTTATAAGGGTATGGGTATGTCCTAATCTTTTTGACTGTGTTTCTTAAAGCTATATTGCATGTTGATCATTTTTATAATAATTTTCAGATAGATTCACCATTTGAATGTGTAATGTTGCTAAGTGATATTAGAATATAGAAATCTGGCCTGTCAGGATGAGAAACAACATTAAATATTTTGTCCTTTATAAATAAAATGAACTTAAATGGACTGCAAACTGCACTGTGGAGCTATGCATTGGATTTTATTGTATTGATGTTTAGTTTCTAAAATATATAAATTTAAAGACAATATATCTGCTGTTGGAGGATTTATCCTATCTTGAAGCGTCTTGTGTGACAGCGCTGTGAACTGATTCTCGTAACTACATACTGTAAATAAAAAAAAATTAAAAAATGGGATTTAAAGGGGCCACGTGGAAATTCGTGTCACCCCACTATTTTGCCCTCAAAACCGGGGAATACCGAGGAATTCAGTATGGTTGAGAGGTATGGTGTCATGACAAATCAGTGGGAAATCATTATAGACTGAAGTTAGAAAACAATGATAGACACATATGTGTCAAACGTCATATGCTTTAGAAAAGCCATGAAAATGCAAAACCTGTTATGCTATCAACCTACTAAGTTTGTAAGAGCAATATCTAAAAATTGCCCATATTTATGGCCCTTTGTCCCACTATCGCGTACGGCTTTGTCCAGATGTCATGGTCACGATACTTCTCTCCCAATTGTCATGCTGTTATGGCTAGTGGTCACTGCTGCAAATAATCCTGGACACAGATAGGAAAGCAGTTTACATATGTAAGTAGCACACTTACATAACAGCAGGTCAGGGTACCCCTCCTGTGTCAGATATTTACCCCTGACATGTACGAGTCCCCTCTAGTCCTGTACCCAGAGTTGTCACAGTTTGCCACATACCATTCCAGGCTGACAGTTTATTAGGTATGTTTGTGCTACAGAAGCTATGGGCCATAGGTAGATATAAAGTGAGGGCAGACCCACAGAGTATTGAGCAGTACTGTTGTGGAAAATAGAAGCATAAACAGATGTTAATGGACTTTTTGTCTCTCCCCCCACCCCTCATCTGTATCAGTACAATAATTCATATACTATAGGTATGTTTTACCCCAAACCTAATGTTGCGACTTGTGTTATATTATCTCTCTTATATATGATTGCTTACATGTTAACATATCTTATTCAAATACCATTGTTGGTGGCCTCTTGCCATCAATGTTACTGGCATGCTGTTATGATGCATACTGTTGCTCCATTCCTACATGTGTTCTGTTTGCTATGCAACTATTCCAGATCTGTTTTATGGGGTTAATTGGAACACCCATGCATGCTATTATAACTAATCTTGAAATGTATTGTTCATGACTAACCAACATAATTTGCAAAACCTCAACACCATAGTGCATCTGGGAAGGCAAATTCCAGAGGATCCACCTGCCCCTCCTCATTTGGCTGTGGCACTGGGCCACAGCACATCTGGGACCCAACCTGGATCTGCCTCCTCCGCTGGTCCTGCACCACCTTCAGGTGGAACTGCCTCAGGGGATGGGGCCCATCTCCCCCAGGAGCGGGCATGGACAGGAGGCTGTCACCCACCATCAGGTCCGGGGTTTGGTGCACATCACCCTTAGATCTGCCCCTCCTGTCCAGCCCCCAGCACAGCCACCTTTGGAGCTAAGAAGCTGCAGTGGTTACTGCCCATGGGTGGGGATCGCAGTCACACTGTAACCATATGGGGGCCCATGGGCTTTGGATTAGCAACCACCCTCCCCACCAAATGTGTTTGCCCCCCTCATGTGTCATATACCACCCCTGTCTGCTGTCTTGTCTGTCTTGTCTGTCTTCCTACCCAATCTACCTCCCCAGACATACCTACAATCCTTCTACAACATTCCACTCTCACCTTAAAAAAAAAGAAAAGGGCATCTCTCTAAAGCAAAAAAACACAGCATCAATGGGACCAGACGGTGTCCCAGGCTGCGTCCTACATGAACTCCAAGAAGAGCTAAACTCAAACATAAAACTACTGTTAAATCTCAGCCTTACTACAGGATATGTACCCAAAGAGTGGCGTACAGCAACAGTGGTCCCTCTCCACAAAGGTGGTGCCTCAATGGATCCTGGAAACTATCGCCCCATAAGCCTGACTAGCTTGGTCTGCAAAGCTATGGAAAGGATCATCATGGACCTCATAAATAAAGATATTGGGGACCTACAGACACTGGATCCTACCCAGTTTGGCTTTGTTAAGGGCAGATCCTGCCTCTTAAACCTGGTTGATTTTTTGAAACAGCCACCAAGGCCATTGACGAGAGGAAGGTGGTCCACACAGCCTACCTAGACCTCGCAAAAGCCTTCGATACAATACCCCACTTTGGCATTATAGATAAGCTCACCAGCTTAAATATAAACCCCTATGTCACTAGATGGGTTGCAAACTGGCTCAAGGACAGAACCCACATGGTTAGAATTGCTGGAGCCATGTCAGACTCCAAACCAGTTACAAGTGGCGTCCCACAAGGCTCAGTCCTGGGACCTCTCTTGTTCTGTATATATTTTGCAGAGGTACGGGCCAACATGGAAGAACTGTGGCTGACCAAGTTCGCAGATGACTGCAAACTGGGCGCCATAATCGACTCTCCAGCTGACACAAGCATCCTCCAAAAGGGCCTCATAGAAACAGACAACTGGTGCCAGAGCCATGGCCTCAAGCTAAACGCCAAAAAGTGTATAGTTATCCCCTTTGGCAAAAACAAAGTGCCCACAAATTACCACATAGGTGGTAATCCATTAAGTACAGAAGAAGTAATTAGGGACCTGGGGACCCAAGTTGATAGCAATCTCTCATTTGACAACCACGTGGCCAAAGTGGTTAGAAAAACATTTTATATAGCCCACCTAATCATGAAGGGATTCACATCTAGATCAGGGGAGGTCATCATGTCTCTTTACTCATCCCTCATCAGGCCCATAATTGGGTACAATCCCCTTTTGGGATGTACCTTACCAGACACCTGCAGCAGCTGGAAAGACCCCAAAAGTACCTCACCAAGAGGATCAAAGGGCTCAAACAGATGCCATATGCTGCCCGGTTAAAGAAACTCCAGCTCTACTCAGTGGCATACCGCCTGCTCAGAGGCGATCTGTGCCTGATGTATAAAGCCATGTCCAACCTGGAATTAATGAACATGCTGCACCTCAGAAAATCCAAATCCCATCGAGCTACGCGCTCGAGAGACTTGAACCTCAGCACTGAAATAAATAGGGCATGCTGGAGGGACAGATTCATAACCCAGAGGCTCTCTTCACTCTGGAATAAAATCCCAGTCCAGGTTAGGCAGAGTCCCTCATTGACTCTCTTCAAGAGGAATCTTGATGAGTGGGTGGGAGATCGTAGGTTTACCCCGTGTATCACTTCTGTGTCACTGTTAGACAGAGGCACAGTATACTAACCTCGAAAAAGGGCATAGCAAAATTAATTTAAAATGGGTGGCGAAAGCAAAACACACTCTGGCTAGGCTTATAAATGCCCTAGGGCAGATAGCCTAGTATGAACATATGAACCTATGAACCTATGAAAGAAAAAGTTTGCCTCATACATAGCTGTCCATTTCACACACATGTCCACAGGACACATGTAATCTGGTCCAATTGGCTTGACAACACATTTCTGTTGTCTTCACCCCTCTCTCTGGGGTTTGAGTGTCCAAATTAACCTCCAAATTCTGTACAAATGCACAGCTGTTACTGTATAAGAAATGGAAAGCTATAGACTTTTCCTACATCTGTCCTGCACATCCCTAGCTATCTTTCATATTGTTTTTCCCTCTGCAAGCCCCTTTTTCACCACTTTCCCTTCACACTTTTTTCTTTTCTTTTAAAGAAATTAGCGCAGGTGTAAGGGTAAGTGGTAGTAAGCGAGTTTGCACGATGCTGAGTGAAGCCAACATAGATTAAGCATCTGTATGTTTAACCATGTGTTGGAATCGATTAGCATCATGCAAACCCACACAAACCCACTTACAACTGCTTAAAACTGCTTTAGTCATTCTGTATCCATCAGACACTCTTCTTGCTAGCAACAAAACAACCAGCATTGCCTACTCTCGAACCCAGGGCGCTGTATACCATAGTCAGAGCAATGTACCACTACACCATTTGAGTTGCAAGGATTGTGAATGCCGTTTCAAACATATCATGCAGTAGAGTCATTCAACAGTAGGGAAAACATTCTGTAGAATCAGTTAGGTTTTTTATTTATACATATGCACATGTATGTATGTATGGAAATGCATATATATGGAAAAAAATATATGCAATATAAATAGAGATATACATATAAAATATATATATATATATATATATATATATATATATATATATATATATATATATATATATATATAGGTCTCGTACTGTTCCCTGAATGGCCGTTTCACCGAAACTGAAACGGCCAGGCATACTTTCGAGAAAGTGCTTTTCGCTAAAAAAGCACTTTCACAAAGTATGCTGAAAAGTAAGGGAAATTGTGGGGGAATGGCATTTGCTGAGATCGTACTACAGTGGGGATAAGGGAATATTCCCTTTTCCCCACTGTAGTGCGATCTCAGAGTGAGAATATAAAATGTGTTTTTTTGTTTTTGTTTTTTTTTTTTTACTTTTTGAGAGACTTTAGCAAAAGTGCTTTTTCAGTAAAAAGCACTTTCGCTAAAGTGTGTTTGGTAGATGTGGTTTCAGAATATTGTACAGCCGTTCAATAGTCCTAGACCCATATATATATATATATATATATATATATATATATATATATATATATATATATATAGGTCTACCTGAAAACGCCGACAACGCAAAACATTGACAAGCTCCCCTGCACCCCCCACACCAACCACACTATGTAAATACACCAACTCTGAGATCGCACTACATTGTGGTAAAGGAAAATCTTCCCGTTCCGTGCCTGGAGATCCCCATTCAGACCATTCAAACTTTTAAATGTTTGATTATATGGTCTTGGCCATAGGAAAGCCTAGCTTTTAGTTCGACCTCCTGAAGGGGACCCATATATTTATATATATATATACATATATATACATATATGCTCATAACATGTATTGGAGTCATATCTCAGAACCATACCTTTCAACCTCTTTGTGCAAGAAATCTGGCCAAAGGGTGTCCAAATGGGGGACAGTGGGCCAAAACTAGGGACATATGTTTTTAATATTGCTCTTATAAATGTAAAATGTTTCCAGAGTGACAGGGTTTGTTTCAGCATACATGTTCTGAAGGATGTGAGTTTTGAAACTGAAATGTATGTCATCATCTACTGTCTGAAATCCTCAGATCATCATAGTGATTTACCAGGCATATAAAATAATGAATGCGTGGAATAGACCAGAAATATGAGCAATAAACCTGGACATTCTGCAACAATTTGGCCAGTCAAGAGGTAGGATCAGAATCTGGACCAAACCTGACAAGGTGGGGGGGGCATGAAAATAGGGATATATCTGAAATACTGTAGTAGTATGCTGACACATTTGCTGCAGTAACACCCTCATGTCTGTCCTAACATCTATTGAATGAAATAGCACAAGTCCAACACTCAACTACTTCTCACTATTTAGTGACTGAAATCCTCACATCATCCCACTGATGTGTCAGAAATACACAACATGTGGGGGCATGGCCAAGATGCCTAAGTGTTAGCAGCACTTCTCTGATGCTCTGTCTCTAAAGATTGTTTCTGACAGGATTTTTAGGTTCTAACCTAAATAATTTCAAACATTTTCATCACAAGTTATACTTTTTGGTACTGTGGACTATCTACAAAGAAGAAATGAAACTTTCAAAGTTTGTATCAAGAAATTACCTGTCATAAGTACTGCAGCTCTGTACAACCGGACAAAACTATGAGTCACACAAGACCCTCTCCTCAGGACAGTTCCATGAAAAAGGAACTTCACACAATAATTTCCAGCATCCAGGACCTCATAGTGCAGATGGATAATTTAGAAAAGATTATGGAGAACATGAAAAAAAGGAAAGTAAGAAACAAATAGAAGACTTGAAGGAAATTGTAACCAAACATTCAGAACAAATAGCAGCCATAGAGGAAACTGTAAATGACATTGATGGGAGACAAATCGAAAATGACACCCAAACTTATTCCCTTCTAAAACAGAATAATCATTTACATGAGAACGTCGAAGACCCGGAGATCAAGAAGGAACAATGTCAGAATACCTTCTAAAACAGAATAATCATTTACATGAGAACGTCGAAGACCTGGAGATCAAGAAGGAACAATGTCAGAATACCTTCTAAAACAGAATAATCATTTACATGAGAACGTCGAAGACCCGGAGATCAAGAAGGAACAATGTCAGAATACCTTCTAAAACAGAATAATGATTTACATGAGAACGTCGAAGACCCGGAGATCAAGAAGGAACAATGTCAGAATATATGGGGTACCCGAGAAGATGGAAGGAAATAACATGGTCCAGTTTTTAAATGAATGGCTGCCCAAAATATTAAATGTTCCTGAGTCTCTCTCATTTGGGATCGAGAGAGCCCACAGATCTTTATGCAACACATCTGCTTCTAAAAACCCTAATGCAGTGAAATCTATTATAGTTAAATTCTTATGCACACAGGACAAGGACTTAGTATTAAGAACAGCTTGGTTGGGAAATCCATTAGAATCTGAGGGGAAAAATATAAGGTTTGATAATGACTATACCTCCACTACAATAACAAAAAGGAAAGAATGTGTCCTCTCATCTAAAGCTTGAAGAAAGCTGACATAAAAGCTCAGATCTTGTTCACTGCAAGAATTAAAATTACTCTCTCAGATGGACAAAAAATATTCAACAACCTCGAAGAAGCAGCAGAGTTTGTCAGAAAGAATAAACTGTTGGATAAATTAGAAGATATGGACATTTCATTACCTAGTTTGAAAAGACAAGCTATTGATGGTAATTCATTCACAAATGATAAAAATACCAATAAAAAAATAAAAGGAAAGTAAATGTTTTTATTGTCACTTCTAACCTTACTCATCGACAGAATTTATCCAAATACTTTGAACCCAAATGAACAAATACTAACTCAAAGGTAAAAAAGCTATTTCTATTACATATAGTATTTTTTATGTACAAAAAGCCTTATATAAAAACAAGCAGTTCAGTCATGATCTAGTTGCTGGTTGTTGGAGTAGCACCTTGTATAAATACAAACTGTAACTAGTGTACTGTCAACAGCTTGTGTATTTTATTTGTGCCCTTATGCAGATTAAAATATATAATACCAAGCTATTAACATCTTAGAGGCACTAGATCCTTTTAGTAAAACTGTTGATAGATGGTAAAAGTAATAATATTTTTTAAATTGACGAACCTGGTCACAATAAGAGCAACGCCTCTTAAAAACAACTTTGCAGTTTATTGTAGCAAAAATAAAAGTGAGCGTTTAAAACACATGTACGCTTTCGGCAAGTAACATAACCGGCCTTCATCAGACAAAAGTTTAAAACCATTAAACATCTATATTTATAAGAACACCACAAATGAAGTATCCAATCAATTTAAAATAATTTACAATGATCTCATTCATTGGTTTCACATTAATAAGGGAACCTTAAAGTGCTACGCTACACATTATTTACTTTAATATTAAACTTAAAGCTAAAGTTATTTATATTTATTAAAAATTACATATCATGCCATTAGTTGCATAAAAATATCCAACACTCATCCCCATTAAGCTAATGCCAATAATAATAATAATGACCATAATAATAAAAAATAGAAATATAATCCACCAAAATTAATAGTGCTTTCTACCTTCTTTGCTGTCGAGATCTAAATACACTATATATTACAAAATGCACATTTTCCATTTTTTAATTTACCTATTACATGTTAGTAATTTTAACACCGGCTTTATAGATAACATTTCATTAATGCCAGGATAAATATGAGCTCTGGTACGTATTTGCCAGAGCAATTCGTTGATTTCCAAATGTATCTGCCAAGGGCCACCTCTATTATCAAGCAATCTTTTTTGTAAAATTGCATAACTAAAGGTGTGGCTATCATTTTCAATGACGTGCCTAGCTAAGGCATTATTTACATCTTTTTTATTTATAGCGTACTGATGTTCGTATATTCTACATTTAAACTTACGCTCTGTTTTACCAATATAAAATACTTTACATTGGTTACATAAAGCCACGTATATAATTACTTTAGTATCACAGTTATAATGGTCATTCACCCTATATGTTCTATTATTAATAATCAATTGATTTCCTTCCTTAATAAATTTACACTGTGCACAAAAGCCGCATTTAAACATCCCTTGCTGTCTATTACAATTAACCTTATTCTTATTTCTACCTAATAAGGCCTTTAGATTACCGAATTTTAGATTGCCGAAATAATCGACGAGTTTGATTCAAAGTTGTTTAGATGCAAAAAGTTACAACTCGAGGTTGCTTACCTCGAAGAATGCATCAAAAGCAAAGTAATACCTAAGGGCTTACGCCAGTGGCGGTTTCCCGCTGGCCTAACGGATGACTCTCCTTTTTATACAGAATTGTTAGATTTATTTGATAGACAAGGAAAAGAGTTCCTGTTACCCTTATTGCATATTATTCTAAAGATATTGCTATAATGAAAACGGAGTTGGAACAGCTAGAAAAAGAAATAAAAGACCATAATGAATTTTTGCAGTACAAATATGAGTACTGCGGAATATTTGCTAGTATTGAAGCTACAAGGGATAAATTATTATTACATAAAAAAAAGAAATTAACTCGCGATCTTAATGATTATAGCAATAAATGTGCATATCCTAGACTTTCAGGACAAATACTAAAGTCAGTAGTGACTGTTAATGACAATGAGCACATAAGCGGTCAACAAAATGCACCAAATGAATCAAGTTTCAATAATGTCCAGAACATGCCACGTCAGCAAAGATCTGGCCCCAGGAGAAGTCCTAGGTTAAATAAGAATGATAATGGTAATATTAATGTAAGTAACGCGGCTGGGACTAGTACTTTGAATGTCCAGCAAAATGATGATTGGCATGAAGTGATTCAAGAAGGTGAATCACAGGACATTCCAAACCAGCAGGGTTTTCACCAAGCCAATTACCCGAGGTACAACAACCAGAGATATGTACATCAGCAGTCCAACCACAGGAACAGGAGGAAAGCCCGGAAGAGATAAATCTGGTTTCAGAATTTGGGTTACAACCAAAACTTTATGAGAGCTCTAAAGGGGACTTTAAAGTTTATAATTATACTGTGTTGGACATACATCAAGAAATGGTTGATTTTTTATCTAAGGATTTATCATTTGTTCCAGGCCGTCGTATGGACATTAGTAAAACTATCATTGATTTAAAGATCTTTGTACGTAAGCTTAACCTTACTTCTCTTTTAGGTAACAACTCAGCCTCTATGAGTACTCTCAGGGTATCTAGCACATATAATCCACCTCTCCATTCTACTCTGCATATGTTTGAGAGAATTTGTGAAATGGATTTATGGGCTATAAAAAATCATGAGATGTTTAGGAATTACACTCATCCTAGTAATATGAATGATTTGGAATGGGATTTTATAAATTTATTAAAGGATTGTAAAATACGCGTGATGAAACCAGATAAAGGCGGTGGCCTGGTTTTTATGGACCATTGCATGTATGTAGAATGTATGATAAAACATCTAGACACTTCTGCATACAAATTGGTTTCTTTAAATGAAATTCATATGGCTTACAAGAAAATAAATAATATATTAAGTGACCTTTTCTTAGAAGGGTCTATTGATTCTGAATTACATACATACTTGAAGCTAGCCGCACCTAGGATCCCGGCTTTTTTTGGAAATCCCAAACTTCACAAGAGATTATATGACCCCCCCTTCAGACCAATTATTGATGGGAGGGGTTCAATTACATATGCCTGTGCTAAGTATATAGACAGCATTATTAAACCATTCATTGATAGTGAAAATCAAATATGCAAAGATTCCTGGTTATTTTTGGAAAACATCAATAAATTAGAGTATTTACCGGATGCCATCTTTTTGACAATAGATGTCAAAGATTTATATACCGTTATACCACAAGTGACCGGAATTTAATGGATTAGAGAATTTATGCTGTCTAAAGGGGCTAGTGAAGAAATCATTCGTCTCATTGAGACACTGTTAGAGGTTGTATTGACTAATAACTTTTTCTCTTTTGAAAATAAGTTTTATTTGCAAACATCAGGGGTAGCAATGGGCTCCCCTTGTGGAGGTTCCTTTGCAAATGCTGTCATGGCGTTCTGGGAAAATAACTTACTTTTCAATAATGAGTTGTTTCAGAAATATGTCACCTCATACACAAGGTATCAAGATGACATATTTTGTATTTGGACTGGTAATCAAGAACAGATTCCATCATTTATTGAAGAAATTTCTGGATTGACTAGCTTCTTGGAATTTACCTATAATATAGGGGTAAATGAAATTAGTTATTTGGATGTTTTATTAGTAAAAGATAAGACTAATGGTAAATATAAAAGCTTGATTTTCAGAAAGCCAACGTATTCTAATTCCTTGTTGCATTTTGCAAGCAATCATCCATTTTTTCAGAAAAAAGCTGTAATTAAGGGTCAAATAGTCCGTGCAGCACGCATGGTATCTGACCGACAGGACTATGATACAGAATGTAGTAGATTAAAGGGAATGTTTTTAGTTAGAGGGTATCCCCCCACATTAATTTCAAACATAATTACTGAGGTTACATGCAGACGTGAAGAAGGTTCGCTATCCCCTTTATTAGGATCTAATAGTCTACAAAGTCATGTAGGCAGTCAAATTTTGGGTGATGTTCATGGTAGTGTAATAAGCAGGAGACAAGTAGGTAATAATGATTACCGCATTAGTTTCATGCATACTTATTCTTTAGATTTTAAAGAAATCAGAGAGGTTATTCTTAAAAACTGGGATCTGGTTAAAAATGATAGATACCTGGTAAAACTGCTAGGTGATGCACCCAAAATTACATATAGAAGAGGTGATAATCTAAAGGCCTTATTAGGTAGAAATAAGAATAAGGTTAATTGTAATAGACAGCAAGGGATGTTTAAATGCGGCTTTTGTGCACAGTGTAAATTTATTAAGGAAGGAAATCAATTGATTATTAATAATAGAACATATAGGGTGAATGACCATTATAACTGTGATACTAAAGTAATTATATACGTGGCTTTATGTAACCAATGTAAAGTATTTTATATTGGTAAAACAGAGCATAAGTTTAAATGTAGAATATACGAACATCAGTACGCTATAAATAATGCCTTAGCTAGGCACGTCATTGAAAATGATAGCCACACCTTTAGTTATGCAATTTTACAAAAAAGATTGCTTGATAATAGAGGTGGCCCTTGGCAGATACATTTGAAATCACAATTGCTCTGGCAAATACGTACCAGAGCTCATATTTATCCTGGCATTAATGAAATGTTATCTATAAAGCCGGTGTTAAAATTACTAACATGTAATAGGTAAATTAAAAAATGGAAAATGTGCATTTTGTAATATATAGTGTATTTAGATCTCGACAGCAAAGAAGGTAGAAAGCACTATTAATTTTGGTGGATTATATTTCTATTTTTTATTATTATGGTCATTATTATTATTATTGGCATTAGCTTAATGGGGATGAGTGTTGGATATTTTTATGCAACTAATGGCATGATATGTAATTTTTAATAAATATAAATAACTTTAGCTTTAAGTTTAATATTAAAGTAAATAATGTGTAGCGTAGCACTTTAAGGTTCCCTTATTAATGTGAAACCAATGAATGAGATCATTGTAAATTATTTTAAATTGATTGGATACTTCATTTGTGGTGTTCTTATAAATATAGATGTTTAATGGTTTTAAACTTTTGTCTGATGAAGGCAGGTTATGTTACTTGCCGAAAGCGTACATGTGTTTTAAACGCTCACTTTTATTTTTGCTACAATAAACTGCAAAGTTGTTTTTAAGAGGCGTTGCTCTTATTGTGACCAGGTTCGTCAATTTAAAAGTTTTTTAGTAGTCGTTTGTGGATTTAAAAGTAATAATATGTTTTAACTTGATAGTGTTGTACACTGGGAAATATATGGGGGGAGGGACAGTGTAAATGCATTTGCCAAGTTTACTCTGACTTGTTATTTATTATAATATGATGATAATGGGAGTAATAATGTGTAGAAACTATTTTATACTTATAACTGATTATGTGCTTTAAAGCATACTGTCTTATTTACTTATTTACTGTATCCATTAATAGGGTAGGCATTGTTAGTTTTGATATTTCACAAGTTCCTGGTATAACAGTTTTTTTTTTTACCTTCATCTCAATGACTGTCCATGTTTAGTTTCCTTTTGTCTCCATAAACAGATGGAAATCTTGCTAACTCTGTCCTTGGGACGATTTTCTTGCTAGAATGCAAAAAGCTTCACCTATTTAGTGTCTTGAGTGCAGTACAGCCATTTTTTTCACTCACAGCAGCTTCCCAGATGATTTACTTTGTGAAAATAGGAAATGTGTGACCTTTGAACTTTCATCATCATTGCGCAATGCTCTGCGACGAAAAAGACATCAAATTTCGGCTGCTGGACTCTAAAACAAAGTATATCAGCTTTTCTACACTGTAGAGATGTAATCCTAGCTGAATCTACACAAAAATGTACTAGAAGTGCTTTTTTATTTACAAAGCTATTCAGTGATGTGCTTGTAACAAAGTAATCGTATTTTACTGTCTGGATAAATGCATGAAGTTAAGTCAAATATTTCTAATGCTTAGTAATGTTGGGGTAAACTGATTCTGCTTGTTAAAACAAAAATGAAGTATTATGTTTACTGTTGGCATACAAATCTGCAATGTAATAAGTTTTATGGGAAAAGAATGGACAATAATATTTATAGTTCTGACAATATGTATATTTATTATTTTACTCAAACCAACTGATAATCTAAAAATCAAATGCAAGTATGATAACATATTTTACTGATTCTACATGTATGCATCTTCTGGAATATTCATGCAGTCACACATGACATAGAACTATATATAACCCCCTTTTCTATATATACAAATAGTAAGAAGCTATAATAGAAGACAAACATAGTGTTCAATACATGAGTAGATAACAAGGTAGAACAACATTCATAACTTTAGAGAAAGCTCTTTTTTGTTTCTCATAACTCTCATATAATGTTCTCTGTAAAAAGTTCATTTAACAAATCCTTGCTAGCATATCATTCTCATTGTTTTCTTCTGAAACATGTTAAGTGTTGGCAAGATTAAATTTAGGAGATTGTATTCCTTTTTTTTTTTTTACATTTTCTTCTAAAGTTTTACTACCAATTGTAAAATATAAAGGACTTTATGTGAAGATGGCAGTAAGTTACTCTAAATCCTTATAAGTCAAGTGTAAATCTTTTTGTTCACTTCATTATTTTATTAACACGTTTTGTTATTTAGCAACCACAAGGTACTTATTACTTGAAACAGAATGGTATGTAATGTAACTGTTTGAAACTGTATCTTGTGTTCATAGCTGTTGATTAAGGTAGGTAATGCACAGTCTAATAACACCTTAAAAGAACTATTTAGAATTCTTACATGGGTCAGGAGAGTCGTCACATCCTAAAATGCATTGTACATTTCAGAAATTACAGGCTGAAGCATTAGACTAACAATGACTATTGATTGTAGGATGGTAGAAGGTGGCTTCAATGACTTGTTCATTGAACCAGGAATTTTAAATTCCATGCTTGGTATTGTATATAGTTCTGATTATATATGTATAAAGTTAAAATTTTGTCCATAATAGAATACACAATGCAAGAATGTGTTTTCAAATATGTCTATATATAAATGTGTTTTGCTTAATGTCAATGGCCTTAATAACAATATAAAAAGGGAAAGTTTATGTAACTACCTTAGAACAAATAGAGTGGATATTGCATTTATACTGGAAACCCACTTAATAGAAAAATATGTGAATAGGTTGTTTTTTTAATGGTTATTCAACACTTGTTGCATCTCAGACCAAGAGGAGGGATACTATGATTTTGTGGAAAAAATCCATACCACTACTTAAAATTATTGATTCATATTCAGACAAAAATGGTATGTTAACTCATTCATTCCAATGGAGCTCAGGAAGTTTGCACTGTAACTTCCAATGGGCGGAGCCTAAGCCTTTTGACATATCATAAAAAACATCAGTTAATATCTATTTATCTGCGCTAGACAGGCCAAATATTAAAGCTGTTGAGTTTACCACTGTGTAAAGCTTTAAGATAAAATCTTTTAAAACTTTGTACATAGTATGGTTTTGGAATTAGTGATGCAAATATGAACAAGCAGTATTTGACACCTAGAGGCATCAGCAGAAGTTAACTTCAGATGCACCTGGAGGTGTCACTCAGATGTAATGGCAAGTATGGCAACTTTGGAAATAAATAGAAAATACAGCACCTTAGTTAATGCAGACTGGATACCTGGTATTGGAGCAGGAAGAGCAAACAAGTACTTAGAACTAATCACATTTAAAGCTAAATGAGATATTATATGTGCAGGAGATTTCAACTGCATCCTTTCCAAGAATAACACTACTAAGAATGGCAACTTTAAAATGTCAGCTGCAGCAAAAAAAATTAAATAACTTTATTAACTCTTCAAATTTGAGGGATATTTGTACCATAAGAGAATCAGAATCCCTACAATATACACATTGCACTTATAGGTATGGCACCCAAACAACTATTGATAAGATATTTGTTACTTATAATTTTTTATCTAAGATACAGGAGGTCAAGATCAGTACATGTCCATTGTCTGACCACAATGCTATTTTTTTCAAAATCCACATAACACCCAGAGACCTGATATACTGGCAAAGATTACCTGCATACATTACCAAATTAAAAGATTTCAGAAAATTGTTGTTAAAAAAAATAAAAACCTTTCAAGATTTTAATGATAATAACAAGACCTCTAGAATTATACTTTGGGATGCACTTAAATAAAAAGTTGGTACTTAAACAAAAATAAAGAATGGGATAAAGAGCTAATACACATACAGTCAAAAATTGACACATTCAAAAAGAACTTGGACAAAAAAGATACTGCAAAACTTTTTGAAATAGAGCGACTGAATAGGACATACATAGACATTTTAAATCACAAGTAGCAATAAACTTAGAAAAAATAAAGCTACAAACCTATTCTATTAATCTAAAGAGTATGCATAGACCTGCACTTAAATCTAAAAGACTAACAAAAGCTAAACATATTAAGGAAATTATAGACAATTCCATGAAGAAACATAAACATGTAATAGATTTAAAAGAAATACTAGATGCCTTTAGAACACATCATGAAACATTAAATAACACCAACCTACATAATACTGATAATAGTATGAGAGACAAGTTTTTGAAAGACAATATTGATAAAACATTAACAAAAGAACAAAACTCCAGACTCCTTAAGTCTATATAATTAAGGGAACTTAAGGGAAAACTACAAAACATTAATAATAATAAGGCCCCTGGCCTTGATGGACTAATAGGGGAAATATATAAGATACTTCTGGATGAGACCTTAGAAATTCTAATAGATGCTTTTGAAGAAGTCAGAAAGAATGCTGGCATTTTCCCTTCCTGGAAATATGCTATGATTTAACCCATTTTGTAACATGACAAGGATCTTAATTTTATAACATCTTATCGCCCTATTTCCCTTCTGAATGTGAACTACAAGATTTTTACATCTATTCTAGCAGATAGATTAAATCAATTTTTACCAAAAATAATAAAAGATGATCAAACAGGGTTTATTTCACACAGGAAGGTCCAAGATAATTTAATCAGATTATTAATATTAATGGACTATGCAAACAAAAAAAGAGAGAATTAAATATTATTCACCTGGACTTGGACAAAGTGTTTGATTCTTTAAGTTGGCCCTATTTATTTAAAGTTTTAGAAGTGTATAACTTTTCCTCAGATTTTTTTTAAAATTGCTGAAGAAATTATACACTACTTCTATATCATCCATTAAAATTGGAGCTTTCTTGTCAGTATCACTTAAAATAATGAAAGGCACCAAGCAAGGGTGCCCTCTATCACCCTTATTATTTGCTCTATCAGTGGAGCCATTAGCTAATTACATAAGAACTAATGATAAAATAAGCAGCATGTCAATGCAAAGTACAATTCCAACATCCAGCTTTTCACTAATGATATCTTATTAACAATTGGGAACATAGATACCTCAACTGAACATCTTATAGAATCTCTTCAAAACTTTGAAATGATATCTGGCCTAAGTTTTAATCAAAATAAAATTGAAACTATTTTGTTAAACAAAAAAATAAACCCCATTCTGGACAGATACAGAGAGTTTAATTGGGCTAATACTATGATTAAATATCTTGGTATAACCATTAAAGCAAACTGGAAAGACACTAGGCAAACAAATTTTATAATGTTAATAGACATTGTTAAAGATTACTTAAACAAATGGAAAAAAAATGTTATTCACCATGGAGGAAAGGCTATCATTACTTAAAATGATCATACTACCCAAAATTCTGTATGTTTTTTCAAACCATCCTAGCACCCCCTTCCAAAAAACTAATGAAACAACTTAACTCTCTATTAATAAAGTTTGTGGTTTCCAAAAAAAACAAGGATTAGTCATTCATGGCATTACAGAAGTTGGGAAGAGGGTGGAATCTCATTTCCACATCTAGAACTATACACTGAATCAGTTATTTTTAACATTATAAGTCATTGGCAAAACAGCAAGTATACTTCTAACTAGAAAAATCTACATAAAGCAATATCATGTATTTATTTATTTATCTGGAGTTGGTTTACCAGGATAGTCCATTGGGCCAAAATAACCCATTTTCAATGGAGTCCTGGGGGGAAAAGCTCCAAAAACAATTAGCAAGGTTACAATAAGGTATTTAGTTTCAATTATACAATTCCTATGGACTTGGAAATACAGTAGACTAGCGTACAAACATATACAAATATTACAATCTTGTATCACTGAAAACAATTTACAATATAGAAACTGAGAGGCTTTTACAACTTAGGGTGGGTTACACTGGAGATATCGTTCATACATTCAGGATGAGTAGCTTAATACAATCAAGAGAAAGGTATATGAGCTGACATAGAACCTTTCAATATAGAAACAGAAAACCTTTTCCATCAGAGGGTATATTTACACTAAGGTACCTTTAAGTATTCAGAAAAAGCTAATACAAGCAAGAGCAAGATCTATGAGTTTAGGAGAGTGAGTAGAAATTCTCATTATGAATAGGGGAGGAGAAGTGAAAATTCTCAGTATGAGGAGATTATGTTTGGTGGGAGCAGGAGCATTCCCACTGGGAAATTAGGTGTGAGTGAAATTGTGAGAAAACAATAAACAATGAGATGTTTTCTGAAGTAGAAAAAGTTTACCTTGTCATAAAAAAACATTTGCTTTAATACAAGTAACAAAAAAAAATCTCTCCATTTGTTAATCACATAGTAAACAATTTCAAACAACTAATGTTCAAAGATTATAAAATGAGAAATCTTTTATTTATTGTGTTGCTCATAGCTTTAACAAATAAATGCTTGGACTCTAATAACATGAAAAAATAGAAGAAATGAAAGGAAATGGGCTAGTTTTCTGGTATCAGATTCTTGATCACAATTATATTCAGGACGCAGCGTCTCTCATAGCAAGATATAATATAAATCAAAACAGCTGCCTAAACATACACACTTTTTAAGAACATATAGTTAATGAGTTTAAAATAAATTAAATAGTGAAACCCACACCTAATCACAAAATGCTAACACTTTTTTTGTGAAATCAATACACTATGCATAAATGATGGACTATCAGTGTCAAGGTTATATAGGACATTACAAATGGATTTACAAGCTCCAGATGCGTCCCTATGGAGCTATGCAGAATAAATTAATAAATCTTACTTTTCAGAAAAAGAGAAATCAGTAATACTTAAATCAGTCAGTAAAACTACATCATCTCCCTTTTGGAAAATGTACACATGGAAATTTATTCACAGAAGTTTTTTCACACCCCAAAAAATAGCATTAATATCAGGTAATGAGACATCATTATGTTGGAGATGTGAAGAAGCAGAATATGCAGACTGGATACATATGTTTATAAAATGTAATACTGTAATTCCTTTTTGGTCGGAATTCAAATCCTTTATTAAAGCATTGTGGTCAGATAAATGTGAATTCACTGACTTATTGTTATTATTTAATGCTCCAATTCCAGTGTATGTTCCAAGTACACAAGTGCACCTCCTCTGGTCCTTCCTTGCAATAGCAAGAAAAAAAAATTACCTCAAACTGGAAAAGTAAGAAAATTACACCTTTTGTGGAATTTATGTCACTGGCCAAAATAGTTTGTAATAGAGAATTAATGACTATGACTTTAAGAACTACAAGACACACACATAAAAAAAAAACAGCTTGGTTAAAACTTAAAAAAAAATGTTAGATAAAATGTGAATGTATTGACAAAGTTACTTCTATTATGGACATTGTATAAAGTTAAGATTTGTTTATATTGTTTAACATTTTTGATGCATTTGTATTTATGAAAACTCAATAAAAATTATGTGAAAAAAATACACAACAGTTATGGGGGCCAGGCAACAGTACATCCTACAAATATCTGGACATAACATCACATTAGGGGAAACTACACTCAGGTGCTAAGCATGTCACCAAGCACCATCCAAACTACAGAGTGACACAACACTAACCCAAATCTGGTATGGGGAATTACATATATATTGGCAAATACATCAGGCACTTCAGGGATGTAACAGCACTGAAAAACAGACACCAGTGTGAAAGTGCATACCCACAACCAATTTCACCACAGTCACAGTGACATACAGGTAAGCCAAAAGAACAGTACAGTATAAGGACTGTGTGAACAAAAACATCTCAACATGTTTGCCACTCACACACTACCCCTACATATACTGGACCAATTCACAATGTAGTATGATGCCTGATCATGGCATGGGACTTGTCTCAGTCTGCCCCTACAAACATATACAGCTGATAGACTACCAGAAACTGGAGCAGCATGCTCAGGCAGATAGAAAAGGAGCAATAAAACATACATCTACCCTCCTCTCTACACAAGCCAAATATCAATGACACACTACACTGCTACACAATCCTGACAGTCTGTCAACTATCACCAGAAATACACAGACCTCTCAACTGTTCAGAGTCCCACAAAATGTCCAGGCTTTGTCCTCATATATAAGGCCTCTTACACGTATGTCTGGCAGTCTGATACATCACTGGGATGGTGTCAGGAATGAAGGCACTAAATAATGATGTACCCTACCCATCACCCTCTTACTGCATGACATCTGGACAAAGCCTGACATACGTGGGAGACAGAGGCCCAAAAACAGGGGCATATGTGAAATATTGCTGTTCTAAACTGAGACAGTTGCTGGTGTAGCAGAGTTTGTTGTAGCATATGTTTTTGGAGGGATATGAAGTCAGAAACACAAATGGGTGATATAATTTACTGACTGCAATTCCCACAGTATGCTACTGATTTTCCAAAGAAAAAATCTGTCTGAGGAAGGCACCAAACATGAGAGTCCAAAATCTGGCCATTCTGTGGATAACCTTACAGTTAAGATTTATGTCAACCACATAACACTGTCAGACTTAAAATCACACACAAAAGCCATGTCCACACAAACCATGTTAAATTAGCATTAATTCAGCTGTATAACTCAACTCAAGATGCTTTCTCTACAACAGAGCAATGGATGTTAAAAAATCACCTAGCTCTCAACGCCTCCAAGACCAAGCTAATGATATTTACTCCTTCTAAAACTACTTCTCTCAATATGAATACATTTTCAGTCAGTAGCCAAAATAACTCACCCCTAGAAATGGTTTCAGAGACCAAGCTACTTGGGTACTAATTGACAACCAACTTAAATTTACCTCTCACCTACAAAAAAATATCAAAAAAACCCATCAAAAACTTGGCATGCTTTATAGACAAAATGCCTCCCTTACCTCTGCTACTAAAATAACTCTCGCTACTTCCTTCCTTATCCCCTCCCTTCTCTATGGCGCCTCACTCCTAACTAATCTTCAGTCCTCTCTCAAAAAACAACTTTCCTCTTGCTACAACAAAATTGCAGAATTTGCCACCAGCCACAAGTCTTCCACCCACCACTGTTTTTCCCTCCAGAAACTAAAATGGCTAGAACTTCCCAATCAATTAACTTACACTCAACTAACTCTAGCCCATAAGCTTATTCTCAACCCCTCCCTCTGTCCTTCCCTCTCTACTGCCTTTAAAATGCACCTACCCAATAGAGTATTAAGATCAAACAATCAAAACCTACTCAAAGTCCATAAACCTACACATCCCCCAGGCAAAAACCTTCTATCCTTCAACCTAGCTCGCCTCTGGAACTCCCTTCCTCCACTCATCCGCACCACCTCTAATCACTCTGCTTTCAAAAAATCTCTTTATACACATCTAGCATCACAGTGGGAATGCTCCTGCTCCCACCCTACATAACCTACTCTACTCCTTCTCACATCCCTCCCTGCTCTGCTTACATCTTTAATATACCCAGAAAATTCAATAGAATTTATTAGACAAGTCCATATGTTTCTTCCTCCCCCACTACATTATGTCATTGTACCTCCTCTTCCTTTTTAGTAACTATGTTTTCCTAACTATTCTGTATAAATGGATATTTTTGCTGTGCTAAATAGTTAATATGTTTTTATGCACAATGTATTTAACTGTATACTTGCTGTACTATTTGATATTGTTTTCTTTTTTACTACCTGTTGTACCTATTGTGTAACTTTGAATGTATTTTGGAGCTTTTCTCCCCAGGACTCCATTGAAAACGGGTTCATTTGGCCCAATGGACTATCCTGGTAAACCAACTGCAATAAATAAATAAATAAATAAATAAATAAATAAATAAATAACAGCAATACTTACATTCTGTCCTTATGTCTGGAACATTCTCCCCAGTTTATTGGGCTGTCTCCACAGTTTTCATTGTAAGAGGTATTTCCGTCTACCCTCTGTGATGCTGTTGTTCACACACCTCCATGAAGTTCCCCTCACAGGCAAGGAAAAGGGCCAATGCCCACATGAAGTACTCAATTATAGGAGTGTGTTACCATGCCATTGGCTATAGGACTAACACCACAGCTGTTCTGCATGCAGTTAGCAAGTGGGGGACACCAATTGGTGCACAGGCCATCAGCTGCTCATGAGTATTACTTACAAAAAGCAAGCTGCTGCCTATTAAAAACATATGTATACCCTACATCTGGGGGAGAGAGATAGAGAGAGAGAGAGAGATGCACAGACCAAGAAACCAAGCTACACATAGTGGAATAAAACCAACCATACTTGGCAAAAAAGGTATGTCAAACAAGTAAGCATAAAATAGAATGGAGTAGGGGGTATATAATAATGGGAAATATGAAGTTCAACAAATATATCTCAGCAAGACTTGCTGTACTGATATATTGCTGATCAGAACATATGGCCCTAGCAACTGGGTCTGTCTGTAGTGACATAGATCACAGCTCAGGCCCCTGAGTCACCCCAGGAAAGGATAGCTCTCATATGACTAGTACTGGAGTGTATGTTGAACAATACTGACTGTGACACTGCTAGGCCAGCTACTGGGATGTTGTAGATATCCATATGCTAGTTGTGAATACAACTATGATATACATGTCTGTCAGAGAAATGTGAGAGACCTATACAGGATATTTGTATAGTGAAATACTTTTGCAGATGTGTGTGTTGAACTGCATGTGATATACTGAGCTCATTCCATTCAACTGACCAGTCTTATATGCACTGACCATATGTGTGCCTCAAATTTGTAGTAATGTACTCAAAGAGTTGTGTTATGTCTGGCAAATCATTGGCAACCTGTGAAGACTGACATTACAACATCTCCTTCCCTTTCTTTTGCCTGTTCCCGTTAGGGGTCACCACATCGGCTCATCTGTCTCCATTTCCTCCTGTCCTCTGCAACTTGCTCTATCACACCAACCATCTACATGTCCTCTATCACCAAATCCATAAACTTTTTCTTAGGCCTTCCTCTTTTCCTCTTACCTGGCAGCTTCATCCTTACCATCCTTTTCCCAATATACTCAGCATCCCTCCTCAGCACATGTCCAAACCAACATAATCCTGCTACTCTCTGACTTGGTCTCCAAACCGTCCAACCTGGGCAGACCTCTAACATACATATCCCTAGTCCTTACCACCCTTGTCACACCCAGTGCAAATGTTAACATCTTTAACTCTGCCACGTCCAGCTCTGACTCCTGCCTTTTTGTCAATGCCACTGTCTCCAACCCGTATATAACATAGCTGGTCTCACTACTGTCTTCTAGACCTTCCTCTCACTCTTAATGGTACCTGTCTGTCACAAATCACTCCTGACACTCTTCTCCACCCTCCCCATCCTGCCTGTACTCTCTTCTTCACCTCTCCCCTACACGTGTCATTACTCTGAACTGTTGATCCCAAGTATTTAAACTCATCCACCTTTGCAAATTTACTCCCTACATCCTCACCATTCCTCTATCCTCCCTCCCAATCACACACATATATTCTGTCTTAGTCCTGCTGACCATCATTCCTCTCCTCTCTAGAGCATATCTCCACCTCTCCAGGGTCTTCTTAACCTGTTTCCTACTCTCACTACAGATCACAATGTCATCTGCAAACACCATAGTCAACGGGGACTCCTGTCTGATCTTGTCTGCCAACCTGTCTATCACCACTGCATATAAGAAAGGGCTCAGAGCTGAACCCTGATGTAACCCACCTCCTCCATAAATGCACCTGTCACTCTCACTGCAGAACTCACTGCTGTCACACTACCCTTGTACATATCCTGTAGCACACTTACAGATTCATCCGATACTCCTGACTTCCTCATACAATACCACAACTCCTCTTTAGACACCCTGTCATATGCTTTCTCTAAGTCCACGAAGACACAACACAACTCCTTCCAGCCTTCTTGTACCTCTCCATCAACACTCTCAGAACAAACATCACATCTGTACTGCTCTTTCCTGGCATGAAACCATACTGCTGATCACTAATCCTCACCTCCCTTCTTAACCTAGCTTCCACTACTCTTTCCCATAACTTCATGCTGTGACTGATCAGTGTTATCCCTCTGTAGTTAGTACAGATCTGCACATCACCCTTATTCTTATAATAGGTAATCAAACACTTTTTCTCCACCCCTCATGCATCATCTTACTTTCCAAGATTACATTAAACAATCTGGTTAAAAAGACCACTGCCATTTCTCCGAAACAACTCTATGCTTCCACAGATATGTCATCTGGACCAACAGCATTTTCATTCTTAATCCTTTTCATAGCTATTCTCACTTCCTCCTTGCTAATCTGTTGCACTTCCTGATTCGTCATACCCACATCATGCAACCTACTCTCTCTCTCCCATTCTCTTCATTCAAAAGGCCCTCAAAGTACTCTTTCCATCTGGTCAACACACTCTTCTCACTTGTGAGTATGTTTCCCTCATTATCCTTTATCACCCTTATCTGCTGCACATCCTCCCTAGCTCAGCCCCTCTGTCTAGCCAGTTGGTACAGGTCCTATTCTCCATCCTTAGTATCCAACCTTTCATACAACACTTCATACACCCCATCCTTAGCCTTTGTCACCTATCTCTTTGCCATACACCTCATCTCCTTATACTTTTGTTTACTTTTTTCATCTCTCTGACAATCCCACTTTTTCTTTGCCAACCTCTTTCTCTGTATACTCCCCTCTACTTCCTCATTCCACCACCAGGTCCCCTTTTCCTCCTTCATCTGTCCAGATGTCACACCAAGCACATTTCTAGTCATCTCCCTTACTAGCTGTGCTGTAGTTACCCAGATATTTGGTAATGCTTCACTGCCACTCACTGCCTGTCTTAACTCTTCCATGAACTCAACCTCACAGTCACCCTTTTTCAGTTTCCACCATTTGATCCTGGGTGCTGCCCTCATACTCCTCCTCCTTTTCTTGATCAAAAACATCATCCCACAGACCAACAATCCATGCTGCCTAACTACACTTTCCTCTGTCACCAATTTACAGTCTCCAATCTCCTTCAAACAGGCCCTACAGCATAGGAGATAAACCCACCTGTGTGCATCATCCACTCTTGTATGTCACCCTATGCTCCCCTGTCTTGTTAAAATGTATTCATCACAGCCATGTCCATCCTTTTTGCAAACTCCACCACCATCTCACCTTCTGCATTCCTTTGCTTAACACCATACCTACCCATCACTTCCACATCCACTCTGTTCCCTTCACCAGCATGCTTATTGAAAGCTGCTCCAATCACCACTGTCTCACCCTTAGGTACAGTCATCACTATGTCATCCAACTCATTCCAAGATTTTTCTGTCTCATCCATCACACACACACCTAGCGGAGCATATGCACTAACAGCAGTCATCATTATACCATCCATGTCCATCTTCATTAACATCACTCTATCCGACACTCTTTTCACACCCTTGCCATACTGTTCCTTCAGGATAACCCGTACACCATTTCTCCTCCCATCCTCAGCATGATAGAACTATTTGGACCCAACTCCAATACACCTAGCCTTATCCCCCTTCCATCTGGTCTCTTGCATGCAAAATATATAAACCTTCCTTCTGTCCATCATATAAGCTAGTTCTGTCCCTATACCAAAATGAAAAGCTTGCTAGGAAATCCAAATAAAGGTCTGAAACCTAATTGTAACACTTTATTCAAAGCGAAGAGTCACAAATCCAAAATCTTTGAATAAAGTGTTACAATTGAGTTTCAGACCTTTATTTGGATTTCCTAGCAAGCTTTTTGTTTTGGTTTTGTTTTTTTTAAACCTTGCACATCCATCGGTTGTTTGGTTCTGTCCCTATACCAGTCATACTGCCAACATTAAAAGTTCTTACCCTCACTAACAAACTCCTAGCCTTTCTCATCTCTTCCTGCCATATGACCTTCAGACATCCTCCAGCGTACGTCTGTAAATCCAAAGGCTACTGTGCTATCAAATGACTTGTGTGTTATAGCAATACTAAGAAAGTGTCACTAATTTTGGCCTATCACCCCCTGCTCTAACAGGTTGGCAGGAATGACTGAGCAGCAAGAGTGTAAATACAGTGTACCATACTGACATAGAACAGAAAGGTATACCAGGTATTACATGTGCACATCTATGTATGAGTAGGTGTATCTGGCTGCTTCATAACAACAGACATGGGATGCAAACTTTCAAGTAAATAAGCTGTACATGTACACATGTGTAATCTCAGTTTCTGTGCATCCAACAAAGTTAGATTTCTACAGCTACTGGCTGTTGCATCGTGCTGATACAGACATGGGTGCTAGAATAAGCATAATTATCAGGTTGAAATTTCAGAGGTGTCCAACTGTGTTATGACCTTGTGTCCATACCTACTACAAATAGCCATATGACCACCAACATAGCTGTATGGACTCAACAATTCCTTACTTGTAAACCCTGTCTCCACCAAAGTAGAGTAATCCCCTTTGCTTGACTGCAGCAATACAAAAAACACATAATTTGTCACTATGTTGGCAGTACAGGTCAGAGTAGGAGCAGGCACCAACTTGGCAGTGAGTTAACCTTAGTCTGAATGAGCATATAAGGTCACGGGTGGATTACTGTAAGGTTAGCTATGAGTACAAATTGGACACATCCACTAAGGGCAATCACAAGGCCTTCTTCACATATGTCTGCAATCTCAGAGGCAACAACACAACCCACCCTATAATGGTGGTCAATCACACCACATACACACCCATACCATAGCTATAGCCACCCTGCTGCAGACAGGTTTAGGGCAAACATCACCCCCCGGCTCACCATCAGTGTAGGTGGATATGCACAGCAACAATGCCCCTCCCCTCATCATCAGGGAGCAGGTGCATACTGCCTAATCAAAGTCAACAAAAGCAAGTCTCCACAGGACCTGAGAGCATTCCTGTCTGCATTCTACATTAATTCAGGCATATGCTTCCACCTCCATTACACACTGTATGCAAGCAAAGCCTGAGCACCATTGACATCCCAAAAGCAAGGTAGATGGCCACTGTCATCCCTCTACATGAACGTGAATGATGACTGGTGGTATATGCAATGTACTGGCCCTTATGGGGGGAACAGGACAAATCAGGACCAGGAGTGCAATGCAGGTTTATACCGTGCTGATAGATGGCAGGAGTATGATGTGGTTGTAAGTGGTGGCTAACGATAGGCAATATGTGCTGGCTCTGTAAATAACTCTGGGCAATGTCTGAAATCCTGTGACATGTTTCCCTGTTTATGTCTTCAAGGTGCCATGCAACATCAGCCGACGTACACTGCTGAGGAAAATTACTGAAGCATTACTACAGCAGCATGCAGTGCTGTTCAGCTGGAGCCGACAAAGTCTGTGGTAGCAGACTGCCCTGTAGGATGACCTTGTCCACAGAGTGAGCACCTTGGGCCACCTTGGCCGCACATACAATCAGGTCAGGCATCGGGCAACTGATCTGATATGTTGTTTCTAGCAAAGGGACGCTGCCGTGTCCAGGGACTGTTTTACCACAGATGAAGGTCCTGCTACGCAGGCCCCAATTACACCAATGGAGGAGCTCCTTGCCAACCTTGGGGCAGCCCCCACACATTAACCAGCACATGAAACACCAGTGGTGGAGCTGGGTGGCACCCAGGCAACAGGAGAGGATTGTCCAGGTAAGGCCACAGTGCACATCAATTTAAGCATGTAGCAGTCATACTGTCTTCAATAGAGTATCTAGATGCCTATGTCAGTTCAAACTGGATTTGTGGGTGGGGTTTAGTAATGCCCACAAGTGCACATCTATAGCGAGGGACAGAAAATTCTGTACTATCATAGCTTGTACTGTACCTGTGCAGACAGGTAGCATTCATCTTGTACCAATGCCAAATGTGAGTCTGCTGACAATACCTCTCCCCCACTACTACATAGGTACCTCTGGTCTGCATGTGGGACAGCAGCCTAAAGCCGGTGAGTATGGGATTTTCCTGTTGTGGCTCACCAGTACCCCAGGAATGTTAAGGTCATGCATGTGATCATGCACACGACTGTTACTCTCAGCTATTTTGCAATATCTGCATGTTCACTTGTGGTGGCGTTAATTGCATTGCATCACAGTGGTCATCACAGGGGCCTATTTGCAGGAGATGTCACATATCTGTAGCATACATCGCAACCTGTCATTGCAGGAAATCTGGACAAAGACTGACAAAATGGAGGAACAAAGGCCCAAAACTAGGGACATATTTATTTTATTTATTTTATTTATTTTTTATTTTACATTTGTTGACCGGGCTGGTCTATCTGGATACATGTCCTTTTTCAGTAGAGGCCCGGGGAGAAAAGCTCCAACATAGTGAGAAGACAAACAGTACATTAACATTCAGAGAAAAAAAATAGCATTAACATTAACATGAGTATAAACAAGGACAGAAGTCAAATTCATGTAACTAAGTATTCATTCATATGAGAAGGAGGTTGATTGAAGTATAGAAGCCTTGGTGTTGAGGAGCAAGGTCTATAAGAGGGTGACGAGACTAGGGTTGCGGTTGATTGGTTGGGTTTAGCCTGGTTTTGAACAAGGACATAACCAATGTGATTTTAGGAATTCTTTGAGATTGTTTTTGAATTGGTTAAGTGAAGTTACTAGTCTTAGGTGATTTGGAAGGGAATTCCAGGGTTTCCCTATGGAGTTGGCATAGAGGGCATCGCCCCCCGAATTCTTGGATTTAATGGTTTGTATTTGAATGCTATTTGCTGATCGGAGGCAGTTAAGGTTAGAAATTAGTGTTATACAGTACATATAAATGGCATACACACACCTGTTAGAATGCCAGGAATTTGTGAAATACAAAAATGAGAGCACAATAACACATTTCTGAACCCTTCCAACCTTTCATGTGGCCTATAACCTGTACAATCCAATTGTAAAACAAACACATCTGGTAGGGGAACAATTTTGACACATACAAAACTTACAAGAAGCTAGATGCATACGTGTACACAGGCTGAAGCTAATACTATGTTGAAGCAGCTTTCGATATTATTACAGCATTACATCTTCTTGGGTACACACCTGCCATCAATTACAGAGACTCTTTAATTAACAGCAAATAACAGGCAGCTGTCCTAACATGATCATTCTAAATTTACTCAGTTGCCTTCTACAGCAACAGCCATAGTTCACATACAACTTATGAAGCAGCAAAGGGGATCTCATTTGTGAAAGGTATCAGCCCAGAGAAGGGTACACACACATTTCCACAGCATTGCATATACCATGGAACACAGTGAAGACAGTCATCACATGGTGGTACAAATATGGGGCAACAGTGACATTGCAAAGAACTGGACATCCCTCCAAATGTGTGGAAAAGACAAGACCCAAACTGGTCAGGGAGGGTGTTAGGAGACCTACAGCAACACTACCGGAGTTGAAGGAATCAATGACAAGTACCAGTTGTGTACCACATGTGACACCGATCTCTCGTATTCTCCACATGTCTGGCCTATGTGGTATATTTGGAAGATGGAAGCCTTCTCACACACAGAACAACATACAGGTCTGATGGAATTCTCAAGAAAAATACATCAGGTCCCCCAATAGCATGTGGGGAAATGTGTTATGGTATAATGAAACCAAGGTTGCACTTTTTGGCCACAATACCAAAAGGTTTGTTTGGCACAAGAACAACACGGTACACCACCAAAAGAACACCATCCCCATGGTGAAGCATGGTGATGGCAGTGTCCTGATTTGGGGATGCTGTTCATAAGTTGGAAGCGGGCCTGTAGCTAAGGTGTAGGAGATTGGGAAGAGTTTAAAGTACCAGTCCCCTTTTGCCCTGAAATCATCATGTGTCTTCTAGAAAGCTGTGGATGGAGAGGACTTACACCTTTCCACACAACACTGACCCATACTATGCATCAAAATCCATAAAAGAATGTCTTCACCAGAAGACAATCAACATTTTGGAAGGGCCCAACTACAGTCCACACATACATCCATTAGTGAATATGTGGGGTGCCCTGATGAGGCCTGTGTAGAAGTGATGGCCTCACAATCTGACAGAGTTGGAGGGGTTTTGCAAGGGAGAGTGTACAAATATTGCTAAGTTGAGATGTGCCATGCTCATACACACCTTCCCAAGAGGACTGACTGCTGTTTTGAAATCAAAAGGTGCAAAGTATTAGTTTAAGGGTGTGCACAGTCATGCAACCAGCATATTGTACATATTTCAACTTCTACATATTATCTTTAACTGATGTGTTTGTTCTTTAATTGGATTGCTCAAGTTATAGGTCACTTTAAAGTTGGGAAATGTTATTACATGATTTCTGTGGTCTCATGTTATATATCAGACAAACCTGGCATGCTAACAGGGGTGTCTACACTTATAATGTCCACTGTAAGCTTAGAAGGTTGTTAGTGTAACTGGTTCTGTTGTAACATACCTGTACTGCAGGTTTTGAAGTGTGAGACTTAAAATATGTCATTAAATAGTGACACCAGTCCTCATGTCATCACAGTAATGTGTCAGACAAATACAGAATTTATGATGAACAGACCAGAAACATGAGCCACATATGTAGACATTCAGTGACACTCTGCATAGTTGACAAGTATGTTCTGTAG